>NC_086449.1:626924658-627259658 GCF_028390025.1 Pseudophryne corroboree | reverse complement strand
AGACTGAGATCCTGACCCACCTGGGAGTCATGCTGTCAGTACGAGCACAACGGGTGCACCGTTGGGTGTACGCCATGGAGAAGCCTCCTCGCTCCCAGATGCACGACCTTATTCAGCTAACAAAAAAATGGTTACAGCCAGAGACATTAACTGGTCCCCAGATGGTTGAAAGAGTCGTCATGGACCGCTACTTGAGATCTTTGCCCATGGTCCTGCACAAGTGGGTGAGCCATGGAAACCCGGGTACTGCTGACCAATTAGTGGACATGGTAGAGAGGTATTTGGCGGCAGAGGAACTACTGATGACCACCCAGCAACCCATAGATCCTCGACAGCGCCCTTCAGTAAAGACTGGTAAGACTGTTCCGTGGGAGAATGTTGCTGGGCGGTTAAGAGAACGCAAGGCTGGAGAGACTGTAAACACTGGCCCTGGAGACAGGCCAATGGGGCTAGAACGGTCTATGCTGCCCAAATGGGTTGATAATCGTGTGGTTAAATGTTTTAGGTGTGGTATGCCAGGTCATGTTATTGCCAATTGCCCAGTCACGCAAGAACCCATGCAATGTGATGCTGCCTTTGAATGTCGCAGAATGTCTTTCTTTGCTAGGTTAGCCTGTACTGTAGTACCTTCACCTGAGCTGGAAAAACAAACGTGTGATGTGTTCTTAGAGGGTAACCGGGTAGAGGCCTTGCTAGATTCAGGAAGTTTAGTTACCCTCGTGAAAGCGGGGTTAGTGAACCCCTTAAAGGTCCAGCAAATACCTATTGGGGAAACTTGCATGCATGGGGATACCCAACATTATGTCCCTGCTGAAGTGAATATAGAAACTTGTTGTGGGTCAGCAATTGTTAAAGTAGGACTGGTCCCCACCTTGGTGCATGAGGCCATAATAGGGAGGGATTTTCCTCATTTTTGGAAACTGTGGGAATCACGTTTATCAACAGATGTGAGAAGTAAAGAGCCAGTTGATAATACCGGTGATTTCATGGATGTACGTGTGTCTTCGGAACTTTCTGACCCTTTGCCTTTTGCTAGTTTGGTTGGGGAAGGGACAGATGGGGAATCCAGTGAAGACCCTCGTGCTGGGAACAGAGACATAGTAGTTAGAACTGAAAGCGTGCCTGACCTGGAGGTAAAGAAGGATCTGTTTGCGTCTGAACAGTTAAAGGATCCTACCTTGATAAAGGCTAGAGAGAATGTTAAGATTGTTAATGGGGAACCTGTGGTACCAGGTGACAGGGTTACGTATCCCCACATGGCCATCTGTAATGAGCTCTTGTACCACATTGTCAAAAGGGGTGAGGATGTGGTGGAACAGCTGGTAGTTCCCCAGCCTTATCGGAGAACGGTACTAGATTTAGCTCATAGTCACGTTACCGCAGGACACTTAGGGGCATAAAAAACCACTGAAAGAGTTTTACAAAGGTTCTTTTGGCCAGGGGTTTATAAAGAAGTGTCTGAATATTGTTCTTCCTGTCCTGAATGCCAGTATCATGCCCCTAGACCCCATTTCAGGAGCCCACTAGTTCCCATGCCTATTATAGAGGTCCCGTTTGACAGAATAACCAAGGATCTCGTGGGGCCCTTGTTAAAGTCTGCTCGGGGCCATCAGTATATCCTGGTAATTATGGACTATGCCACTCGATATCCTGAGGCTGTCCCTTTACGCACTATCACAACCAAGGCGATAGCTAGGGAGCTGGTGCAGGTTTTTAGTAGAGTGGGAATACCAAAAGAAATTTTGACTGACCAAGGTACTCCATTTATGTCAAGGATCATGAAAGAATTGTGCAAATTATTTAAGGTCACTCACCTCAGAACGTCCATCTACCACCCCCAAACTGACGGGTTGGTGGAAAGGTTTAATAAAACATTAAAAAGTATGTTAAAAAAGGTTGTTGAGAGAGATGGAAAAAACTGGGATTGTTTGTTGCCCTACTTGTTAATGGCCATCAGAGAAGTTCCTCAGTCCTCTACGGGGTTTTCTCCATTTGATTTGTTGTATGGTAGACACCCCAGAGGGCTGTTGGACATTGCCAAAGAGATGTGGGTAGGACAGCGCACTCCTTATAGAAGCGTTATTGAACATGTAACACAAATGCAGGATAGGATTGCAGCCGTGGTACCTATTGTCAGAGAGCACATGGAACAGGCCCAAAGTGCTCAACAGAGGGTCTATAACCGGTGGGCCAAGGTACAGGAATTTGCTCCTGGAGATAGAGTTCTTGTTTTGGTACCCACTGTGGAAAGCAAATTCCTAGCTAAATGGCAGGGTCCATTAGAGATTAGGGAAAAAGTGAATGAGGTTAATTACAAAGTATACCAGCCGGGAAAGAGAAAACCCGAACAAATCTACCATGTTAACTTAATCAAACCCTGGAAAGATAGGTTGTCTCTGTCAGCGGAGCCTTGCCCTTCGGTGTCTTCACCCCGGTTGCGTCCCGCAGTAAAGGTGTCAGAGACATTGGCCCTCATTCCGAGTTGTTCGCTCGGTATTTTTCATCGCATCGCAGTGAAAATCCGCTTAGTACGCATGCGCAATGTTCGCACTGCGACTGCGCCAAGTAACTTTACTATGAAGAAAGTAATTTTACTCACGGCTTTTTCTTCGCTCCGGCGATCGTAATGTGATTGACAGGAAATGGGTGTTACTGTGCGGAAACACGGCGTTTCAGGGGCGTGTGGCTGAAAACGCTACCGTTTCCGGAAAAAACGCAGGAGTGGCCGGGGAAACGGTGGGAGTGCCTGGGCGAACGCTGGGTGTGTTTGTGACGTCAACCAGGAACGACAAGCACTGAAATGATCGCACAGGCAGAGTAAGTCTGGAGCTACTCTGAAACTGCTAAGTAGTTAGTAATCGCAATATTGCGAATACATCGGTCGCAATTTTAAGAAGCTAAGATTCACTCCCAGTAGGCGGCGGCTTAGCGTGTGTAACTCTGCTAAATTCGCCTTGCGACCGATCAACTCGGAATGAGGGCCATTGTCAGCTGATCAGAACAATCAGGTTAAAGAATTTCTCATCCAAAATAGGGAGATATTTTCAGAGCTGCCTGGCCGAACGACCATAATAAAACATTCCCGAAGCTCAGCGAGAAGCTGTTTCTAAAGAAGTTAAAACCATGTTAGAACTTGGAGTCATAGAGGAATCTAACAGTGAGTGGTCCAGTCCCATAGTGCTCATCCCAAAGCCCGACGGTAGCATACGCTTCTGTAATGACTTTCGTAAGTTAAATGAGGTGTCCAAGTTTGACGCATACCCCATGCCCCGTGTGGATGAGCTTATAGAAAGGCTGGGAACAGCCAGGTTTCTCACCACGTTGGACCTGACCAAAGGTTACTGGCAAATACCTATATCTGATAGCGCAAAAGAAAAAACAGCCTTTTCGGTTCCGGAGGGGCTGTACCAGTATAAGATGTTATACCCTTTGGGTTGCATGGGGCTCCAGTAACCTTTCAACGGGTGATGGATAAAATTTTGAGGCCCCATAGAAAATATGCAGCTGCCTTTTTGGATGATGTGGTAATTCACAGTACAGACTGGGGGTCCCATTTGGTTAAAGTACAAGCAGTACTGGACTCAATCAGAGAGGCAGGGTTAACTGCTAACCCAAAGAAGTGCTGCCTCGCAATGGAGGAGGTCAAATACTTGGGCTTCACCATAGGCAGAGGTCTGATTAGGCCCCAATTGAATAAAATTGATGCTATTCAAAACTGGCCTCGTCCAGTGAATAAAAAACAGGTAAGGGATTTTTTGGGAATAACTGGGTACTATAGATGGTTTATTCCCAATTTTGCGGCCACAGCGGTGCCGTTGTCAGACCTAACCAAAGGGAAGCAGTCAAATATGGTGAAATGGAACCCTGATGCAGAAAAAGCATTCCAAGCGTTAAAAGTGGCTTTGTGTTCACAACCGGTATTGATAACACCAGATTTTTCAAAAGAATTTGTGGTACAGACAGATGCCTCAGAGGTAGGGATAGGGGCTGTGTTGTCCCAAACCAGAGATGGGGAAGAACACCCTATCATTTATTTGAGTAGGAAACTCAATGAGCATGAAAAAAGGTATGCCATTGTGGAAAAGGAGGCTTTGGCCATTAAGTGGGCACAAGATACCTTGAGATATTACCTCTTGGGTAGACAATTCAGACTAGTGACAGATCATGCCCCTTTAAACGGGTACACAATTGGCCAACGCAGATGCATTGTCCCACATCTTCTGTTTGGGGGCTACAAGTATTCCGGCCCCTAGATCGAAACAGGGGAGGGGGATATGTGACAAGAACACTGGGATAGTGTTTGAGGGCAGGTATGTTTGTCCCAGGTTCTTGTCTTACATGTTTTAGAAAACGAAAACTGCTAGGAAAATGCTTTTGTTTTGTTAGAACCTTTTCAGTTTGCTGGAAAAGCTGGATAAGGGCCCTGAGAGAGAGATAGGGCGAGTTCCAGACATTGGGCCCAGTTCGGATCTATGTCCTCACAGAGGGCTAATCAGGGCTTTCAGCTGTGCAAGAGTCTTATAGGGCTTCTAGCCTGATTAATGTGTGCAGACTGCCTGGGAAGACTGCAGGATCTCTGTGAGAGAAACACGCTTCCTGATACAAGTGAGCTATACAGTGTTTACTGGAGAACTCTGTGGGTTTTTTTTTGTGATAGTTAGGAACATCTTGTGTTTAGTTAGTGCCGGACAGGCAAGGTATTTTCTTTTGGTGTTTGTTTTATTTTCTGTATAATAAAACTGGCTGGGGCCAGTTGTACCAGAAACTGGACTTGTGTGGTTTCTCAGCTGCTGCAGTGTTACAATATATATATATATATATATATATATATATATAGAGTATGTGGGCATCCGCACAGAGCTGTATCAGTAGAGGACAACACGGTGGTGCTCAACTCCAAGGAATTTCGGGTTTTTTCAAAAGACTATTTATATATATATATATATATATATAGTTATATATATATATAGCACACACGTTCATTCATACAGACACACACACACACACACACACACAACTTCACATGCTGTATACAGTACATATTGTATATACAGTACATTACCATCAGGGTTGTGTATATTTTCTCTTCGTGATCAGGACTCTGTACCATCAGGGGCTGGGAGGCAGGAGCAGACAGGCAGCACTGTGTGGACGCCAGAGGGAGCTGCTATGGCTGAGCATACGCAGCCAGCAGCTCCCCCCCCCCACCCTCAGTGACACAATACTGCTGCAGCAGCTCCGCTGTCACGGTCATGTACGCGATCACGGCTTTTACTGAGACGGAGTTACTGCTGTTTCCTTTTCAAAATTAAAAATGTTTGCTCATCAGGGGAGGTTTCCAGGTACTTGCAATGGGTGTTATGTGGCTAGAATGGAGCTGGTTGGTTAACAGCCTGGCAGCTGTGTTTTGCACTAGCTGTAAGCGGTGCAATTCTTTTGCTGGGAGACCATGGTAGAGGGCATTACAGTAGTCTAATCGAGATGATACAAATGCATGGATGACTTTTGGCAGATCATCTGAGGGAATTAAGTGCTTGATTCTGGCTATGTTCCACAGGTGAAAGAAAGAGGATTTGATTGTGGCTGATATCTGATGTTTAAGTGTCAAGCCACCATCCAGGACAATACCAAGATTCCGCACACGATCAGTGGTTTGTAAAACTGAATTTCCAAGTGTAAGTACAGTTGGTTGGCTATTCTGCAATCTTGTCCTTTGATGTTGCGGTCCTATCATAAGGACCTCTGTTTCATCAGAGTTCAGTTGCAGCCAACTGGCACTCATCTACTCCTGGAGCTCAGCTAGACAGCCATTTATGGTTGCTATTGGGTTATCAGTGCCCGGAGCAAAGGACAAGTAAAGTTGTGTATCATCTGCATAGCAGTGGTAGACAAGGCCATGACGTCTGATTATTTCAATCAGTGGGAGCATGTATACTGCAAAAGCATGGGGGATAGTATAGAACCTTGTGGGACACCACATGGCAATGGCACTGTTGGTAATGAGTATACTCCAGACGATACTCTCTATGACCTGTCTGTGTGAAATAATTTGAACCAGCTTAAGACTGTGCCATCCAGCCTTTATGGGTCTGTTGTGGGGTTGGGGCAGAGCAAAATATGCAAGTCAATCTGTAATTGCATCAAACCATGTTCCAATGCAAGGTGTACAAATACATTGTTTTTTATTTTATTTTTGCATGCAGGGTAAACACTAACTCTTTTTGCATATAGCCTACAAAAGCTGGACAGCTCTATTTTCACATTGCATTTTAGATTAGCGCTTGAACACACCCTCCCAGATTGAAATATCTCTGCACGTTTTATATCTGCCCCACCTGCAGTGCAGCATGGTTTGCCCAGGTGCAGAGTTACTTGATATTTTTTCCTTTTTCTGAACTTAGATTCAGTGCCTCTGTGTGTTAAACGCTGTCTATTTTGCTAGGAATTTTAAATATTGTATTGCTTATATTACTTTCTGTTAGGCATCTAGCCAAGATATTTTAGTATTTTAGCCTACTGAAAAAGGATAAGCAACTGTGTAGCACATTTTGTACATGTAATCAGGTCTGTCTTTTCATATGGGCTTGATAGACAGTTGTCCAAGGACCACAGCAGTATAAGTGCCAGAGGCTGACAGCTGAGGGTCCCCTTTTTCCAGAGTTACCAGATTTTAGAAAAATCGGTCCTGGGGAACCAGAGATATCCAACTTCAAAGCAGTGGTCCCCATCCAAGCCTGTTATTTGCTCTTCCCAGCCAGATAACGTGGGTTCTCTCTGATGTAGATTTTTTCTGATGCTATACTCCAATAGCTGGGACTCTCCCCTTTCAGTGTACTTTGGCACCTTGTCTCTACTATGCCCAGAGCCAGAGATATCAGCCTTCCAGTAGCTGGTTTCCGTTCCAGCTGCACAAGCCTGGTATGCAGTTTTATACAGTGCTGTAACTACACATTTTGGCGATGTGTGCAAAAAACGGCATCAGCGCACCCCCCCTGTTATGTAACATAAGGGAAGTGCATGCCACAGGCGCGTGGAAAAACTATATAGCGGCGTGGCTTCATGGGGAAGGGGTGTTGCCACAAAATAATACCAATTAATATTACGGTGCACAGCAGTCTCCATTATTCAAATTATGCCACACAGTAGCGCCATTACACCATGTAGTGCCCCTTTTACACATTACGGCGGACAGATTCACGTTTTTACACATTACGGCAGACAGCGTCCCCTTTTTACACATTACGGCAGATAGTCCATCTTTTTACGCATTAAGGCAGACAGCACCCCCTTTTTACACATTACGGCAGACAGCGTCCCCTTTTTACACATTACGGCAGACAGAGTCCCCCTTTTTACACATTGTGGCAGACTGCGTCCCCTTTTAACTCATTACGGCAGACAGTGTCCCCTTATTACACATTACGGCAGACAGCATCACCTTATTACACATTACAGCAGCCAGTCCCCCTTTACACATTAGGTAGGCAGGAGAGAAAAAGAGAGAGAGAATAGATTATACTTACCATCTCTCCGCTGGCTCAGGCAGTCAGGCTCCTCGGTGCTGGCAGCTCCGGAGACAGTGGCGAAGGAGGGAGGGGGACTCGGGAGCTGCAGCAGTGCTATGTAATTAGTGGCGGCGCTGCTTCAGCTGTCCCTCTCCTTTCGCATTGGCTGGCCGTCGCCGCTGTGAACGCTGGGATGAGGGAAGCGCATCCCAGCATTCACAGCGGTGGCAGCCAGCCAATGCGGGAAGAGAGGGACAGCTGCAGCAGCGCCACCACCAATTACATAGCGCTGCTGCGGCTCCTGAGTCCCCCTCCCTTCTCCTCCTTCTCCCCTGCACTGACTACAGAGCTGCTGCTCCTCTCCTGTCAGGCGGCTTGTAATGAGTCAGTATGACTCATTACAATGCCGCCGATGACTTTGCAGCCAGTTTCGCCCTCAAGGCGACTGCGCTGTGTGCCAGGCACACCTGGCACACACGTCGTTATGGCTCTGGTTTTATATACAGTATTCGTTAGTGGATTATTCTGGCTCCTGAACTGTAATCCTCAAGTCCCTAGTACCTTTTGAAAGGTGGGACTCTCTAGATTTTTATCCCATTGGAAATTAAGAAATCTATTATCAGGAACTGGAGACATCTGCAGTCAAGCATGCTGCCCTTCCACCAGAAAATGATGAATATTAAGCCCACTCCACTACCCACCCCTCCACTGTGTATTAAACACCCGCTACCACCTTTGAAGTTATGTACCAGGGCCCCTTCATTCAGTCCAATGCCCCCTTCTACAGTTTAGTGTTCTCCCTCCCACCCTATCACCCACCATCGGTGCAGTAAAGGAGTATTTAGCAGAAATTACTGCTCCAGTATGCTGAGCGGGAGATAGAACACCCCCTACCGCCCATGGGACATTAAAGCTGCCGCTGATAACACCCCCCACCCTTTCCGCTGGAGGGTGGGAAAAGGCCCCAGTTCATTGCTTTTCCCAGGGGCATGCACTGCTTGGCCCTGCTTATAATAGTATACTGTATTATGCAGTTTGATTTAAATACACCAGTTTACAGATGAAAGAAATGTTCCATTTCCCTCTAAAAAAATGAAATAAAAGTATAATGCTGGGTACACACTAGACAGTATGTCGTCTGATCCAGTGGCTCAGGCCGACATATTGGACACATTGTCTAGTGTGTACCCACTATGCTAACGATGCATTGCTCCTACAGGTCATCAGCAACATACTCCGCCCGCCCTACATGCAGGATGTCATTAGTGGGGGCCATCTTGTTGAATCGCTCCATCGCTGCTGGCAGCAGCAGATGTGTATGCATTTGTCGATGCCAGCTCCCCCATTGGGTACCATCGCTGCCTATGTCGGCTGGGTACACATTGTATAGCATGTACCCAGCTTGACACATATCGAGAAGTTTTCAGAAAAAAATATTTTATAAATACTTAAAAGTGTCGCAAACAGTTTCAGTGTTATTCCAGATGGTATATATACAGTTACAGAAAACCCTTCCTCTTTAGTGAGTGCTGTTGTTATTGGTTATAATGGAAACATGAGGATGTTACAAATGCAATGACGGTCCATATACTGTACTGTAAATAACACTGCAATATGGATACTAGATTGTGCTGTCTTTGACACCTCTAAGGATTGAGCTCAGTGAGAAATGAGAAAAGTATTCTCTGTCATCTTCTGTCTGCCATCGGAAAATAACACTTTTTATGTGAACAACAAATCGGGATGCTTTCATCTTCCAATAAACATGTCATGGAAATGTGTATAGTAAAGCCATATGAGTAGCTCCATAACTACCAATGTGTAACATACCGTACTGTACTGTAATGTGACTTATCTGGTGTTTTATTTTTGAACTTTTTGAACAGTAACACATCACAAAATCAAGAAATGTTATTGCACAGAATTCATATAGCACATACAAAATACTTTGATACAACAACAAAAAATTCAACCCTCCTTTCCAAAAAAATAAATAAATAAACAAGCATGAATAAGCAGTTATAAAGTAGTTAGGGAATACACTGAGAACAAAAATTCCTCACAGCAAAATGGCTGTCACAAGGCAACATCAGTCTTACTATGAAGACTACACATGACCACAGTATTCATATTATTAAAATGTCTATCATAGACTGTTCTTCATTCATGCGCATACACCAACATCCATAAAGAAATAACTGACACTGACACCAGAATATGTTTGCCAATAAAATTGTCAGCTTTTATTAACACAAATGGTATGGTGGCAAGGAGGGACGGCCTATTTAAATGTCCCTATTTATTCTAACCTTTTAACTGTGGCTGACCACAACACAAGAGGAGGCAAGGGCCCAACTTCAGCCCGGCCTCCATTGCATAACAAGGGGGGGTTTTAAGGGCCCAATTTCAGCCCAGCCCCCATACATCACAAGGGGAGGCTTTTAAGGGGCCCAATTTCAGCCCAGCCCCCCACTCATCACAAGGGGCCACCATGGGCCATTTGCCACCCCTTGTGCTACTTGCTCTTTATCGGGAATACCGTGGCCAACTCTCCACTCAAGGTATTCCCCAACTTCCACCCAAAGGTGGTCAGGTGTGAACAAACTCCACCGGAGACCGAAGCCCACCTGGTCCGATGGAACTCCGGCCCCGTAATGTATCAAACTCCACCACCTTCACATCTCCTGAGCACCTATAAAACTCTTTAAATTACAGCCACAATTTCAGGCCGTCCCAACCCGCCAAGCCGACACCAATAATAAACTCCTCTAGGGCGGGCGGGTGGGTCAATTTTAACTGAGGAAAAAGGGGGAGAACCTAATCAGTCCTCTCCTTATAAGGACTAAGCCCCTCCCATCACCAGACTCCTCAGTCAACTCATAGGCCCATCGTTACCATGGATACATCCATTTCTCCAGCTGCTTCATTCAGCCTGCTATTCAGAATTTTATGTCACTACAGCCATATAAAATGTCCTCCGTTCTCTATACAAGGGTGTAGAGATCCACTCGGGGCCGTGGTAAAGAACAGGGGCATGACCTAAAAAGGGGTGTGTCTTTCTAATCCAGGGGGAGCAGGGGGGAAGCTAGAGAGTAGAGACTCTGGCACAGTGCCAGAGTCTTTGCTTTTCAATGTGCGGCCACTATCTTGTTGAAGATATCACTGGGAAGATGGCGCCAGCCTTAAGTATATGTATACTCAGGAGGGGGTAACAGACCAGAGCCCATCCAGCAACCCAGCCCTGAATAATCAGTACTCGCTCTCCATCCCTCTTGGCGCCACTGATTATAAAAGTGTAGACTCTAGTCACTAATTGAGGTATCTATCCGAGATCCTACATCAAATTTTAAAGCTAAATTGGGGCATCACTATTGATATCTCCCAGCTCATACCAAGCAGTTTGTTTAAACATGCCTGAATAGGACTCTTGGTGTGTGACTTAGGGACAGCGGTTCAAGTATGCGGGTACACTCGGGTACGGAGTACATTTAAGAATTTGGCAGCGGGTACGCAGTACCACCTGCCACACACTTTGACATTACCACAATTATAATGTGCCATACAGCAACAAGACCATCGTACAGCAACAAGACCATCGTGCTCGGCAGCATGACGGCTCCTCCCACTTTGTCAGGGTTACTGGTAGTGCGACAGTGGCTGTATTTTCCTGTTATAATGGAGGCATTGCTAGATATTGTTATTAAATTGGGGCATTACTATATATTTCTATTATACTGGAGGTATCACTATATATCTCTTTTATACTGGAGGCATTACTATATATTTTTAGCCTTGCCTCCAGATTCCCCCCAAAAAATGAGTGTCATGTAGCCACTCCCACTAGCAGCATGTGGCCACGCCCATCAAAACACATGACCATGCCCATTTTTCGGCATTCAGTACCACTAAGAAAATATTTCTACTTGCACCACTGCTTAGGGGTCTATTCATGAAGCAGTGAAAAGTGTGGAGAAGTGAGCCAGTGAAGAAGTTGCCCATGGTAGCTAATCAGTATCATTTGTAATTTGCATACTATACAATTGAACAGAGCAGCTGAGTGGTTGCCATGAGCAACTTTTCCACAGGCTCACTTCTCCACTCTTTTCACTGTTTCATGAATAGACCTCTCAATGAATCACTGCAAAACTCACAGGTTTTTATTTATTTTTTAAAGCATTTGACTTAGGTATCTTTCTCCAATACAGCCTGCTCCCAATCCATTGTAAAAATATAGACCAGTTTTTCCTTAAAGAGAGACAATGACAGAGTTTCCCCTTAAAACAAGAACTGATGTACAGTAGTGTCTTTCACAACATGCCTCTGTTTTGTGAAATGGAGGCCATCACCACCAGGGGCGCCAGAATGTTTTTAGGTTGGGATGAAGGGGGTGTAGAAAAAAAATAATTTGGTGCCCTTATGGTGCTGGCCTCCTCTCCCTTTTAGCCCTCCACCCCAGTGAGGATGGGCGCTTACCTCCGAATCCACGCTGGCGGCAACTCCTTTAAAAACAGTCTGCTACCACAGGGTGCTGTTTCCTCCTCCTGATTTCTGTTCTGTCCTAGCCGGCTGTCTCTCCTTCACAAATGCATTACTCGGAGGAGGCGTGGCCTGGCTTGGACATCCTGGGCCCATAGCCACACCTCCTCCCAGTAATGCAACTGTGAAGGAGATACAGCTGGCTAGGACAGAACTGAAGATAGGAGGACACAGCACCCTGCGGGAGAAGACTGTTTTTAAAGGAGATGCCGCCTGCAAGGATCCGGAGGTAAGCGCTCCCCTGCAGCTGCCCCTCTGTCATATTTGAGGAGGGCAAGCTGCTCCCTTGCCCCGCCCCCCTGTTTCAACGCTCCTGATCACCACCCCAAATGGCTGATGTCTGCAGCCTTTTTACGTCCAGCAACACAGGACCCATACTGCATGTGCGCAGTACGGGTCTGGCACTTGCACAATGTACCGAGCATCGGTACATTGCACCATTACCACTAGAATGACTGGACCTGAATCAGGCCCAAAGCTAATACTATAGGAACATTTATAATGGTGGTGGTGGAATGGGGGGTGGCAGTCTGTCCTGTAAAATAATAGGGTAGAATGGCTCAGATGGGCTAAATACTACATGACAAATCTGTGACTGCGGGGGCAATGTACTAAGCAGTGATAAAAGTGAAGAAGTGAGCCAGTGGAGAAGTTGCCCAAGGCAACCAATCAGCTGCTCTGTATACTTTTATATTATGTAAATTATAAATGTTACATCAATGCCGATTGGTTGTCAGGGGCAACTTCTCCACTGGCTCACTTCTCCACTTTTATCACTACTTAGTACATGTCCACCTAAGTCTACTGTATATGGATGCTTTGAACTAATAACATACTCATGTGCAAAGTTTAGACTACATGTGATATTTCTCCAATAAGTATAAAAGTACGATGACTGATCTTTTCCAAATTGTTCTCTCTTTCTCTAGTCAGCTATCTTGATGTGTAAGATTCATGGGAATGATATGAGCAGCAATGTGTTCTCACTCAATCTTCATAAAATACTTGAAAACGTCTTTTTTACTCAGATGCAGGAGTTGCTACATTTCAAAAGCAAATCCCACTGGTAATTTATAAAAACTTGACTGAAAATGAGATAGTTACCTTGATGCAAAGATGCAATAAAACTATTATAAATGAATCTTCAGCCATCTTTTTCACGTGTCTTTAGTATATGAGCTTCCCTGCTATTTTGATAGATACTTGTTGTCATAAGAAAACTCGGCTCCTCAATTTTCATGTGCATTTTAATAGCTACCATAGGGATTTCCGTTCATCTCAATTTGCCACTTGCTTCATTTATTCAGCTTGTATGTTTTGTCTTATTTGTAGCATGGGTAATTGTGCCTTTGATTTACGATAGCCATGGTCTAGGTTCTAGGCTCAACAAACTACAAGCACAATATAAATATATATAACCAATTATATCTTAAGCAAATAATGACTTGATGTCCTGTGCTAAACTCAGTATGGAGATGTAGCTGTTAGAACAGTAAGTGCATACCTATCAGCATTGTTAGTATAGATTGATTAAAGCTAGGAAACACCTGATAGGAAATTCAATGATATTTTAGAAAGAAAGGTATTACCTCATTTCTCAGTATAATTATTATCAGTAGACAGATCTTGTTGGAAAAGTGATGTATTATATTATTTAGTGCTGTAATAAGCCTAGCAATATCATTATTATTTGCTGAGTAAGGCTTGCTTTTGACTTCTATTGTATATCATATATTTTACAGCTATTTAGGGAAGTCATTTGTATGGACTGGTTTATAGCATGATGAGACTACATTTTTCAGTCACTAGAGATTACCCTGCATTGCTATGAATCAATTGACAGTATTATTAAAATGGCTGAAGGAATGGTAGATATACAGTAGCACATTAATTAGTTCGGTGGAACTTTTGGCTATGTGTGCTGACTCCCAGAGCATGCAGAGACAATCACAGATTTCAAGAGGAGGTTTTGGACTATTCCTCTGCTGGCAGCTGTACTCCGGTTCATGCTTGCTAGCTACAGTACATTGCCATGGTTTATTTGTACTACTGTAAAAATACCTGTGTTGCTTTATTTACTCTTTAATCTTTCCTTATTGCAGTGTTATATAATTATAAGAAATTATATTTCACAGGCCTTTTTCTGAAAAATTATGAAATTATGAATAGACTCCTTTTACACTTCATGGACCATATTCAGTTAGCAGCAATGTCCAACTGTTCACATAACCGATTGAAGTGGTTATCCAACATACCTCTATGGTGTGTGAGGTAAAATCTGCAATGTTTATGGTTGCCAAACATTGGGGCCAGTATTGTAATGCTTACATCCATATCCTAGAAATGAGCTTTGCATATAATTACTGTACTGCTTGGGTATAGTGGGAACAGAAAGTGCACTGGAACAAAATTCTGAAGTTGCTCAAGGAGAGAAGGACCAATTTAACTTTAGGTGCATACACAAAACTAGGAAATGTTAGCACAACATAATCTCTAGCCACATTGGTTGCAGGTGACCCCAAAGCAACATGCAGGCATTTTGGGACCTATATACAATATAGGGATGTACAATGCAAAGAGCATCCCAGAAGCTAAATTACAATACAGAGAGTATTCCAGATACACAATATAGAGCTCATCACCGAGACAAATACACAATATAAAGCGCATCCCAGAGACACATATACAATACAAAGAGCTTTTCAGAGACTAGTGATGTGCACCGGAAATTTTTCGGGTTTTGTGTTTTGGTTTTGGATTCGGGTCCACGGCCGTGTTTTGGATTCGGACGCGTTTTGGCAAAACCTCTCTGAAAATTTTTTGTCGGATCCGGGTGTGTTTTGGATTCGGGTGTTTTTTTACAAAAACCTCTCAAAAACAGCTTAAATCATAGAATTTGGGGGTCATTTTGATCCCATAGTATTATTAACCTCAATAACCATAATTTCCACTCATTTTCAGTCTATTCTGAACACCTCACAATATTATTTTGAGTCCTAAAATTTGCACCGAGGTCGCTGGATGGCTAAGCTTAGCGACACAAGTTGCCGACACAAACACCTGGCCCATCTAGGAGTGGCACTGCAGTGTCAGGCAGGATGGCACTTCAAAAAAATAGTCCCCAAACAGCACATGATGCAAAGAAAAATAAGAAGCGCACCAAGGTCACTGGATGGCTAAGCTAAGCGACACAAGTGGCCGACACAAACACCTGGCCCATCTAGGAGTGGCACTGCAGTGTCAGGCAGGATGGCACTTCAAAAAAACACTCCCCAAACAGCACATGATGCAAAGAAAAAAAGAGGTGCACCAAGGTCGCTGTGTGACTAAGCTAAGCGACACAAGTGGCCGACACAAACACCTGGCCCATCTAGGAGTGGCACTGCAGTGTCAGGCAGGATGGCACTTCAAAAAAATTGTCCCCAAACAGCACATGATGCAAAGAAAAAAAGAGGCGCACCAAGGTCGCTGGATGGCTAAGCTAAGCGACACAAGTGGCCGACACAAACACCTGGCCCATCTAGGAGTGGCACTGCACTGTCAGGCAGGATGGCACTTCAAAAAAATAGTCCCCAAACAGCACATGATGCAAAGATTAAAAGAGGTGCACCAAGGTCGCTGTGTGACTAAGCGAAGCGACACAAGTGGCCGACACAAACACCTGGCCCATCTAGGAGTGGCACTGCAGTGTCAGGCAGGATGGCACTTCAAAAAAATTGTCCCCAAACAGCACATGATGCAAAGAAAAATAAAAGAAAAAAGAGGTGCAAGATGGAATTGTCCTTGGGCCCTCCCACCCACCCTTATGTTGTATAAACAGGACATGCACACTTTAACGAACCCATCATTTCAGCGACAGGGTCTGCCACACGACTGTGACTGAAATGACTGGTTGGTTTGGGCCCCCACCAAAAAAGAAGCAATCAATCTCTCCTTGCACAAACTGGCTCTACAGAGGCAAGATGTCCACCTCATCATCATCCTCCGATTCCTCACCCCTTTCACTGTGTACATCCCCCTCCTCACAGATTATTAATTCGTCCCCACTGGAATCCACCATCTCAGGTCCCTGTGTACTTTCTGGAGGCAATTGCTGGTGAATGTCTCCACGGAGGAATTGATTATAATTCATTTTGATGAACATCATCTTCTCCACATTTTCTGGAAGTAACCTCGTACGCCGATTGCTGACAAGGTGAGCGGCTGCACTAAACACTCTTTCGGAGTACACACTGGAGGGTGGGCAACTTAGGTAAAATACAGCCAGTTTGTGCAAGGGCCTCCAAATTGCCTCTTTTTCCTGCCAGTATACGTACGGACTGTCTGACGTGCCTACTTGGATGCGGTCACTCATATAATCCTCCACCATTCTTTCAATGGTGACAGAATCATATGCAGTGACAGCAGACGACATGTCAGTAATCGTTGCCAGGTCCTTCAGTCCGGACCAGATGTCAGCACTCGCTCCAGACTGCCCTGCATCACCGCCAGCGGTTGGGCTCAGAATTCTTAGCCTTTTCCTCGCTCCCCCAGTTGCGGGAGAATGTGAAGGAGGAGCTGTTGACGGGTCACGTTCCGCTTGACTTGACAATTTTCTCACCAGCAGGTCTTTGAACCTCTGCAGACTTGTGTCTGCCGGAAAGAGAGATACAACGTAGGTTTTAAATCTAGGATCGAGCACGGTGGCCAAAATGTAGTGCTCTGATTTCAACAGATTGACCACCCGTGAATCCTGGTTAAGCGAATTAAGGGCTCCATCCACAAGTCCCACATGCCTAGCGGAATCGCTCTGTTTTAGCTCCTCCTTCAGTGTCTCCAGCTTCTTCTGCAAAAGCCTGATGAGGGGAATGACCTGACTCAGGCTGGCAGTGTCTGAACTGACTTCACGTGTGGCAAGTTCAAAGGGTTGCAGAACCTTGCACAACGTTGAAATCATTCTCCACTGCGCTTGAGTCATGTGCATTCCCCCTCCTTTGCCTATATTGTGGGCAGATATATAGGCTTGAATGGCCTTTTGCTGCTCCTCCATCCTCTGAAGCATATAGAGGGTTGAATTCCACCTCGTTACCACCTCTTGCTTCAGATGATGGCAGGACAGGTTCTGGACTGTTTGGCGGTGCTCCAGTCTTCGGCACGCGGTGGCTGAATGCCGAAAGTGGCCCGCAATTCTTTGGGCCACCGACAGCATCTCTTGCACGCCCCTGTCGTTTTTTAAATAATTCTGCACCACCAAATTCAATGTATGTGCAAAACATGGGACGTGCTGGAATTTGCCCAGATGTAATGCATGCACAATATTGCTGGCATTGTCCGATGTCACAAATCCCCAGGAGAGTCCAATTGGGGTAAGCCATTCTGCGATGATGTTCCTCAGTTTCCGTAAGAGGTTGTCAGCTGTGTGCCTCTTATGGAAAGCGGTGATACAAAGCGTAACCTGCCTAGGAAGGAGTTGGCATTTGCGAGATGCTGCTACTGGTGCCGCCGCTGCTGTTCTAGCTGCGGGAGGCAATACATCTACCCAGTGGGCTGTCACAGTCATATAGTCCTGAGTCTGCCCTGCTCCACTTGTCCACATGTCTGTGGTTAAGTGGACATTAGGTACAACTGCATTTTTTAGGACACTGGTGACTCTTTTTCTGACGTCTGTGTACATTTTTAGTATCGCCTGCCTAGAGAAATGGAACCTAGATGGTATTTGGTACCGGGGACACAGTGCCTCAATCAAGTCTCTAGTTGCCTCTGAATTAACGGTGGATACCGGAACCACGTTTCTCACCACCCAGGCTGACAAGACCTGAGTTATCCGCTTTGCAGCAGGATGACTGCTGTGATATTTCATCTTACTCGCAAAGGACTGTTGGACAGTCAATTGCTTACTGGAAATAGTACAAGTGGTCTTCCGACTTCCCCTCTGGGATGACGATCGACTCCCAGCAGCAACAACAGCAGCGCCAGCAGCAGTAGGTGTTACACTCAAGGATGCATCGGAGGAATCCCAGGCAGGATAGGACTCGTCAGACTTGCCAGTGACATGGCCTGCAGGACTATTGGCTTTCCTGTGTAAGGTGGAAATTGACACTCAGGGAGTTGGTGGTGTGGTTTGCAGGAGCTTGGTTACAAGAGGAAGAGATTTAGTGGTCAGTGGACTGCTTCCGCTGTCATCCAAAGTTTTTGAACTTGTCACTGACTTATGATGAATGCGCTGCAGGTGACGTATAAGGGAGGATGTTCCGAGGTGGTTAACGTCCTTACCCCTACTTATTACAGCTTGACAAAGGCAACACACGGCTTGACACCTGTTGTCCGCATTTGTGTTGAAATAATTCCACACCGAAGAGCTGATTTTTTTTGTATTTTGACCAGGCATGTCAATGGCCATATTCGTCCCACGGACAACAGGTGTCTCCCCGGGTGCCTGATTTAAACAAACCACCTCACCATCAGAATCCTCCTTGTCAATTTCCTCCCCAGCACCAGCAACACCCATATCCTCATCCTGGTGTACTTCAACAGTGACATCTTCAATTTGACTATCAGGAACTGGACTGCGGGTGCTTCTTCCAGCACTTGCAGGGGGCGTGCAAATGGTGGAAGGCGCAAGCTCTTCCCGTCCAGTGTTGGGAAGGTCAGGCATCGCAACCGACACAATTGGCTTCACCTTGGGGAGTTGTGATTTAGAAGAACGCACAGTTCTTTGCTGTGCTTTTGCCAGCTTAAGTCTTTTCATTTTTCTAGCGAGAGGATGAGTGCTTCCATCCTCATGTGAAGCTGAACCACTAGCCATGAACATAGGCCAGGGCCTCAGCCGTTCCTTGCCACTCTGTGTCGTAAATGGCATATTGGCAAGTTTACGCTTCTCATCAGACGCTTTATTTTAGATTTTTGGGTCATTTTACTGAACTTTTGTGTTTTAGATTTTACATGCTCTCTACTATGACATTGGGCATCGGCCTTGGCAGACGACGTTGATGGCATTTCATCGTCTCGGCCATGACTAGTGGCAGCAGCTTCAGCACGAGGTGGAAGTGGATCTTGATCTTTCCCTATTTTAACCTCCACATTTTTGTTCTCCATTTTTTAATGTGTGGAATTATATGCCAGTATCAATAGCAATGGCCTACTACTATATATACTGCGCACAACTGAAATGCACCACAGGTATGGATGGATAGTATACTTGACGACACAGAGGTAGGTAGAGCAGTGGCCTACTGTACCGTACTGCTATATATTATATACTGGTGGTCAGCAAACTGTGCAAAACTGAAATGCACCACAGGTATGGATGGATAGTACACTTGACGACACAGAGGTAGGTAGAGCAGTGGCCTACTGTACCGTACTGCTATATATTATATACTGGTGGTCAGCAAACTGTGCAAAACTGAAATGCACCACAGGTATGGATGGATAGTACACTTGACGACACAGAGGTAGGTAGAGCAGTGGCCTACTGTACCGTACTGCTATATATTATATACTGGTGGTCAGCAAACTGTGCAAAACTGAAATGCACCACAGGTATGGATGGATAGTATACTTGACGACACAGAGGTAGGTACAGCAGTGGCCTACTGTACCGTAATGCTATATATTATATACTGGTGGTCAGCAAACTGTGCAAAACTTAAATGCACCACAGGTATGGATGGATAGTATACTTGACGACACAGAGGTAGGTACAGCAGTGGCCTACTGTACCGTAATGCTATATATTATATACTGGTGGTCAGCAAACTGTGCAAAACTTAAATGCACCACAGGTATGGATGGATAGTATACTTGACGACACAGAGGTAGGTACAGCAGTGGCCTACTGTACCATAATGCTATATATTATATACTGGTGGTCAGCAAAATTATGCACTGTACTCCTACTATATACTACAATGCAGCACAGATATAGAGTGTTTTTCAGGCAGACAACGTATACTGGTGTCACTGGTCAGCAAAACTCTGCACTGTACTCCTCCTATATTATGTACTGGTAGTCCCCAGTCCCCACAATAAAGCAGTGTGAGCACAGATATATGCAGCACACTGAGCACAGATATGGAGTGTTTTTCAGGCAGACAACGTATACTGGTGGTCACTGTCAGCAAAACTCTGCACTGTACTCCTCCTATATAATACAGCTGCTCCCCAGTCCCCACAATTAAGCAGTGTGAGCACAGATATATGCAGCACACTGAGCACAGATAAGGAGCGTTTTTTTCAGGCAGAGAACGGATAAAACTGGTGGTCACTCACTGATCAGCAAAACTCTGCATTGTACTCCTCCTATATTATACAGCTGCTCCCCAGTCCCCACAATTAAGCAAAAAGCAAGCACAAATATTTGCATCAACAATAAACGGAGAGGACGCCAGCCACGTCCTCTCCCTAACATTTCCAATGCACGAGTGAAAATGGCGGCGACGCGCGGCTGCTTATATAGAATCCGAATCTCGTGAGAATCCGACAGCGGGATGATGACGTTCGGGCGCGCTCGGGTTAACCGAGTCATACGGGAGAATCCGAGTATGCCTCGGACCCGTGTAAAATGGGTGAAGTTCGGGGGAGGTTCGGTTTCCGAGGAACCGAACCCGCTCATCACTACCAGAGACTGATCAACAATACAGTATTCATTTGTATTACCACCATACATACACAGAGCACCATCCATTTCACTAATACAATATACTGAATATTAGTGTTCACTCTAGAATTTGTTTAGGGCAGGGCTGATCATAGAGGAAGGCAGATTTTAATTTTGAAGGGCACATTTTTGATGTGATGCTTTGCGTTATACATAGTGCATATGTTTATAGTTTTTATACATATATTTTCCCCTTTGTGTATCATATACCCCTACATACATAAAGAACACCCATGTAACACCCAATGGCCCAGATTTATCAAGCCTTGGAGAGTGATAAATAGCATGGTGATAAAGTATCAGCCAATCGGCTCCTAACTGTCATTTTTCATACACAGCCTATAACATGAAAGTTAGGAGCCAATTGGCTGCTACTTTATCAATGTGATATTTATCACTCTCCACTCTTGTGTTATAAAACAGTAAAGTTAAGCAGATGGTTAAAGTATATACAGTAGGTCCAAAATAAAAATCTGTTCTTCTGCTAGGGAAATACTGTAAGCAGTATATGTTCACTGCTTACTCTGTTCTTTAACTCTTCATCAGAGTGCTGTGTTATGCAGGCAGCCACAGTAGTGATGTCATTTACAGTCCATCCTTTGCAAACTACTTCGCTAAGGAGAGAAATTGTATTCCAATTTCAGAGGTGGCCAAGGAGTAGACAACTTCATTGTAACATGCACTGTTACATTCTGGATACAAGGGGGCGATTTATGATCCTGCAGGGTGCACTGAGAAAGGACAGAGTGCTTTTTCACATTTCAAAAATGGGCAGGCCTACTAAAACAGCCTAGAAGGAACACTGTATATAAAGACACACATAAATACTACTATTTGCCTGGGAAGTACAGTACATTAGTTATAGTGTTTTTATTCACATACATTTTTAATGCTCATTCCATATTCATATCTCCCAACATTTATAAAGCGGTGGCCAGGACAACCGTGCGGCTAAGCTGCGCCCATGTCCGAAAAGGCGGCGTGGAATATGCAAAAGGGGAGTGTCTTCACAGGAGTGCCTCGATCGCGAGCCCGCCCCTCTTTTTCATCACTGAGGGATAATGCCCAGTGCTCTGTGAGCTGCTGGCATGCCCTCTATCACTATGTCTCCTGTGAATAGACGCTGTGCGCATGCACACAGCGTCTGTTCACCGCTGCTCTGATAAGCAGGGCAGCGAGTGACGGGAGCTTCCCAACTGGGAGTGACGGGAGAGCCCCCCACCACGGGACACTTAGGCCACTAGCCTATTGCAAATCGTCCTGGTAATGCCTATGGTCAATGTGATGAGAAATTACATTATGCTTCTAATCCATCCATACCAAACTATTTCTGATAAGCCACTACATTTTTTATCATAGAAAAACATGAGTATCCTTTGAAATTTGGAACAGTTGGGAATTCACTTGATTGCTGAAGACTGAGGATAACTCCAGTATATCTACAACTTATTTCCAAAAATATACACTCTACTGTACTATAGGTAATTACAAACAACAAAATCTGCAAAACAGCAATGATACTGTCACAACTCTCACAGGGTGTTATGGGTGTTGATCGTATTTGTAGGATTGGCTAATTTTCTGAGCAGAGGCGGAGTCTAACCTATCAGTGGTTTCATCAGGGATACCTGCAATGGGGTTTGGGCCTTGCTGCACCCAATACATAGGCTGCAGTCTTCTGACTGGTTTCCTAATGTACAGGCAGCTGAACTCAGGAAAAACTAAAGGCAGACAAAGAGACCGGTCACCATGACGCATCCTAGAGTGTAGTCAACAGAAACAGGTGATAACTAGGTGAGCAATGTGGTACCAGGGGATGGGAAGAATCAAGTTAGATACAGTAAATAGCCAAATTCCGAATCAGGAAGTCAGAAGGAGCTGTACCAAAAGAGTAAGCAAGGAGAATCTTCAGACTGAATCAGAACACAGGGGATTCCACTAGGAGCCTTAACAGGAACAGGCCTAGGAGTACAGTTTTTTTAGCCTAATACTCAGGAATGGCTAATGCCCAGAGATTTCTTTAAATAGAAAGCGGTTCAAATTTGGTGCCAACTTGACGTCAAGTTATTGGTGCACCTGTCCTTATATATATATATATATATATATATTAATATAAAACAGAGCAGCACTTGCATCCCTAAGGGAGCCACAGCTGCCTGTACAGAGCCACTCAGAGAAGCAGGAGGAAGGAGATGCCAGTGAGACATTTCGGCGTGGCAGATCGGCCTCATCCACAACAGAACTGCCAGACCCAGTAAGTAAGAGCCAGGAATGATGTGAGAGTTGTTTATCTGCAAAAGTAGTGTACTTGTTCTCCCGTTTCATTAGAGGTAGAGGCTCATTTTCTAGTCCTCAGAAACACCCTCATAAAAGCAATCTGCATTTAATTTAAACCATAGACGTCGCAGCTTGGAAACAGTAAAAAAATCACATCAATGTTCAAGCTACTACCACATTACTACTACCACATTAGGGCCACCTCCTTTATTACTTTCTTCTGGAGACCAGTCTTTTACTTTTTAAAATACAAATTACTGCTTTGTCTAAGTTTACAGATACCCAGAGAGGAGATGCACTATGTCCATTTGGGAAGGGGGGGGGGGGAGCAACCTGGGTCATCAATCATGTAATTTAGCCCTGCCCTCTTAAGACTGTGCATCTTGAAAAATATTTTTTTGCATTGCTATGTGAATAAGACACACAAGCAGCTTATGCTGATTAAAATGATATGTGGTATGCCTATATTCTGCGTGTGACCGTGTCTATACCTGCATAAGAAATGGTACTCTATTGAGTTTTCTTAGAAAATACGCTGACGTAACATTTTGTATGCAGGTAAAGTCACAGACGCACATAGAATATGGGCATGCCACACATATCATTTTAATCAGCATAAGCTGTTGTGTGTCCTATTCACACATTGATGTGAATAAGATGCATTTTCAGCAAAAGAAAATGCCTGGTGCTAATGGAGTTGCACGGGACCTGTCAACTCCCCTGTCAAATGGGACATTTACTTGCATCCAGCAATATACTGTAAGATCTGTATGTAATGTCTAAATGTATAATGTAATGTATGATGTGAAACATGGATGTCAGCATGTCCTCTAGGTAAACTCATACAGTGGGGATCGAAAGTTTGGGCACCCCAGGCAAAAATTCATTTTAATGTGCAAAAAGAAGCCAAGGAAAGATGGAAAAAATCTCCAAAAGGCATCAAATTACAGATTAGACATTCTTATAACATGTCAAAAAAAGTTTGATTTTATTTCCATCATTTACACTTTCAAAGGAACAGAAAACAAAAAATGGTGTCTGCAAAAGTTTGGGCACCCTGCAGAGTTAATACCTTGTACTGCCCCCTTTGGACAGCTGAGACCTGGCAGTGTCATGGATTGTTCTCACTCATCGTCTGGAAAGACCAGGTGATGTCAATCTCAAAGGTTTTAAAAGCCCAGACTCATCTGACCTTGCTCCAACAATCAGCACCATGGGTTCCTCTAAGCAGTTGTGTAGAACACTGAAACTGAGAATAGTTGATGCTCACAAAGCAGGAGAAGGCTATAAGAAGATAGCAAAGCGTTATCAGATGCCCATATCCTCTGTTCGGAATGTAATTAAAAAATGGCAGTCATCAGGAACAGTGGAAGTTAAAGCAAGATCTGGAAGATCAAGAAAAATATCAGACAGAACAGCTCACAGGATTGTGAGAAAAGCAAGTCAAAATCCACGTTTGACTGCACGATCCCTCCAGGAAGATCTGGCAGACACCGGAGTTGTGGTGCACTATTCCACTATAAAGAGATACTTGTACAAATATGGTCTGCATGGAAGAGTCATCAGAAGAAAACCTCTTCTACGTCCTCACCACAAAAATCAGCATTTGAAGTTTGCAAATGAACATATAGACAAGCATGATGCATTTTGGAATAAAGTTCTCTGGACCGATGAGGTTAAAATAGAACTTTTTGGCCGGAATGAGCAAAGGTACATTTGGAGAAGGAAGGGCACAGAATTTAGTGAAAAGAACCGCTGTCCAACTGTTAAGCATGGGGGTGGATCAATCATGCTTTGGGGTTGTATTGCAGCCAGTGGCACAGGGAACATTTCACGAGTAGAAGGAAAAATGGATTCAATAAGATTCCAGCTAATTTTGGATGCTAACTTGATGCCATATGTGAAAAAGCTGAAGTTAAAGAGAGGCTGGCTTTTACAAATGGATAATGATCGTAAACACACCTCAAAATCCACGGTTGATTACATCAAGAGGTGTAAACTGAAGGTTTTGCCATGGCCGTCACAATCTCCTGACCTCAACATAATTGAATATCTATGGATAGACCTTAAAAGAGCAGTGCGTCACAGACAGCCCAGGAATCTCAAAGAACTGGAAGACTTTTGTAAAGAAGAATGGGCGAAGATACCTTTAACAAGAATTGAAAGACTCTTGGCTGGCTACAAAAAGCGTTTACAAGCTGTGATACTTGCCAAAGGGGGCAGTACAAGGTATTAACTCTGCAGGGTGCCCAAACTTTTGCAGACGCCATTTTTTGTTTTCTGTTCTTATGAAAGTGTAAATGATGGAAATAAAATCAAACTTTTTTTGACATGTTATAAGAATGTCTAATCTGTAATTTGATGCCTTTTGGAGATTTTTCCATCTTTCCTTGGGATCCGGTCTGAAGATCGACACTGTCTAGGTCGATAATGTTTAGGTCGACCACTATAGGTCGACAGTCACTAGGTCGACAGGGATGGAAGGTCGACAGGGTTTCTAGGTCAACATGTGCTAGGTCGACAGGTCAAAAGGTCGACATGAGTTTTTTTTTTTAAAAATTCCTTTTTTGAACTTTTTCATACTTAACGATCCACGTGAACTACGATTGGAACGGTAATCTGTGCCGAGCGAAGCGGTAGCGGAGCGAAGGCACCATGCCCGAAGCATGGCGAGCGAAGTGAGCCATGCGAGGGGACACGGTGCACTAATTTGGGTTCCCAGTCACTCTACGAAGAAAACTACACAAAAAAAACTCATGTCGACCTTTTGACCTGTCGACCTAGAAACCCTGTCGACCTTCCATCCCTGTCGACCTAGTGACTGTCGACCTATAGTGGTCGACCTAAACATTGTCGACCTAGATACTGTCGATTTGATGAACCACACCCCTTTCCTTGGCTTCTTTTTGCACATTAAAATGAATTTTTGCCTGGGGTGCCCAAACTTTCAATCCCCATTGTAGCTACACAGATATGGGAGTAGAGGACACTTGATATATAGTGGGGAGTCAGAGGTAAGTTTATGGCCCTTATCTAAGAAGCTATAAACTATAGTTAGAAGAGACATTACAGAAAAGTCAGGCCAGGTTAAGAAAGCTGACCTCTTGAAACTTAAGAAGACAGCTGTTTAAAAAGTAATACCCAAAGGAAATCTGGTTTCTCACTGCCTAGGTACACATCATTGAGAGCGTTAAGGAAAAGGTGAGGGCCCAGCTGTGAGGGGGTTATATCTGCCCCTCTCAACCACACTGTGCTTTTTATTTCTGAGGGAAGCAGCCAGGAGCTGGGAATGCACCATGGTGGTCATTCCGAGTTGTTCGCTCTGTAATTTTCTTCGCATCGCAGCGATTTTCCGCTAATTGCGCATGCGCAATGTTCGCACTGCGACTGCGCCAAGTAAATTTGCTAAGAAGTTTGGTATTTTACTCATGGCATTACGAGGTTTTTTCTTCGTTCTGGTGATCGTAATGTGATTGACAGGAAGTGGGTGTTTCTGGGCGGAAACTGGCCGTTTTATGGGAGTGTGTGAAAAAACGCTACCGTTCCTGGGAAAAACGCGGGAGTGGCTGGAGAAACGGAGGAGTGTCTGGGCGAACGCTGGGTGTGTTTGTGACGTCAAACCAGGAACGAAACTGACTGAACTGATCGCAGTGGCAGAGTAAGTCCCGAGCTACTCAGAAACTGCAAAGAAATTTCTATTCGCAATTTTGAGAATCTTTCGTTCGCAATTTTGCTAAGCTAAGATTCACTCCCAGTAGGCGGCGGCTTAGCGTGTCCAATGCTGCTAAAAGCAGCTTGCGAGCGAACAACTCGGAATGACCACCCATATCTCTTACATTGTGAAATCCCTCCACACAGAAGGCCTATCTGCTGTTAAGTAAGTTAGGTTTCTGAAATTATCCTCCATTTTGTTTTATTTGAAATTGTATCCTAATCATTGTGTACTTTTAAATATTTATCATAATCCTTGTAACTCTTTTTTGTAACTCAAAGCTCTGAAGATATTCTTGAAATTAAACACCTAATTTTTAGTTTTGGTTTTGTGTTCTTATGCCCAAGGCCTCATGGTCTATGTTATTATTTTGCGACTTATTAATAATTGTGTGTGTAGGCCGAAGCGAAGAAGGCCTTGCGTTTAGTCACTAAAATCTTCTTGCTGGTGGCAGTGTCATGTTTTATGTAATCCAGTAGTCGCGGATGGCGTTCTCAGAAAGGAGTATCTGGAAAATCGACCGGTGGTCATGACAAAGGGTCTTTGTGCACCTCATAATAAGTGTGTGGATGACACAGGTTTCTGGGACCTGTGGTGAATTTAAAAACCTTTGTGGTTAAAACAAATGTTGTGTCCTTCCATTGCAGAAATGTCTCACTTTTCCCTCTCTTTATCTTATTTTCCACTTCACGCCCCTAATCTGCATTTACCAAGAATCTGCCCAACTCCTCCCACTATACATGCAGGCATTTGCCCCACCTCATCCCAACTATCAAAGCTGTAGTACCCAGGGCTGGTGCAAGGTCTCCCTGCACCCTAGGCAAAGCTTAAGCATAGCGCCCCCTAACTTGCAATCCCCACCATCGTCACATCTCGGAGGGGAAATGCAGGTGGCCACTAGGTGTGAGGGGTGAATTGCATCATTATACATATGAAGAGATAAGGGACAACGCTAAAGGACTTTTAATATGAAAAAGTATATTGTAAACAGTCACAACATTTTTTTACTTTGTTTACAATATACTTTCACTTTCAAATCCTTGAATGACAAGTTGACAACCATTCTTTCTGCCTATGTATGTACGCTAGCTGGAATGTTAGGAATTGTACAGTGAAGTGCAGTGGGGTGAGGCAGGTGAGGCAGAGCCTTTGCTGTACTACTAATGTATAAGCCAGAATTTTTACTCTATAAAGTATATGAAAAATACAAAGAATATATTCAAAAAAATTTTTTGTATTATTCTAATAATTTTTATAGTTAAAACTCTGGAGCAAAAAGTCTATCACCTGCCTATCTTTTCCACACATTTTTAATCAAATCTCACCAAATGTTCAACAGTGCTGCACCTGTGTATATTGCCCACATGAACCCTTTGGCTCATAAATTGTATGTAAATCTGGCTCTGGTACTAGCCAGTGCCTCCTGAGCTATTTACCTCACCGCACGTCCCTGGAATTGTATAAAGCTCCATACACACTAGATGAGATTTTAAAGATCTCGCTCAGAATAGCCGATCTGAGCGAGATCTTTCACAATCTCGTACAGTGTGTACACTAAATGTTGCTAATGGTGCGCGCTCCCATGCATCGTTTTCTGTCTTAACAAGGGAGGTCCTCGTTAATGACAGCCATGCAGCATGGCCATTGTTTCCCCCACCGATAACCCCGTCGTTGCTGCTTGTCACGACGCATTGGCAAGTGTGTATATCAGTGTTAGCGGGGATTGGGTAGTGTGTATGGCCCTTAAGACACTGAGTCCAATTTCACATTTTTGCTAAGTTACATTTAAGTTGTTGCAGTGTCGGACATCTGCTTCTAAGTATACCGTGTATAGTTATATACCAATCTGACACTGAAAAGTTTTTTGGCACTGCAGTTACTCGCCCTTGAGTTACTTATTATTCTGCTTAAGTGCCGCACCCTGTTTCTGAATGCCTCTGCATACGGAGTCTGGTGGGGATATTTACTGTAATTGTATGTATATACATACATATATACACACATACATACAGTATATTTGTATGGTCCTTATTGTGGTTTATTCCCCCATCTGTAAGTTCATTCCTGACCCCTACTTCTTCCATATGTACTGTATTGCTTATAAAGTGACAGCAACACTGCTGCGGCAGCTGTAAGAGGAAGACATTAGAACCCAATAGGGAACAGCTGGTTCAGAGCTGTTGGGACACAGCGGTGCTGAACACCAGATGACAAAAACAAACCCGGTGAATTACCTGTCTTTGGCCAAAACATGGCAGCTGCTCAGGATAAAGCAGGGTAGTACTGGATCTCGGCAGTGATCCCCAACAGTAATGGCAGGGATCGAGGTGAACACTCCTCCCCAAAAGGTGGACCCAGCAGGACTGTGTGCGGAATGCCGGCCTTCTCTTGGTAAATGTCTTGGAGAGGAGGCGGCATCTGGAGAGAGATGGCTTCTTCACCTCAGAGGCATGCTGTAAGGTGGCTCCTTCTCCCTGAAGGACAGCAAAGGGGCAGCACAAGCCCAAGTAAGGCAAGTCTGGTGGTGCGGCTCTGCTGGGTGACAGAGTGGCAGCCCAGTGCCTCCTACAGACATCTGAAGAGGTATAAATAGCAAACTGCCTTAATATCACATACCTTTTAGGAGCCCTCACGTATTGATAGGCTCTGACTATTCAGGATGAAAAGTAGTATCTGTAGCACTGTGCATTCAAAGCTATTGCAGAACCCACTCCTGCTTCATAGACAGACACACTGCTGTTAACTTTATGTACTGACTAAGGAACTGCTAAAAACTATTAAGCCATCTTAAATCCAGTCAGCTCTGTACACAGATGTTATTATCCAGCAAAGATTCCTCTCAGGAAAAGGCAGAAATCAGAAACATACAGTAATGTTAGTATAGCTATTCCTGAGCTTACTGTATTGAGAAAAAGGGAAGGCTGAGTTAGAAAGATCTTAGCCTCAGTTCATTAGCAAAGCTGTATTGAGTTAAGGTCATAAAGTCAGCTGTGAGGAGTTGGAGTTGTTTGCCTACATACCATCATTTCATGACACTGAGGGACCTCACAAGAGATAGGTAATAACTACAGTGAACTGCAGTCCACTTTATTCACTAGTCCCAAAAACTGCATTCCTGCTATATTCTACTATAGGGCTCTTTCAAACAAACCCAGGTTTGCACCGTTCAATTGCTAACATTATAATATTCATACCATGACAGCAGGGTCTAGCTGAACTGAACTCCCTTAATGAGTACATTTGGTAAATGCATATCTTTAATTACTTGTTATATTAGTCGTTACATAGAGCAAGTGTTCTTATTCACTTAAATAAGCTTTAATTAGTATTATCCAAAGTTTTAAAAAAACCTATCGCAAAGTTTTGCTCACACTATAATAGGAGTAATAATAATCCTGAACCATACCTCCCAATAAAACCCTCTCCAGGAGGGACAGAATGCTCTGCTTCTGGACTTCCCTCTTAATGTGTGATTGCCATCACCTGTGCTGAAACGCCTTTCTTATCCATCAACCTGTTCAACATAGGTGATGGCAATCATAAATTAAGAGGGAAGTCCAGAAGCAGAGCATTCTGTCCCTCCTTGAGAGGGTCATGTTGGGAGGTATGCTGAACTACTGAATTGCCCGCATGTTGGGAATTGATCAGTACTACAGTACCTATCTAGGTAACATTTGTTTTTGTTTTTTGTTGTTTTGTTTTTTTGGGGGGGTTCAACAAAAGAAGACACCAAGACACCATGTTGCTGAACAATAAAATTGTTTATTGTTGTATGTATACAAAGTAAAAAGTAAAAAGCTTGCTGCCATCAATTGTATGCATGTTTTCTGAAGTAAGATTTCCAAGAACAACCAAATCAGGACACCTGTCCCTATCGGATATTCAACCGGCGCTAATTTAAAAAAGGAATTAATTAATTGTGTAACAACAGCAGCTGAGTACGGCAACTAGCTAGGTTGCCGACTTTATAGGACAGAAAAAGAGTTTGTGTACTCAGCGCTAGTTGTGTACTGTAAAAATTTTTTATTGTTTAAACCTGAAATATAAATAAAAATACAACTAAAGTGTGCGGTCTGTCATATCGAATGATTGACTCAGTAAACTGTATGAATAAATATCAATAAGTACTTTATCAAATGATTGTTAAAAATAACATTACAAACGACACAAGCAGCATTTACTTAATAACAATTACTCAGTTATTTTACCGATAAATATGGCAAACAATATAATGAGGTTTCTTAGTTATAATACTGTATAAAATACAATTGCACTGGCGTCCCAGTGTTTAGTAAAAATAGTCCCGCAAGAATTTATAACAGTCTTATTGGAGGTGGACTTCAGATATGTAGGAACATATAATTACCCGTGTGCTGATTCCTTTTGTTGGGCACGGCTGCACTCCAGATAATTGGAGGCTTTTTGATGTTCTTAAGATATAACTTCACAGACTCGCTTACTTGTCACGGATATTTAGACCCCTCTGCGGAGGTCAGCAGCATTCAATCAGTGCGGGTAAGCAAATTACCGGACATTAGCGGCACAGCACTGCGGGGATCAGCAGCATTCAATCGGTGCAGGTAGGCAGATTACCGGACATCAGCGGCACAGCACTGCGGGGATCAGCAGCATTCAATCGGTGCAGGTAAGCAGAGTACCGGACATCAGCGGCACAGCACGAAGATCGATGTCTGTGCTCCTGGTGAAAAGCCGCCGGCTGCAGCGCCTGGCGTCTGGCAGATCGTAGAGTATTGTAGTATGGAAAGCCGTTAGCCGGATCAGACAACGGGTAATACCGAACAGCTGGAGTGTGAAAAGTGGGCGTCAACGCGTTTCGTCTCCTTGGTAACCGGAGACTTCCTCAGGACAGATACCTCCCCTCTAATCAGTCACGTATTTATACACTATATGATGAAATCATTTGTGGCGGCTGGGTCTCCTTAATAGGTTAAAGATATTTGATTTATGTGCCGCACATAGTAAAGAATCATTCTTTATAATGAAAAACATTATTAAGCAATACTTATATTAAATCAGCAATCTACTGAATCAATCTGACAGAATTCATAACTTTAGTACATATATTAGTAATACGCCTTTCTTATCCATCAACCTGTTCAACATAGGTGATGGCAATCATAAATTAAGAGGGAAGTCCAGAAGCAGAGCATTCTGTCCCTCCTTGAGAGGGTCATGTTGGGAGGTATGCTGAACTACTGAATTGCCCGCATGTTGGGAATTGATCAGTACTACAGTACCTATCTAGGTAACATTTGTTTTTGTTTTTTGTTGTTTTGTTTTTTGGGGGGGGTTCAACAAAAGAAGACACCAAGACACCATGTTGCTGAACAATAAAATTGTTTATTGTTGTATGTATACAAAGTAAAAAGTAAAAAGCTTGCTGCCATCAATTGTATGCATGTTTTCTGAAGTACAGCATTAGTACAACTCTACATGTCCATTTTCTTTACCTGTGTATTGAAAAAGAGCTACATTCACTAGGTAAAAGGGAAACTAGCCACCTTAAATTACCAACTAACCTTTATACTCACCTAAAAACACCCACACAACACTTATCTGGCTACTACACCCCTACAAGGTGAAAGATTAATTACTTTATCCTATTCACCTGCATGCATCCTGCATACCTCCCTGCCTATGCAACACAACTTTTCTGGTAAATTTTTTGTGTCCGAATACTGTCCTTATGTACTGTTTGAGGGTCACTATACTGGTATAATGTGTAACTAGTAACAGATTTTTGGGGTGGTGAAGTGACACATTTTAGAAACTTTGCCTTGAGTGTAAGAAAAGATTATTCCACCAGTGTATTCAGGGCTTTTTAAATATAGGGAGAATGCAGGGTATGATAGTAGTCTGAGAGCGTTTCCAATGTTTTGTAGCCAAGGGCTGTATGGCTCACTATCTAATTTTTTTGAAAGCAGTAACAAAATGCATTAACAAGATATGTGTGTTCTGAAACATACTGTACAAACTGCAAGGATGAGCAATTTGCATATCGGAGAACTGAATAATGTCCTCTTCATATTCAAGCAATGTATTGTAAAGTAACAAATAAACCAAATAGTAATTTCTATAAAATGTTTTGGCTCAATAAATGAATTTGTAGCCTGGAATACAAGTATATTTTAGGGTTATAACCATGAACATTGTTGATAACGGCTAAACATAGCTGTAGCTTGGTAAATAATAAACTAATTTATTTAGCTTTGAACGTTATGTAGTTATAACAAATAAGATGATTTACATATTCAACAATATAGACAAAACGATTAATAGAAATCACGTATCTCATGGAGCTGTACCAGCTTACGTTTTGTGACATGCAAATGTGACTTTACAATATTAAATGCATTGTGTGAATGGTCTTATTAACATTTATCAAAAAAGTAAAAATATACACCCATCAGCCATAACATTAAAACCACTGACAGGTGAACTGAATAACATTATCTCATTACAATAGTACGTGGAAAGGAGAGGAAAATATTGGGCAACAACAAGTTAACAGGAAATATGAGCAAGCAATAAGTACCTGAGTGACTTTGACAAGGGACAAATTGTGACAGCTAGACAACTTGATCAAAGCATTTACAAAATGGTAGGTCTTTTGGGTTATTCCTGGTATGCAGTGGTTAGTACCTACGAAAGTGGTCCAAGGAAGGACAACCCATGAACCGGCGACAGAGTCATAGGCGACTAAGGATCAATGATGAACGTGTGTTCCCACAGAAGAGATACAAATTGCTGGAAAAAAAATAATGCTGTCTAATAGGTGTCAGAACACACAATGCATTGCAACTTGCTGTGTATGGTACTGTCTAGCCACAGACTGGTCAGTGTGTCCATTCTGACTGTGTCCCTGCTGATAGTGCCTACAAAGGGTATGTGAGCTTTAAAACTAGAACGTGGAGCAATGGAAAAAAGTCTTATGAATCACATTTTCTTTTACATCATGTGGATTGCTGGGTGCATGTACATCGTTTACATGAGGAATAATTAGCACCAGGATGCACTATGAAAAGACAGCAAGCCAGTGGAAGCAATGTTCTTCTGGGAAACTCTCGGTCCTGGCATTTATGTGGATGTTACTTTGACAAATACCACCTACCAAAACATTGTTGCAGACCAAGTACAAACCCTTCATGGTAATAAAATTCCCTCTGTCAGGAGGATAATGCACCCTACCACACTGCAAAAATGGTTTAAGGAACATGATAAAGAGTTTAAGATGTTGACTTTAACTCCAAATTCACCAGATTACAATTCGATCAAGCATCTGTGATATGTGCTGAAAAAACAACTCTGGGTGATGGAGGCTTCACCTTGCAACTTAAAGGATCTGTTGCTAACACCTTGGATACCACAGGACACCGTCAGAAGTCTTGTGGAGTCCATTCTTCAATGAGCCAGAGTTGTTTTAGCAGGATGAAGGGGACCTACACAATGGCCCTTATTCAGATGTGGTTGGGATTGCTATTGATATAGAAACAGCAGTGATAGCTCTAATATTTTAATGCAGCAGGAGGAATCACGTGTCTTGCATGCATTACCAATCTGAACTGCATCCTAGAACGCAGTATCGGATCATCTCCAACTGGCTGGCTGCATGACCCATGGGGTTGCACAAGCCAGACATCGCATTTGCTATACAGAGGCTAGGAAATCGAAATCCTATGACAGAAATCCTGTCCTCTTCCCTGATCCACAACGCCACTGCCGGTTCTAGTGGAGCCCAGAATGAAAAATTTCCTTTGGGGCACCCTTGCGCCCCATGCCCAATCATAAACAAAACGGTTCTGATAGTTCATCATTTGATTGCCTAATCTAACTGTACCTTTTATAATCTTCACCTCCTTATAACTGTACCCAGGGCAGCCATCAAGGGGGAAAAGCCAATATTTCAGTCCTGAGCTCGAGCCGTGTCGGTGCCCAGGTGGCATGAGTGTTGGTTGATCGGGATAACCAGCAGACGAGCATGAGGGACAGACCCGGCGGTGCTGACCATGAGCCAACGAGAGCTCACGGACTTGCAGCCAATCAGTAGCTGCCAGGTTGGCTGCTGGTCTGCAAGCTCTGATTGGCTCATGGCTGGCATTCTGCCAGTGGTCCCAATCAATCAACACTCCTGCCACCCAGGCCCGCTCATTGCACACATGGACTGCTGCTGCCGAGATTCGGAAGCTGTGGGGGCTGCAGGAGGATCAGAAGTCTGTGTGTGTGTGTGTGTGTGTGTGTGTGTTTATAGTAGAGGGGGGGGGGGGGGGAGCCCAGTCCCCGACTGTGCCACCAAATAAAAAAGACTCATTACTGAAACCAGTAACTATGCGTCATACTCATGTCTCACTCCTCTACAAGGTAACATACATTTTCATACATGGTTTTGTCTACATAGTGTATGAAAGGAGGCAATTATTTGATACACATACTGTACATTATGGGGGTCATTCCGACCCATTCGCTCGCTGCATTTTAACGCAGCAGAGCGAACGGGTCCCTGCTGCACATGCGTCGGTGCCGTAATGCACCTGTGCATGCCGAAGGCCGTAGCAGGAAAGCGATCGCCTCTGCCTGATTGACAGGCAGAGGTGATCGATGGGTGGGAGGAGGCGAAACGGCGGCATATGGCCGCCGTTTCGTAGGTGCAGTCCGGCCAAATGGGGGGCGGGCCACAGCGGCTGCGTGATGTCATACGCAGCCGCTGCGGGCCGGGGAGCGAGGAGTAGCTCCCGGCCAGCTCGTTAAAGTTGCGCTGGGCGGGAGCTACTCGTGAAGTGCAAAGGCATCGCTGCTCTGTGATGCCTTTGCACTTCTGCGGGGGGGGGGGGGGGGGGCGGCACTGACATGCGGGGCGGGCTAGCCCTGTGCAGGGCGTCCACCCGCATGTCACGGAACATGATCGTAGCTGTGCTAAATTTAGCACAGCTACGATCAACTCAGAATGACCCCCTATATGTACACGTTCTGTCCACGCCACTTTCGGTTGCTGGCCCAGATTCCAATCAATTTAATGTACGGTCTACAGTGTCTCCATTATGATAGTCTGAGAAGTGCTTAGATACAGTACACTATGATTAACTTTTCTGTATATGATGTTTCTGCAGTGCTCAAAAAAACATTCCTTCAGGCATCTTGTGGTTCTTCCCAGGTATCTTTTGTGGCAGCTACATTATAAGCAATAAATTATATATTTTGTATTGAAGTTTATGGACTTTCTAATTTTATATGATTTGCGCACTGTATTTGAACATACTGCTTTAGGTTTATTTATTACATAGCTGCAGGTCAAACATTTGTTTTTGTCAAATGTAAAAAAATAAAAGATTTACGTGGGAGCCAGTTTTTTTTATGATTTACCATTTTAGACAGTTCTTTTTTAATAGGTTTGAGAAAGCTAGGGGCTAAATGGTTTTCTAAAGATTTTTTTTTTTTTGTAAATAACAGTAGTTCTGATTGATTCAAGCATTTTTAATACCATAACCTGTTTTACTATATTATAGTTATAATTCTTATTAATGATATGTGAAGAAAAAATATTTTAAAATTTGGTATAGTATCTAATAGAAACAACAGAAGCAGTATTTAATAAATGTCTTTACAATACAAATAACCCTTATTTTCCAGAAATAAAGACTGTTTCATGGGGATTGGAGCAGCCTGTACACATAAATACAAAATGTTATATTTGCTTCTGCTTTGCACAGCAATTCAGATGCTTTAAGCCACTTGGGGACTATCTGCATATTCTGGCCATTACCTTCAATATATTTCCATTGGGGTGTAGTATAGTATGCCGGCGGCCGAGCTCCCGGTGGCAAGCATACCGGCGCCGGGAGCCCGACCGCCGGAATGCCGACAGCGCAGCAAGCGCAAATCATCCCCTTGCGTGCTCGCTGCGGGCACGGTGGCGCGCTATGGCGCCACGGTATTTATTCTACCTCCAGGGAGGTCGCGGACCCCCACGAGGGAGAATATCTGTCGGTATGCCAGGTGTCAGGATTCCGGCGCGGGTATACTGTACGCCGGGATCCCGACATTCGGCAACCTGAAGACCACCCTTCCATTGTGTACGGTGATGTTTAACATTTTCAGCACTGTCTGTGAAGCCACACCTACAGTATTATCGCAATATCAGCCTGATACTAAGAGGAGGTAATCACAGTCACAGGGAGGGAGTCGCAGCTCATGTTTTGTAGCTGCAACTGACTGTGAACAGATCACACAGATTGCTGCTTTTTAGAAAAAAATCTCAAATTCTGATTAAGGGCCTGATTCAGCTTCAGTTGCAAAATTGCAAAATCGTGAATCGGGCAATTATCGGCAGACTACATTGCGATCGCATTTCTGCATATGCGATCTCGCTGCATATACGATCTCTTCACATGCGATTGAGAAAGTTGCCATTCCTGTCTCAATAGCGATCCAAGCTGAATTAGGCCCTAAGTGTCAGACTGTCTCTGAATAAGGCCCATAATGATTGAGAACAAGGATTTTCCATATGAAAATGAATAGCTTCTCTGCACTGGGATAACCACACAGTGACACAGGGGCTAATTTAGACCTGATTAGTGCTGTGCGTGTTCGCGGTTTTAACGGCAGTTAATAGCACTAAACTGACAGGGCAGGTGCACTGGAGCTTTAGAGTGTGGCCTTATCTAAAATGACTGGAGGAAGAGGTGCTGCTGCAGTTTGAGCTGAGCAGACAGTGCTGGAGTCTGACAACGATGACAGGGAGACTTACCAGGACATTAAAAAAAGCTAATTATTGGCCTACAAAATGCCATTGTACCGATTACACACCTAACCACAGATATATGTACAAGCGGAAGTGGGCAAAATAAAGATTACACGACTGTGACAGTCTACTGGGTGGGTAAATCACTAGCAGCAGGAACAGCAGCAACATTTAACAAACACTGCCAGATCATTCCAAGGCAGGCTACTCTCTGTATCACCGCATACTACTGTTAGAAAAACGAAGGGATGTTATAGCAAAATGGCTTACCATGCCACAAATATTGTGACAGCATTACAGCTGGGCGAATTCCAATACTTCCAATGTTTTGCTCACACAATCAACTTGCTGGTACAGAGATGACAGGAATATGCAAGAGATGCGGTCTGTGTCCTGAAAAAATTTGGGACATTTTCGGCATTCAGCAGGTGCATGCAGAAGACTGCAGCACCTGCAAGAACAGTTCAATTTGCCAAGCCATCAACTGAAGCAAGAGGTAGTAACAAGGTAGAATTCCTCCCTTTATATGCACCAACAAATATGGGAGAGGAGGGGGAATACATCTTATGGCAATGTAGTGGAGAATTCTTTTTGTGTTTTGCAAGGTGCTGAAACCATTTGAAATAGTCACCCGTGAAGTGAGTTCAGACACTGCCAGTTTAAGTCAGGTGATTACCTAATTCATACCTCCCAACTGTCTCAATTTTTCAGGTTGGGGGCAACAATGTGGCATTGGGGGGAGCAGTGCAGGAAACATAGGCATATCATGCCCATTTTGGGGTAGCCGGATGACATCATCTGCATTTCCTGCGACAGGAAAGATGGCGGCAGTGCGCCTGTATACACAAAATGGCTGTGTATACAGGAGTCAACCTCTATCTGCTGCTTTCTGTGATTGAATTGCGACCAAATCGCTTGGCGGCACTACACATGCTGGACGACACAGGGTTGGCCGACCCCCAGCATGCGATTTTATCAGTAGCAGTTTTTGTGTTTTTTGCAATACTTCTACTAAGTCTGAATAACACCCTGAGTTCTTTATTTATTTTACCAGGATCCAAGGGTTGTCAATATCTTGAAATCGGATGACTACATTCTGGCAAACATGCTTGATCCTAGGTTTAAGTCATACATTGTATCGTACTTTCCAACTGACCCAGATCTTAAGAGATGCAAAGAGCGCATGGTGAGAAAGTTGGCAGCTCAAGTGGTACATGACATGATGACATGTCCTCCTTCAGTTTCTCTGGCAACTGCTGCCAAGAGACCCAGTGATGATGCAAAGGAGTCAATAAAATTTGGTGTAAAACAATTTCCCAAAGTTAATGACACCACTACCTTAACTCCATCTGAAATGGTCACCATCCAAAGAATGGTGGAGGATTATTTCAATGACAACATACAAACAAGTATGCCACAGAGTTCCTTTGAGAACCGAAGAAAAAAAAAGGCATTTTGGAGGTCCTTGTAAAAACTCACTTTACTTGAGCTGCCCACCCTCAAGCAAGAGTTTTGATCACAGCCAGGAACCCTTTCATTGGTCGGCATAGAAGGCTACTTCCTCAAAATATGGAAAGAGGATTATCATCAAAATGAATTGGATATTCCATGATGGAAGACCTTTAACAGCAATTACATCAAAGTACAGAGACTTCTGTAATGATGGATTCCAGCAGGGATGAATATTGCGTGAAGATTATGTAAACCGCACAAATGAGGATGATTATGACAATGATACGGGGCAGTACAGATGGTGTAATGGTTAGCATTACTGCCTCACAGCAATGAGGTCATAGGCTCGATTCCCACAATGGCCCTGTGTGGAGTTTGTATATTTTTCCCGTACTTGCGTGGGTTTCCTCCGGGTACTCTGGTTTCTTCCATAATCCAAAAATACACTAGTAGGTTAACTGGCTCCCAACAAAATTAACCCTAGTGTGAATGCATGTGTGTGTGTTTACTTGTGATAGGGAATACAGAGTGTAAGCTCCACTGGGGCAGGGACTGATTTGAATGGTCAAATGTTCTCTGTAAAGCACTGCAAAATATGTGTGTGCTATATAAATAACTTTTAGATTAGCTGCCTTAAGTCCATTGGTAGCTTGCTTTGTGGGGGCCCAAACAAACCAAGCCATTCATCCACAAATGTGGCAGTCTCAGACATTGAAGTGCTTGGTTTGTTAAACTGTGCATGTCCTTTTTATTATCCAATACAAGAGTGGGTGGGAGGGCCCAAGGACAATTGCATCTTGCACCACTTTTATTTTCATTATGGGCTGCATTTTTGCGGGGCATTGGTCATGGTCTTTTTCTGTTATTGTAATTTTGCTGCTATGCCTCACCTTACAGAGAATAAATATTTATTCATGCACATCAGTCTCTGCCCTAGTGGACCATATAGTTGCCAATGGCTACCACAGTCAAACAATATTTTTTGATTCTAACTTTATTATATTTTTGCTGCTAGACCTCACCTCATAGTGTCTATGTATTCATTCACATCAGTCTCTGCCCTAGTGGATTATAAAGTTGGCAATGTCTACCACAATCAATCATTTTTTATACTTTTTTATTGTATTTTTACTGCTAGGCCTCACAGAGAAGTTATTTAGGCATTCACATCAGTGTCTTCCCTAGTGGACCATACATGTGACATCAACAATCAATCAATTAATCAATCATTTTTGGATTCTTCTTTTATTACTCCATTTCCCTGTACCTGCCTTGATCCTCTGATCTAGTTCTTGATTCATGAAAATTTTTTGGTTACTTTAATGTATATTGTATATTTTATTAAACTGCCATTCTGTTTGCCACTGCACTGCCACTTGGTCTCCCAGATGTGCCATGTTTGAAGTTGTACATGTGGGGGTGTGTGCTGCTCATTGCTGTTACTTATTTTACTCCGCTAGCTAGCTCGGTGCAAACTTTTGGACTTAACTTGATGAAAATAATACTGTGAGCTGTGAGGTGGTCAAAATTGAGTGGAAATGACTTGAAATGAGTTTATTAATGCTGTAGCAACAAAAAAAAACCACATGTTATTTTAGCAGTTTTTATCATTTAAAAAAAAAATACAGATCCAAATTCAAAATCAAAACCCATGAGGGTGGTTTTGGCAAAACCAAAACACAAACTTAATACTAGGGGGTATATTTACTAAGCTCCCGATTTTGACCGATTTTGAGTTTTTTTCTTTAAAGTGTCATCTCGGGAATTTACTAAACTAAAATCTCGGCAGTGATGAGGGCATTCGTATTTTTTTTGAAGGCAAAGAAAAAAATATGAATGAATACACCATCGGTCAAACATGTCTGTTATTTTATACAACTCGGTAATTCACTAAAAATTCATATTCACAATCACTGCCGGCAATAGCCAAACACTGCCGTGAAAAAGTACAAATCGTAAAAAAAAAGCAGTTTTCAGATAGACCTGCTTTTTTTGCCGTATTCTGATAGGCATGCACGGATCAGTGAGATCCGTGAATGTTTATCAGTGGGAAGGGGTGTGAAAGAGTTAAAAATCTGAAAAAAAAATTGCGTGGGGTCCCCCCTCCTAAGCATAACCACCCTCGGGCTCTTTGAGCTGGTCCTGGTTGTAAAAATACGGGGAAAAAACTGACTGGGGTCCCCCCATATTTAAACAACCAGCACCGGGCACTGCGCCTGGTCCTGGTGCAAAAAATACAGGGGACAAAAAACGTAGGGGTCCCCTGTATTTTTAACACCAACACCGGGCTCCACTAGTTAGAGAGAATGCCACAGCCGGGGGACACATTTATATTGGTCCCTGCGGCCCTGGCATTAAATCACCAACTAGTCACTCCTGGCCGGGGTTCCCTGGAGCAGTGGGGACCCCTTAAATCAAGGGGTCCCCCCCTCCAGTCACCAAAGGACCAGGAGTAAAGCCCGATGCTATCACCCCCATCCGTGGGTGGTGGATGGGAGGCTGATAGCCTTTTGTGTAAAAAACGAATTTTGTTTTTTTGAAGCAGAACTACAAGTCCCAGCAAGCTGGTACTTGGAGAACCACAAGTACCAGCATGCGGGGTGGAAATGGGCCCGCTGGTACCTGTAGTTATACTACAAAAAAAATACCCAAATAAAAACAACACACAGACACTGTGAAAGTAAAAAAATACATACTTACCTATGTTGACATGAAGCACTCGGTCCTCTTGTCCAGTAGAATCCATGGGTACCTGTAAATAAAAATATACTTACAAAGAATCCGGTGTAGATCGGTCCTCTTCTTCAAAGTTATAATACACGTACTTGTTAGAAAAACAAAACGAAATACCTGGTCCACGAACTGAAAGGGGTCCCATATTTACACATGGGAACCCATTCCCCGAATGTCGGGACCCCCCGTGACTTCTGTCAAAAAGGGTCCCTTCAGCCAATCAGGGAGCGCCACGTCATGACACTCTCCTGATTGGCTGTGCGCTCCTGCACTGTTAGTCAGGCGGCGCACTGTGGATACAATGTAGCGCAGCGGTGCTACTTTATATCTAATGGTGGGAACTTTGCGGTCTGCGTGAGGTTAAGTGGGACCAACCACAAGAGTGACCCCACTTAACCTCGCATTATACTGCAGACCGCAAAGTTCCCACCTGTCACAACTGAGGGCTGGTGTTTGTAGCGTGAAGCCTCAGTTGTAGGGGCTGACGGGTACTGAAACTTAGGAGTTATGATGGGATTCCTATACATGTGCAAGAGCTGCAGCACCAATGCCCGAAGGTGTGACCACGACAACTGGAGATGACTTTAAGGTTTTTTATTAAATAATAAAAGTCATGAAAGATGAAACAGAACAATAAACGTGAACGTTTCTGGACTTCAGCTGGTTTGAGACCAGAACTTGAAAGTTGTTGTGGGTGTTTAGTGATGCTTGAGAACGTTGAAGAAATACATGAATGATGCTAGAGATCGCAGGAATAGCACTTAGCTATAATGTGGGATACTGAGAACCATGTGAACAGAGTTCTGCTGGAGAATAGCTACTGTTAGCCAAAGTATATACTCTAACGACACCGGGTGCAATAGCAGGAAAGTCAGACTGCACCGCAGAGAGTTATCACAGGGGAGGCAGGCTGCACCGCAGAGAGTTGTCACAGGAGAGGCAGGCTGCACCGCAGAGAGTTTATTACAGGAGAGGCAGGCTGCACTGCAGAGAGTTGTCACAGGAGAAGCAGACTGCACCGCAGAGTATGAACACAGGGGAGGCAGGCTGCACTGCAGAGAGTTATCACAGGAGATGCAGACTGCACCGCAGAGTATAACACAGGAGAGTCTCTGGTGAAGCTGCATACAGGAAGACAATTGAAGCACTGACAATTTCCTGGGTGCTGGGACAGGATATTTATACCCACTGGTGAACAGCAGTGCTGCGGATTGGTGAGAGACTTGACATGTGACCTTATCCAACATGGTTGTGCCCATGGACAGAGTTAGAAGGGGAAAAGAACCATGTGCCAAACAATAATGGCGGCGGAGGCCGCGGCAACAGAAGACTCCACGCTGCAAGTACAGCAGCCACAGGGATGACAGCAGTGGCCGTGGTTCACAGAGGATGCCACACTCAGTCTCCATGTGGCAGGATCACGGGTGCTGCGGCGATGGCCGCGACGTGCAGAGAGCGCCACACCAAGCCAGGTGAATACACTAAGAAGGCCGCTGAGCCGGCACTGTAGGTAACATAACAATGAAATGTAACCAAAACAGTTATGACCCGAGCCTGGCATGCTGAGCCAATCTCAGAAGACACCTAACTGGCAGAAAATGGCGACCGGACACCCGGATTGTGACACCACCATTAGATATAATGTAGCGCCACTGCGCTACATTGTTTCCACAGTGCGCCGCCTGACTGACAGTGCAGGAGCGCACAGCCAATCAGGAGAGTGCCATGACATGGCGCTACCTGATTGGCTGAAGGGACCCTCTTTGACAGAAGTCACAGGGGGTCCCGACATTCAGGAAATGGGGTCCCATGTGTAAACATGGGACCCCTTTCAGTTCGTGGACCGGGTATTTCGTTTTTTCTTTAACAAGTATGTGGATTATAACTTTGAAGAAGAGGACCAATTTACACCGGATTCTTTGTAAGTATATTTTTATTTACAGGTACCCATGGATTCTACTGGACAAGAGGACCGAGTGCTTTGTGTCAACATAGGTGAGTATGTATGTATGTATGTAAGTGTGCATGTATGTTCATTAAACTTTTACTTTCACGGTGTCTGTGTGTTGTTTTTATTTGGGTTTTTTTTGTAGTAGAACTACAGGTACCAGCGGGCCCGTTTTCCCCCGCATGCTGGTACTTGTGGTTCTCCAAGAACCAGCTTGCGGGGGAGGCTTGCTGGGACTTGTAGTTCTGCTACAAAAAACAATATTCTTTTTTTTACACAAAAGGCTATCAGCCTCCCATCCACCGACCACAGATGGGGGGAAAGCCTCAGGCTTCACCGTACACAGTCCGTACACTTCACCAGATGCTCCAGGCCCTACGGATGGACATCACTACTGATCTCCAGTCTTCTATTACTCAACTCGCGGGTGAAGTGACCGACATAGGCATCCGCACTAATAACCTAGAGGATAAAGTACAGGAGTTGGTCTCTTCTCACAACGAGCTTCAAACTTCTCACAACTCGGCCCTGGAGGAATTGTCGGCTATTAAAGACAAACTAGCTGATCTTGAGGACAGATCACATAGAAACAACGTTAAGATCAGAGGTGTTCCGGAGACAGTATTGGCCACCGACCTCCAAGACTTTGCCCTCTCCCTCTTTAAAAAATTACTGCCCTCAGCCGAAACCAGAGATTTGTTGATCGATAGAATACACCGCTTGCCAAAGCCTCGATCCGCTCCCAGTAGCTCTCCACAAGACGTTCTCCTCCGCCTCCATTTCTTTCATATCAAGGAGGACATTCTCAAGGCCTCCCATATGGCAGAAGACTTGGATATTTTGGATAACCTACATATATTTCCGGATCTGTCACTCCATACTATAAATAAACAAAGATCCTTCCAACCCATCACAAAAGCCCTCCATGACCAGTAAATACAATATAGATGGGGATTCCCGGTTAAACTGCTGGTTCGTAAGGACGGCTCCACCTTTGTCATCTCATCATTGGAAGCCGGCATCAAGATTTTGACTGACTGGAATATCCCTGTCTCGGTTCCCCTGTCCTCTCGAGGCCCCCCTGTGCAACCGGATTGGTCTAAAGTGGGCTAACTGCCTATAGACTTGATGTCCTGATGCCTATACCGTCTCTAGTTCTTGCTGATTGACCTCAAGACGACTGATGTCAGGACAATCTCTGTTTTTTAGTCCGGTTGACTATTTGGCTATTTATGTTATTATGGATTGTCCCTGACATAGGTTTTCGTTTATGAAGGGGCTTTCATTATGGTGCTTTCTGGATTGGCACTACGTCCTGATACTATATTTGCAAGTATTGTTTACTCATATCTATGTATGGTATTTGACGTTCTATTTATGTTCTCATGCTTAGTTTATATACATATCTTTTGTGGTTCTCACATGTTTGTTATGTATAAGGTTTAATGGGTGGGGATCACAATGGCCTCCCCCCACAAGTTAACCATGTTGCTGCTTTGTTTTTTTTGCGGCACCTACTGTGGCCCGATATACTGGGCCTTTTGGGTTCTTTTTGTGTTTTTCTGGTCTCACCCACCCCTCCTTTTTTTTTCTTTCTCTGCTCCCTGTATCCCCTCCTTTTTCCCTATGTCCTTTAGACAGGTACACCCATGGCATTCATACGTGCTTTTGTTTCTCTATCCATTGATGGTTAAGGTATTTTCTCTCAATGTTAAAGGCCTCAATTCCCCTCATAAGCGTAGATTGTCTCTCTCTATGCTTCATAACTATAGAGCTGACATTGTAGCCCTCCAAGAGACACATTTTCTTCTGCATCCCCCCCCCCCCGTCTCTCATGATCATAGGTTCCTCGCCTGTTACACTGCTAATGGCCCCGCTAAACGTAACGGCGTGGCTATATTGTTCCATAGAAATACCCCCTTTACGTTACAGCGACAGGTTAAGGATAAAAATGGGCGTTACCTCATCCTTATTGGCACTATTGACAACACCTTAGTGACCCTAGTATCTCTGTACACTCCCAATTCCCGCCAAATCCCATTCCTGCGGGAAACCCTTAGGAATTATATAAGGTTAGGCAAGGGGCGCTTATACTGTTAGGAGATTTCAATCTAGTCATTGACCCTAAAGTTGATAGATCTTCCTCGCAAGGCCCTAGCCCCTCCTCGTGGGATGTAGGCCCGTCCCTTGCTTTCAAGAAACTACTTACGGAGTTCGACTTGTATGATACCTGGCGCGTCTTTTCCCCTACAGAGAGAGACTATACTTTTTTCTCTGCCATCCACAACAGTTACTCTAGGATTGACCTTATTCTTCTGGATAAGAGGACTCTCCAACACACTCAGAAAATCAAAATTCTCCCCATTACTTGGTCAGACCATGCTCCGTTGTTGTGGTCCTGGGATATAGGTTCTCATTTTTGTCCCCCACGCCCATAGCGACTCCCGGAATATCAGTTGACGAATCCTGAGACTCTGAAGGCCCTTACCGACTCTCTCTCAATGTATACAGTATGCAGACCAATGCCCCCGAAGATAGTTCTATCTTCACGTACTGGTGTGCTCTGAAAGCGGTACTCCGTGGCACGTCCATCCAAAAAGGGGCTCAACTTAAGGCTCGCTCTAGGAAAACACAGGCTGACTTAGAGCTGGTTTTGCGGTCTTTAGAGCCTCAGAATCAAACCCGCCCTACTCGGGCTCTGCGTAAACAACTACAGGAGGTGCGAACTCAACTCCAGAAGCTTTTCATGCTTCGCATGTAATCAGCCCTGGCCCGCTTCCACAGCAAATTTTATACGGCGGGAAACAAAGCTACCCATTTGTTAGCGCGCAAACTCCGTAGCCGCTAGGCCCGTAACCGTATTAAATGCCTCATTGCCCCTTCCGGCAAACCATGCCTTAACCCCCTTGATATTGCTAATCTATTCTCCACATTTTATGGCAAGTTATATAACCTGCGTGAGGACTCTACTATACTTCAACCCTCTGTGGCTACTATCGCCGCCTTTTTAGATGGCCTTCCCCTCCCCTCCCTGGATGATGATGCCCTGGCATCCCTGAACGCCCCTTGGTCTCTGGAGGAGATTTAACTCGTAATTCGACAATTGCCAAAAGGCAAAGCACCCGGGCCTGATGGTTTTATTAACTCCTTTTATTTCACGTTTAGTGAAGTACTCTCCCCTCTCCTCCTGCAACTCTACTCCCAGGTTTCCAACACTGGGTCCTTCCCGGCAGAAATGGTTGAGGCCCAAATCGTAACCATCCCGAAACCGTGTAAGGACCCCTCTGATTGCAAGAACTACCGACCTATTGCCCTCCTTAACATCGACCTAAAAATGTATGCTAAACTGATAACCAACCGTTTGAACCCTCTACTCCCACGCCTCATACACCCAGACCAAGTAGGTTTTGTCCTTGGCCGTCAGGCCCCTGACAACACCCGGAGAGTCCTCGATCTAGTTGAATGGTCTTCCCGTCTTAAATCATAATTTCTCTTACTCTCTCTCAACGCCGAAAAGGAGTTTGATCGCCTCCATTGGGGTTATATGCGTCAGGTGTTGTCCAAGTTTGGTCTCTCCGGGGATATCCTCCGCTCTACATTGGCTCTTTACGACGGTCCTTCTGCTAGAATATTTAGTAACGGTTTCCTATCCTCCCCGTTCCATATCTCCAATGGTACCAGGCAGGGGTGCCCCCTTTCCCCGCTGATATTTGTGCTTGCTATTGAACCCCTTGCCCAAATGATTCAACTTTCTCTAAAATTTCCCAGCCTCACAGTATGTAATACCTCCCATAAACTCTGCCTTTTCGCAGACGATGTTTTATTGTTTGTTTCTGACCCAGAGACCTCATTGCCCGCCCTACATGATATATTGGGGCGCTTTAGTGCTTCTTCTTATTATAAATTGAACACTACGAAATCGGATGCCCTTCCAATCAATATCCCAACTACTGACCTCCAATCTCTGAAGGCGCGCTTTCCATATACAGTACTGTACATGGAAAGACTCCTCCTTAACATACCTGGGTATCTCCATTCCCTCTCACTTCCAGAATGTACACTCTCTTAACTATGTGCCACTACTGGCTCACCTAACCTCATTGACTTCTACTTGGATGGGCTACGAGATCTCCTGGTTAGGCCGCCTGGCGGCATTTAAGATGATAAAACTTATAGGGATAGTTCCGCAACAGGTTGTTGATACAGACGTTAACCAAAATAGGTTCTTGGTCTGTGACCGCCTTTAAACAAATAATGTACACTAAGTGTATCAATTACCAGTCGGTGGTGCTCCCAGAGTCAGTAGGTTTAAAGCAAAAAAACGAAGAGGAGAAAGACTCTTTGTTGGGGCACTCTTTGTCAAATATTAGACATTTAAAACATAACTTTTAATAATTATATTAAAAATAAAGTGACACAGTTAGTAGAGATATGTTTACAAATAGTGATGCATATCAATTATGCTTATCTTAACAAATTATTTAACAAATGTAAAGATAATAAACGCCTTGGTGAAGATTGTTAGTAATTAATAGATAATTAATTAAGCTGGGAATAGGTCTGTCTATAATGTACGACAGATTGTTTTTCTGATCCCAGAAAGAAAAGGATACCTTGGTTTAGTTACCTCCGTGTTTATGAATGCTTCCAATGAAAAGGAGAGTAGATGTGATCTGACAAATTTGAATGTTGCCTATGTGGGTTCTTGAACACCTTCTGCTCTATGTTTAGGCAGCCGTGTACCCGGGAAGGCTTTTGCTTAATAAATATTGTATCATTCGACTTTTTGCTACAGACAGAAGTCTGAAAGTCCGAATAATTGCTGATTTGGTATGAGAATATACTAATCACACAAGTAGTATAATAAAGATAAATGGAGAAAAAATTAATTGGGTATATAGTATATGTGATAGTTACTGCTAGATTTTTTAGGATACAGGAAAGACAAGGTAAAGAAAAAGATGGAATAATTTGAGGGGGTGTCTTACTTCTGCTGTTCAGCTGGGTTGTTTACTGCACCTGGTGTTCACTGCTGGTCCCCCACACAGTTACTGACCAGGCCTGCCACAGATTTGCTTCCAAGATCGAACGGGATCAGGCGTATCCTGTGGAGTATGGCCGTAATCTGCTGAATGAGAGAGTATGACTACCAAAGTGCTTCTGCTGTCCAGATTAGTGGATGAGAGAGCATGAAATTTATAGGCTGTATATCAGAAAGAACACATATAAGCTGTATATCAGACAGAGCATACATCAGAAAGAGCATAAACCAATCATTTGGCTGCTATTACTAATAGAGGATTACACATAGGCAACATTCAAATTTGTCAGATCACATCTATTCTCCTTTTCATTGGAAGCATTCATAAACTCGGAGGTAACTAAACCAAGGTATCCTTTTCTTTCTGGGATCAGAAAAACAATCTGTCGTACATTATAGACAGACCTATTCCCAGTTTAATTAATTATCTATTAATTACTAACAATCTTCACCAAGGCGTTTATTATCTTTACATTTGTTAAAAAATTTGTTAAGATAAGCATAATTGATATGCATCACTATTTGTAAACATATCTCTACTAACTGTGTCACTTTATTTTTAATATAATTATTAAAAGTTATGTTTTAAATGTCTAATATTTGACAAAGAGTGCCCCAACAAAGAGTCTTTCTCCTCTTCGTTTTTTTGGCATTTAAGATGATGTTATTGCCAAAACTTATGTACCTGTTTCGAGCCATCCCCTACGCAGTTCCTCACAAACTATTAACTCAGATGTGACGGTTAATGTTGTCATATGTCTGGAAATGTAAACCTCCTTGATTGGCCTACGCATGTATGATTCGCTCTAAGTCACAGGGTGGCCTCACACTCCCTGATTTTCTCAGGTATCATGAAGCGTCTATGCTCTCCCAATTGTCCGACCTGTCTCTCCCCCCCCCCCCCACTCTAAACCTTGGGTAGATCTGGAACGTGCCCTATTTTGAGACTTTCCCCTCACTGATCTCCTACTGGAGACGTTTAGGTATGGAATCCCTTACCGATATTTTCTCCCCTGCCTCCCTCTTATCGTTTTCAGACCTACGAGCTAAATACCGCCTCGACCCTTCAGCCTGGCTCTACTATTACCAACTTAAACATTGGATAGACGGTATGACCACTAGCCCTAGCGTCTTCCAACTCCCCACTAACAGTGTCCTTAATAGACTGACTAAACTTTCCTCCCGTGGAGCCATTTCTGACTGGTATGGCTTATTGTTACCCCCATCCACCATGACTAAATCTGCCGCTCAAATTACGTGGGAAGCTGATCTCCATCGTACATTCACTCTCAAGCAGTGGGAATCTATTCATCTTTCTTCATTTTCCCTTTCTAAATGTACTAACCACACTGAAATGCACATTAAACTATTACACAGGCTACACTTCACACCATCTAAATTACACATGATCTGGCCGACCACTTCTAAATTCTGCTGGCTCTTTTGTCACCACGAGGGTACACTTTTACACGTTTTCTGGGATTGCCCTGCTCTGCGCTCCTTTTGGGATAAAGTATATGACCTTATCCATTCAATCACTGACTTTAGCCTGACTCAAGACCCTTCACTGGCATTGTTGCACTGGTACCCAGACACTGTCCCCAAATCATCCCGTTATGTCCTTGGCCACATCCTAATTGCAGCCAGAGCTACGATTGCTCAAAACTGGAAATCTCCCTCCCCCCCTCCCTTTGAAAAAATTATTTCTAAGGCCCACTTCCATTTCGAGATGGAAACCAGGGAAGCAGCGTACTCTACAACTCCCTCTTCCCCAATTATGAAGTGGCTCCCATGGCATACATACATTTACAAACATAAGGTGATCTCTCCATTGTCCCCCTCCATCCAGAGCCCCCCCCTGTGACTTGGGTAATCCTCTATCTGTGGAAAGTTCATGACCTGTGAATATTGATGTGATTTATATATTGCTTTTGGATGACCTGTCTCTTCCCCTATGATTTTGTTTTTGCCCCACTATTACCCTGTTTTCTTTTGTCTTTACTGTATTTTTGTTTTGATGCTTTACCATAAATAATAACTTAATGTTGAAAAAAAAAAAAATATATATATATATATAATAATTATACACTGCAGATAACTACGTTGACAGTGTCGCACAATGCGTTTATGAACAGGAAATAATATACTGCAGTCTGACAGGCAGTGTCACAGTACTTATGAAAATAAAATAAAAATTGTATATTAAACTGGAGTACAGCACAAACAAAAAAATAGATATAATTTTTTTATAATTATAATTTTAGGCTTTTTGTTTTTAGCTTTTAGCATTTTAATTTTACACTGGGGCGGAGTCCCTGGATGGATGGACAGATCACCCCTTTCAGATACAGCAGACAGAGCACCCTTTTCAAATACATAATAGAAATATATTTTTGGCTTTGGATCACACACAGATATATAGCAGTAGTGTACGGCAGTACTTGTAGTCGTCACTGAGTGATGCACCAATACAAATATATTTTTTGCTCTGGCGCGCACACACAGAGGATATATAGCAGTAGTGTACTGAAGCCACTGTACTAGCAGTCAGAGTTACGCACCAATAGAAATATATTTTTTGCTTTGGGTCACATACAGTGGATATTAGAGATGAGCGGGTTCGGTTTCTCTGAATCCGAACCCGCACGAACTTCATGTTTTTTTCACGGGTCCGAGCAGACTCGGATCCTCCCGCCTTGCTCGGTTAACCCGGGCGCGCCCGAACGTCATCATGACGCTGTCGGATTCTCGCGAGACTCGGATTCTATATAAGGAGCCGCGCGTCGCCGCCATTTTCACACGTGCATTGAGATTGATAGGGAGAGGACGTGGCTGGCGTCCTCTCCATTTAGATTAGGGTTGAGAGAGAGAGAGAGAGATTGACCTGAGGCTGTGATACTGTAGAAGAGAGTGCAGAGTTTAGTGACTGACGACCACAGTGACCACCAGACAGTGCAGTTGTTTGTTTTATTTAATATATCCGTTCTCTGCCTGAAAAAAACGATACACACAGTGACTCAGTCACATACCATATCTGTGTGCACTGCTCAGCCCAGTGTGCTGCATCAATGTATATATATATCTGACTGTGCTCAGCTCACACAGCTTATAATTGTGGGGGAGACTGGGGAGCACTGCAGTGCCAGTTATAGGTTATAGCAGGAGCCAGGAGTACATAATATTATATTAAAATTAAACAGTGCACACTTTTGCTGCAGGAGTGCCACTGCCAGTGTGACTAGTGACCAGTGACCTGACCACCAGTATATATAATATTAGTAGTATACTATCTCTTTATCAACCAGTCTATATTAGCAGCAGACACAGTACAGTGCGGTAGTTCACGGCTGTGGCTACCTCTGTGTCGGCACTCGGCAGCCCGTCCATAATTGTATATACCACCTAACCGTGGTTTTTTTTTCTTTCTTTATAGTCATACTAGTTACGAGTATACTATCTCTTTATCAACCAGTCTATATTAGCAGCAGACACAGTACAGTGCGGTAGTTCACGGCTGTGGCTACCTCTGTGTCGGCACTCGGCAGCCCGTCCATAATTGTATATACCACCTAACCGTGGTTTTTTTTTCTTTCTTTATACATACATACTAGTTACGAGTATACTATCTCTTTATCAACCAGTCTATATTAGCAGCAGACACAGTACAGTGCGGTAGTTCACGGCTGTGGCTACCTCTGTGTCGGCACTCGGCAGCCCGTCCATAATTGTATATACCACCTAACCGTGGTTTTTTTTTCTTTCTTTATACATACATACTAGTTACGAGTATACTATCTCTTTATCAACCAGTCTATATATTAGCAGCAGACACAGTACAGTGCGGTAGTTCACGGCTGTGGCTACCTCTGTGTCGGCACTCGGCAGCCCGTCCATAATTGTATATACCACCTAACCGTGGTTTTTTTTTCTTTCTTTATACATACATACTAGTTACGAGTATACTATCTCTTTATCAACCAGTCTATATTAGCAGCAGACACAGTACAGTGCGGTAGTTCACGGCTGTGGCTACCTCTGTGTCGGCACTCGGCAGCCCGTCCATAATTGTATATACCACCTAACCGTGGTTTTTTTTTCTTTCTTTATACATACATACTAGTTACGAGTATACTATCTCTTTATCAACCAGTCTATATTAGCAGCAGACACAGTACAGTGCGGTAGTTCACGGCTGTGGCTACCTCTGTGTCGGCACTCGGCAGCCCGTCCATAATTGTATATACCACCTAACCGTGGTTTTTTTTTCTTTCTTTATACATACATACTAGTTACGAGTATACTATCTCTTTATCAACCAGTCTATATATTAGCAGCAGACACAGTACAGTGCGGTAGTTCACGGCTGTGGCTACCTCTGTGTCGGCACTCGGCAGCCCGTCCATAATTGTATATACCACCTAACCGTGGTTTTTTTTTCTTTCTTTATACATACATACTAGTTACGAGTATACTATCTCTTTATCAACCAGTCTATATTAGCAGCAGACACAGTACAGTGCGGTAGTTCACGGCTGTGGCTACCTCTGTGTCGGCACTCGGCAGCCCGTCCATAATTGTATATACCACCTAACCGTGGTTTTTTTTTTCTTTCTTTATACATACATACTAGTTACGAGTATACTATCTCTTTATCAACCAGTCTATATATTAGCAGCAGACACAGTACAGTGCGGTAGTTCACGGCTGTGGCTACCTCTGTGTCGGCACTCGGCAGCCCGTCCATAATTGTATATACCACCTAACCGTGGTTTTTTTTTCTTTCTTTATACATACATACTAGTTACGAGTATACTATCTCTTTATCAACCAGTCTATATTAGCAGCAGACACAGTACAGTGCGGTAGTTCACGGCTGTGGCTACCTCTGTGTCGGCACTCGGCAGCCCGTCCATAATTGTATATACCACCTAACCGTGGTTTTTTTTTCTTTCTTTATAGTCATACTAGTTACGAGTATACTATCTCTTTATCAACCAGTCTATATTAGCAGCAGACACAGTACAGTGCGGTAGTTCACGGCTGTGGCTACCTCTGTGTCGGCACTCGGCAGCCCGTCCATAATTGTATATACCACCTAACCGTGGTTTTTTTTTCTTTCTTTATACATACATACTAGTTACGAGTATACTATCTCTTTATCAACCAGTCTATATTAGCAGCAGACACAGTACAGTGCGGTAGTTCACGGCTGTGGCTACCTCTGTGTCGGCACTCGGCAGCCCGTCCATAATTGTATATACCACCTAACCGTGGTTTTTTTTTCTTTCTTTATACATACATACTAGTTACGAGTATACTATCTCTTTATCAACCAGTCTATATATTAGCAGCAGACACAGTACAGTGCGGTAGTTCACGGCTGTGGCTACCTCTGTGTCGGCACTCGGCAGCCCGTCCATAATTGTATATACCACCTAACCGTGTTTTTTTTTTCTTTCTTTATACATACATACTAGTTACGAGTATACTATCTCTTTATCAACCAGTCTATATATTAGCAGCAGACACAGTACAGTGCGGTAGTTCACGGCTGTGGCTACCTCTGTGTCGGCACTCGGCAGCCCGTCCATAATTGTATATACCACCTAACCGTGGTTTTTTTTTCTTTCTTTATAGTCATACTAGTTACGAGTATACTATCTCTTTATCAACCAGTCTATATTAGCAGCAGACACAGTACAGTGCGGTAGTTCACGGCTGTGGCTACCTCTGTGTCGGCACTCGGCAGCCCGTCCATAATTGTATATACCACCTAACCGTGTTTTTTTTTTCTTTCTTTATAGTCATACTAGTTACGAGTATACTATCTCTTTATCAACCAGTCTATATATTAGCAGCAGACACAGTACAGTGCGGTAGTTCACGGCTGTGGCTACCTCTGTGTCGGCACTCGGCAGCCCGTCCATAATTGTATATACCACCTAACCGTGGTTTTTTTTTTTCTTTCTTTATACATACATACTAGTTACGAGTATACTATCTCTTTATCAACCAGTCTATATATTAGCAGCAGACACAGTACAGTGCGGTAGTTCACGGCTGTGGCTACCTCTGTGTCGGTACTCGGCAGCCCGTCCATAATTGTATATACCACCTAACCGTGGTTTTTTTTTCTTTCTTTATACATACATACTAGTTACGAGTATACTATCTCTTTATCAACCAGTCTATATATTAGCAGCAGACACAGTACAGTGCGGTAGTTCACGGCTGTGGCTACCTCTGTGTCGGCACTCGGCAGCCCGTCCATAATTGTATACTAGTATCCAATCCATCCATCTCCATTGTTTACCTGAGGTGCCTTTTAGTTGTGCCTATTAAAATATGGAGAACAAAAATGTTGAGGTTCCAAAATTAGGGAAAGATCAAGATCCACTTCCACCTCGTGCTGAAGCTGCTGCCACTAGTCATGGCCGAGACGATGAAATGCCAGCAACGTCGTCTGCCAAGGCCGATGCCCAATGTCATAGTACAGAGCATGTCAAATCCAAAACACCAAATATCAGTAAAAAAAGGACTCCAAAACCTAAAATAAAATTGTCGGAGGAGAAGCGTAAACTTGCCAATATGCCATTTACCACACGGAGTGGCAAGGAACGGCTGAGGCCCTGGCCTATGTTCATGGCTAGTGGTTCAGCTTCACATGAGGATGGAAGCACTCAGCCTCTCGCTAGAAAAATTAAAAGACTAAAGCTGGCAAAAGCAGTAGCACCGCAAAGAACTGTGCGTTCTTCGAAATCCCAAATCCACAAGGAGAGTCCGACTCCAATTGTGTCGGTTGCGATGCCTGACCTTCCCAACACTGGACGTGAAGAGCATGCGCCTTCCACCATTTGCACGCCCCCTGCAAGTGATGGAAGGAGCACCCGCAGTCCAGTTCCTGATAGTCAGATTGAAGATGTCAGTGTTGAAGTACACCAGGATGAGGAGGATATGGGTGTTGCTGGCGCTGGGGAGGAAATTGACCAGGAGGATTCTGATGGTGAGGTGGTTTGTTTAAGTCAGGCACCCGGGGAGACACCTGTTGTCCGTGGTAGGAATATGGCCGTTGACATGCCTGGTGAAAATACCAAAAAAATCAGCTCTTCGGTGTGGAAGTATTTCACCAGAAATGCGGACAACAGGTGTCAAGCCGTGTGTTCCCTTTGTCAAGCTGTAATAAGTAGGGGTAAGGACGTTAACCACCTCGGAACAACCTCCCTTATACGTCACCTGCAGCGCATTCATAATAAGTAAGTGACAAGTTCAAAAACTTGGGCCGACAGCGGAAGCAGTCCACTGACCAGTAAATCCCTTCCTCTTGTAACCAAGCTCACGCAAACCACCCCACCAACTCCCTCAGTGTCAATTTCCTCCTTCCCCAGGAATGCCAATAGTCCTGCAGGCCATGTCACTGGCAATTCTGACGATTCCTCTCCTGCCTGGGATTCCTCCGATGCATCCTTGCGTGTAACGCCTACTGCTGCTGGCGCTGCTGTTGTTGCTGCTGGGAGTCGATGGTCATCCCAGAGGGGAAGTCGTAAGACCACTTTTACTACTTCCACCAAGCAATTGACTGTCCAACAGTCCTTTGCGAGGAAGATGAAATATCACAGCAGTCATCCTACTGCAAAGCGGATAACTGAGGCCTTGACATCCTGGGTGGTGAGAAACGTGGTTCCGGTATCCATCATTACTGCAGAGCCAACTAGAGACTTGTTGGAGGTACTGTGTCCCCGGTACCAAATACCATCTAGGTTCCATTTCTCTAGGCAGGCGATACCGAAAATGTACACAGACCTCAGAAAAAGAGTCACCAGTGTCCTAAAAAATGCAGCTGTACCCAATGTCCACTTAACCACGGACATGTGGACAAGTGGAGCAGGGCAGGGTCAGGACTATATGACTGTGACAGCCCACTGGGTAGATGTATGGACTCCCGCCGCAAGAACAGCAGCGGCGGCACCAGTAGCAGCATCTCGCAAACGCCAACTCTTTCCTAGGCAGGCTACGCTTTGTATCACCGGTTTCCAGAATACGCACACAGCTGAAAACCTCTTGCGGCAACTGAGGAAGATCATCGCGGAATGGCTTACCCCAATTGGACTCTCCTGTGGATTTGTGGCATCGGACAACGCCAGCAATATTGTGTGTGCATTAAATCTGGGCCAATTCCAGCACGTCCCATGTTTTGCACATACCTTGAATTTGGTGGTGCAGAATTTTTTAAAAAACGACAGGGGCGTGCAAGAGATGCTGTCGGTGGCCAGAAGAATTGCGGGACACTTTCGGCGTACAGGCACCACGTACAGAAAACTGGAGCACCACCAAAAACTACTGAACCTGCCCTGCCATCATCTGAAGCAAGAAGTGGTAACGAGGTGGAATTCAACCCTGTATATGCTTCAGAGGTTGGAGGAGCAGCAAAAGGCCATTCAAGCCTATACAATTGAGCACGATATAGGAGGTGGGATGCACCTGTCTCAAGCGCAGTGGAGAATGATTTCAACGTTGTGCAAGGTTCTGATGCCCTTTGAACTTGCCACACGTGAAGTCAGTTCAGACACTGCCAGCCTGAGTCAGGTCATTCCCCTCATCAGGCTTTTGCAGAAGAAGCTGGAGACATTGAAGGAGGAGCTAACACGGAGCGATTCCGCTAGGCATGTGGGACTTGTGGATGGAGCCCTTAATTCGCTTAGCAAGGATTCACGGGTGGTCAATCTGTTGAAATCAGAGCACTACATTTTGGCCACCGTGCTCGATCCTAGATTTAAAGCCTACCTTGGATCTCTCTTTCCGGCAGACACAAGTCTGCTGGGGTTCAAACTAGAGATGAGCGGGTTCGGTTTCTTTGAATCCGAACCCGCACGAACTTCACTTTTTTTTTCACGGGTCCGAGCGACTCGGATCTTCCCGCCTTGCTCGGTTAACCCGAGCGCGCCCGAACGTCATCATGACGCTGTCGGATTCTCGCGAGACTCGGATTCTATATAAGGAGCCGCGCGTCGCCGCCATTTTCACACGTGCATTGAGATTGATAGGGAGAGGACGTGGCTGGCGTCCTCTCCATTAGAATAGATTAGAAGAGAGAGAGAGAGAGAGAGATTGTGCAGACAGAGTTTACCACAGTGACCAGTGCAGTTGTTGTTAAGTTAACTTTTATTTAATACAGTATATCCGTTCTCTGCTATATCCGTTCTCTGCCTGAAAAAAACGATACACAGCAGTCACACAGTGTGACTCAGTCTGTGTGCACTCAGCTCAGCCCAGTGTGCTGCACATCAATGTATAAAAGCTTATAATAATTGTGGGGGAGACTGGGGAGCACTGCAGGTTGTTATAGCAGGAGCCAGGAGTACATAATATTATATTAATTTAAAATTAAACAGTGCACACTTTTGCTGCAGGAGTGCCACTGCCAGTGTGACTAGTGGTGACCAGTGCCTGACCACCAGTATAGTAGTATATTGTTGTATACTATCTCTTTATCAACCAGTCTATATTAGCAGCAGACACAGTACAGTGCGGTAGTTCACGGCTGTGGCTACCTCTGTGTCGGCAGTCGGCACTCGGCGGCCAGTCCGTCCATCCATAATTGTATAATTATATACCACCTAACCGTGGTATTTTTTTTTCTTTCTTTATACCGTCGTCATAGTCATACTAGTTGTTACGAGTATACTACTATCTCTTTATCAACCAGTGTACAGTGCGGTAGTTCACGGCTGTGGCTACCTCTGTGTCGGCAGTCGGCAGGCAGTCCGTCCATCCATAATTGTATTATTATAATATATACCACCTAACCGTGGTTTTTTTTTCATTCTTTATACCGTCAAAATGTCAAACTAGTTGTTACGAGTATACTACTATCTCTTTATCAACCAGTGTACAGTGCGGTAGTTCACGGCTGTGGCTACCTCTGTGTCGGCAGTCGGCAGGCAGTCCGTCCATCCATAATTGTATTATAATATATACCACCTAACCGTGGTTTTTTTTTCATTCTTTATACCGTCATAGTGTCATACTAGTTGTTACGAGTATACTACTATCTCTTTATCAACCAGTGTACAGTGCGGTAGTTCACGGCTGTGGCTACCTCTGTGTCGGCAGTCGGCAGGCAGTCCGTCCATCCATAATTGTATTATAATATATACCACCTAACCGTGGTTTTTTTTTCATTCTTTATACCGTCATAGTCAGTCATACTAGTTGTTACGAGTATACTACTATCTCTTTATCAACCAGTGTACAGTGCGGTAGTTCACGGCTGTGGCTACCTCTGTGTCGGCACTCGGCAGGCAGTCCGTCCATCCATAATTGTATTATAATATATACCACCTAACCGTGGTTTTTTTTTCATTCTTTATACCGTCATAGTGTCATACTAGTTGTTACGAGTATACTACTATCTCTTTATCAACCAGTGTACAGTGCGGTAGTTCACGGCTGTGGCTACCTCTGTGTCGGCAGTCGGCAGGCAGTCCGTCCATCCATAATTGTATTATAATATATACCACCTAACCGTGGTTTTTTTTTCATTCTTTATACCGTCATAGTGTCATACTAGTTGTTACGAGTATACTACTATCTCTTTATCAACCAGTGTACAGTGCGGTAGTTCACGGCTGTGGCTACCTCTGTGTCGGCAGTCGGCAGGCAGTCCGTCCATCCATAATTGTATTATAATATATACCACCTAACCGTGGTTTTTTTTTCATTCTTTATACCGTCATAGTCAGTCATACTAGTTGTTACGAGTATACTACTATCTCTTTATCAACCAGTGTACAGTGCGGTAGTTCACGGCTGTGGCTACCTCTGTGTCGGAACTCGGCAGGCAGTCCGTCCATCCATAATTGTATTACAATATATACCACCTAACCGTGGTTTTTTTTTCATTCTTTATACCGTCATAGTCAGTCATACTAGTTGTTACGAGTATACTACTATCTCTTTATCAACCAGTGTACAGTGCGGTAGTTCACGGCTGTGGCTACCTCTGTGTCGGAACTCGGCAGGCAGTCCGTCCATCCATAATTGCATTACAATATATACCACCTAACCGTGGTTTTTTTTTCATTCTTTATACCGTCATAGTCAGTCATACTAGTTGTTACGAGTATACTACTATCTCTTTATCAACCAGTGTACAGTGCGGTAGTTCACGGCTGTGGCTACCTCTGTGTCGGAACTCGGCAGGCAGTCCGTCCATCCATAATTGTATTATTATAATATATACCACCTAACCGTGGTTTTTTTTTCATTCTTTATACCGTCATAGTGTCATACTAGTTGTTACGAGTATACTACTATCTCTTTATCAACCAGTGTACAGTGCGGTAGTTCACGGCTGTGGCTACCTCTGTGTCGGCACTCGGCAGGCAGTCCGTCCATCCATAATTGTATTACAATATATACCACCTAACCGTGGTTTTTTTATACCACCTAACCGTGGCAGTCCGTCCATAATTGTATACTAGTATCCAATCCATCCATCTCCATTGTTTACCTGAGGTGCCTTTTAGTTCTGCCTATAAAATATGGAGAACAAAAAAGTTGAGGTTCCAAAATTAGGGAAAGATCAAGATCCACTTCCACCACGTGCTGAAGCTGCTGCCACTAGTCATGGCCGAGACGATGAAATGCCAGCAACGTCGTCTGCCAAGGCCGATGCCCAATGTCATAGTACAGAGCATGTCAAATCCAAAACACCAAATATCAGAAAAAAAAGGACTCCAAAACCTAAAATAAAATTGTCGGAGGAGAAGCGTAAACTTGCCAATATGCCATTTACCACACGGAGTGGCAAGGAACGGCTGAGGCCCTGGCCTATGTTCATGGCTAGTGGTTCAGCTTCACATGAGGATGGAAGCACTCAGCCTCTCGCTAGAAAACTGAAAAGACTCAAGCTGGCAAAAGCACCGCAAAGAACTGTGCGTTCTTTGAAATCCCAAATCCACAAGGAGAGTCCAATTGTGTCGTTTGCGATGCCTGACCTTCCCAACACTGGACGTGAAGAGCATGCGCCTTCCACTATTTGCATGCCCCCTGCAAGTGCTGGAAGGAGCACCCGCAGTCCAGTTCCTGATAGTCAGATTGAAGATGTCAGTGTTGAAGTACACCAGGATGAGGAGGATATGGGTGTTGCTGGCGCTGGGGAGGAAATTGACCAGAAGGATTCTGATGGTGAGGTGGTATGTTTAAGTCAGGCACCCGGGGAGACACCTGTTGTCCGTGGGAGGAATATGGCCGTTGACATGCCAGGTGAAAATACCAAAAAAATCAGCTCTTCGGTGTGGAGGTATTTCACCAGAAATGCGGACAACAGGTGTCAAGCCGTGTGTTCCCTTTGTCAAGCTGTAATAAGTAGGGGTAAGGACGTTAACCACCTCGGAACATCCTCCCTTATACGTCACCTGCAGCGCATTCATAATAAGTCAGTGACAAGTTCAAAAACTTTGGGTGACAGCGGAAGCAGTCCACTGACCAGTAAATCCCTTCCTCTTGTAACCAAGCTCACGCAAACCACCCCACCAACTCCCTCAGTGTCAATTTCCTCCTTCCCCAGGAATGCCAATAGTCCTGCAGGCCATGTCACTGGCAAGTCTGACGAGTCCTCTCCTGCCTGGGATTCCTCCGATGCATCCTTGCGTGTAACGCCTACTGCTGCTGGCGCTGCTGTTGTTGCCGCTGGGAGTCGATGGTCATCCCAGAGGGGAAGTCGTAAGCCCACTTGTACTACTTCCAGTAAGCAATTGACTGTTCAACAGTCCTTTGCGAGGAAGATGAAATATCACAGCAGTCATCCTACTGCAAAGCGGATAACTGAGTCCTTGACAACTATGTTGGTGTTAGACGTGCGTCCGGTATCCGCCGTTAGTTCACAGGGAACTAGACAATTTATTGAGGCAGTGTGCCCCCGTTACCAAATACCATCTAGGTTCCACTTCTCTAGGCAGGCGATACCGAGAATGTACACGGACGTCAGAAAAAGACTCACCAGTGTCCTAAAAAATGCAGTTGTACCCAATGTCCACTTAACCACGGACATGTGGACAAGTGGAGCAGGGCAGGGTCAGGACTATATGACTGTGACAGCCCACTGGGTAGATGTATGGACTCCCGCCGCAAGAACAGCAGCGGCGGCACCAGTAACAGCATCTCGCAAACGCCAACTCTTTCCTAGGCAGGCTACGCTTTGTATCACCGCTTTCCAGAATACGCACACAGCTGAAAACCTCTTACGGCAACTGAGGAAGATCATCGCGGAATGGCTTACCCCAATTGGACTCTCCTGTGGATTTGTGGCATCGGACAACGCCAGCAATATTGTGTGTGCATTAAATATGGGCAAATTCCAGCACGTCCCATGTTTTGCACATACCTTGAATTTGGTGGTGCAGAATTTTTTAAAAAACGACAGGGGTGTGCAAGAGATGCTGTCGGTGGCCAGAAGAATTGCGGGACACTTTCGGCGTACAGGCACCACGTACAGAAGACTGGAGCACCACCAAAAACTACTGAACCTGCCCTGCCATCATCTGAAGCAAGAAGTGGTAACGAGGTGGAATTCAACCCTCTATATGCTTCAGAGGTTGGAGGAGCAGCAAAAGGCCATTCAAGCCTATACAATTGAGCACGATATAGGAGATGGAATGCACCTGTCTCAAGTGCAGTGGAGAATGATTTCAACGTTGTGCAAGGTTCTGATGCCCTTTGAACTTGCCACACGTGAAGTCAGTTCAGACACTGCCAGCCTGAGTCAGGTCATTCCCCTCATCAGGCTTTTGCAGAAGAAGCTGGAGGCATTGAAGAAGGAGCTAACACGGAGCGATTCCGCTAGGCATGTGGGACTTGTGGATGCAGCCCTTAATTCGCTTAACAAGGATTCACGGGTGGTCAATCTGTTGAAATCAGAGCACTACATTTTGGCCACCGTGCTCGATCCTAGATTTAAAGCCTACCTTGGATCTCTCTTTCCGGCAGACACAGGTCTGCTGGGGTTGAAAGACCTGCTGGTGACAAAATTGTCAAGTCAAGCGGAACGCGACCTGTCAACATCTCCTCCTTCACATTCTCCCGCAACTGGGGGTGCGAGGAAAAGGCTCAGAATTCCGAGCCCACCCGCTGGCGGTGATGCAGGGCAGTCTGGAGCGACTGCTGATGCTGACATCTGGTCCGGACTGAAGGACCTGACAACGATTACGGACATGTCGTCTACTGTCACTGCATATGATTCTCTCCCCATTGAAAGAATGGTGGAGGATTATATGAGTGACCGCATCCAAGTAGGCACGTCACACAGTCCGTACTTATACTGGCAGGAAAAAGAGGCAATTTGGAGGCCCTTGCACAAACTGGCTTTATTCTACCTAAGTTGCCCTCCCACAAGTGTGTACTCCGAAAGAGTGTTTAGTGCCGCCGCTCACCTTGTCAGCAATCGGCGTACGAGGTTACATCCAGAAAATGTGGAGAAGATGATGTTCATTAAAATGAATTATAATCAATTCCTCCGTGGAGACATTGACCAGCAGCAATTGCCTCCACAAAGTACACAGGGAGCTGAGATGGTGGATTCCAGTGGGGACGAATTGATAATCTGTGAGGAGGGGGATGTACACGGTGATATATCGGAGGATGATGATGAGGTGGACATCTTGCCTCTGTAGAGCCAGTTTGTGCAAGGAGAGATTAATTGCTTCTTTTTTGGTGGGGGTCCAAACCAACCCGTCATATCAGTCACAGTCGTGTGGCAGACCCTGTCACTGAAATGATGGGTTGGTTAAAGTGTGCATGTCCTGTTTATACAACATAAGGGTGGGTGGGAGGGCCCAAGGACAATTCCATCTTGCACCTCTTTTTTCTTTTCTTTTTCTTTGCGTCATGTGCTGTTTGGGGAGGGTTTTTTGGAAGGGACATCCTGCGTGACACTGCAGTGCCACTCCTAGATGGGCCCGGTGTTTGTGTCGGCCACTAGGGTCGCTTATCTTACTCACACAGCTACCTCATTGCGCCTCTTTTTTTCTTTGCGTCATGTGCTGTTTGGGGAGGGTTTTTTGGAAGGGACATCCTGCGCGACACTGCAGTGCCACTCCTAGATGGGCCCGGTGTTTGTGTCGGCCACTAGGGTCGCTTATCTTACTCACACAGCGACCTCGGTGCAAATTTTAGGACTAAAAATAATATTGTGAGGTGTGAGGTATTCAGAATAGACTGAAAATGAGTGGAAATTATGGTTTTTGAGGTTAATAATACTTTGGGATCAAAATGACCGCCAAATTCTATGATTTAAGCTGTTTTTTAGGTTTTTTGGAAAAAAACACCCGAATCCAAAACACACCCGAATCCGACAAAAAAAATTCGGTGAGGTTTTGCCAAAACGCGGTCGAACCCAAAACACGGCCGCGGAACCGAACCCAAAACCAAAACACAAAACCCGAAAAATTTCCGGCGCTCATCTCTAGTGGATATATGGCAGTAGTGTACGGCAGTATACAGCCCCTTACAGACAGAGAACAACACCTGGTCCTATGCAGAGCCCTAACACAGTGACAGTCATTGCACACCTACACAAGCAACACCCCAAGTTAATTAAACTCTCCTGCTGCAACCCCTCTGCTCTCTCCTGTCCCCCTTCCCTAACCTGCCAATCCGATTACAGAACAGAATACAGCACAGAAGGAACACTTCCTTACTGTGCACTCTCCAAGTCTGGAGTGAAGATGGCACCGTTCACCAGGACTATATATAGAATCCAAAACCTGCGAGATCCGATAGTGGGATGATGATGTATCCAAGTTAGGCGCGAAGAACCGAGCCTGACTCAGATCCGGGCTCGGATCCACAAGTTTGGACGGGTTCTGTTCTCAGGGAACCGAACTCGCTCATCCCCACTTAATACAGATTCAAAACCAAAACATGAGGGTCGGTGTACATCTCTAGTTTTTGGTAAGGGTGGACATAATAGAGTAGATATAATAGCAGAATTTATTAGAACATCTCTAACCCCAAAACTTCCCATTCATATTGGGATAGGTTTTATTTCAACTCTTTTATCTCTGCCTAAAATTATTATGTTGTTGTACTTTTTTAAATGTTATCTTGAACATTAGGAAATATTATGCAATCAGCATCTGTAAATGAAAAGGCAAACAAAACTAGATTGACACAAAAAAGTGTCATTAAGAGCAGAGTACCCAGATCCTCTGCCAGAACTGACAAGGGATACTGTATACCAGCAGAACATTGTAAGATGCCACTTCCCAAGCTTGTTCATAGTACTATTCTGAACTGTCTTTGGTAAATGAAGAATGACTATTAAAAGATGCTTTTTTTGTTTGAGAGGAAGTGTAGAGCTAACGAGCAGCCCCAGATTCTACGGAGATGTAAAGACTAGTTTATATCAACCTTGTCTACCTTTCTCTTTTGGGATCAGAAAGACTTCTAGGTGACATCTGTATTGTTTCTACAGTTGCCTACTCTTCATTTATACTATCATATATTTAAACTTAAATGTAAGAAAATGCAGGAAGATTAGAAACCTGAAAAATCATATTTGGAAACCAAATCAAAGTATGGTAACTGTCACATACTTGTTTTATTTCTTAGGTAAAAAAAACATTGTAACATAAAAAAATAATAATAAATAAATAAATAAATATATATATATATATATATATATATATATATATAACAAAAACTAAAAACAATTTCCCAAGTGCGCTCAATAGAATGTATTTACACAGGTTCTTCCAGCATTACTTCCATAGACATGAGTTGTATACTGGAGAATGTTTGTATCTGGGGACCTGTAACAGACACCCCTGACCAAATAGTCACCCAAACAAGAGGCCCAAGGCCAATTAGTAAAAAATTATTTTAATAGCATACAATTGAACAGGTGGAATTTTCCATGTAATTCATCATATAATATTCACAAGACTCTTATAAAATGTCAATAAAATACAAACAATGCGTTTGTTATATTACAAGTTGAGTATCCCATATCCAAACATTCTGAAATACGGAATATTCCGAAATACGGACTTTTTTGAGTGAGACTGAGATAGAGAAACCTTTGTTTTTTGATGACTCAATGTACACAAACTTTGTTTAATACACAAAGTTATTAAAAATATTGTATTAAATGACCCCCAGGCTGTGTGTATAAGGTGTATATGAAACATAAATGAATTGTGTGAATATACACACACTTTGTTTAATGCACAAAGTTATAAAAAATATTGTCTAAAATGATCTTCAGGCTGTGTGTATAAGGTGTATATGTAACATAAATGCATTCTGTGCTTATATTTAGGTCCCATCACCATGATATCTCCTTATGGTATGCAATTATTCCAAAACACGGAAAAATCTGATATCCAAAATACCTCTGGTCCCAAGCATTTTGGATAAGGGATACTCAACCTGTTTATCAATTCTAGATACTCCCTCACCTCTTACAAGGTGCGAGCTCGAGAGGGAATATCTTCACAAACTAGGTTGCAAACTTCTGACTGACAAACCCAACGCGTTTTGTCTTATCGACTTTGATAAAGATGGAAGCCATATTTGTTCATAAGACTCCATTTTATTTGACATCTGACAAGCTGTTTCAAATTGTTTTCAGCTTAGAGCTGACACAGGAAAAAGTACAGGCACTGTACTTTGTTTGAACCCATATTGTGAAGTTATGACCTTTATCTAAGATATACTTTCCTTGCAGAAATATAATGTCAGCAGCTAAATTTGAAGGCTTCAAAAGGTATTTGTCAGTTTGCGGTATAGCAGGTGTGAAAACAGAACCAGACATATGTAGGTTACGAGCTTAGCAAAAGTCCCCCGTTGCCCCACATAAAACCGCGAATAGAAATTATAGCCTTTACTAAGGAGATAGGAGTTTATTAACCAGTAGGATAAGAAAAGTATGTTAACCAATAGAATTAAAGAGATCATTAACCAATAGGATTATGCTTTGTGTAAGGAAACTATGCCACTGTATGCAAATATGTATCTCTTTATAATGTAATGCTTTCAGGAAATAAAGCAGCTTCGCTCTATTATTCCTCACTGAACACACGTGTCTAGTTATTACAAAGGTTATTTTGTTGACTGGTCACTGGCTGCAGCCGTGTATGAACCTGATGCTGACTGTCTGAATGCGTGCTTGAACTTGGTTAAGCAAGGGGTGCCCTTTCCTGGGGTTACCTTTAACGACTTCATCAGGGGTAAAGAATTTTAAAAGACAGGCTTATTTGTCATCAGATTTAGGTATGAGAGCCATATCTTAAATATAAAGATAATTAGAATTAAACTCCTGACGGGAGCTTAATTGACGGTTCCTTTTAGGGATACTGGCAGTCCTATGTTGATATTTATACAAACTACCTTAAAGATAATTAATCCTTAATAAGGTCCCTTGTAGGGGCTATTACTTATAGTTCCCTTTAGGGTGCTAACAGTCATATGTCGGAGATTTTGGTAATTTTCCTGGATATGAAATCTAGATCTTGTGATCAAGACTGTTTCAGATTCGGATGTTAGTCCATAAAAAATATAACTCAAAAAATCTATAGCTGGTTTGGCAATCACACACAGCCAAAATCCTCCAGGATCTACTCTGTGAGATTTATTGAGGAAGTGATATTACTTGCATCTTTGTGATTTGTGACACAGTACTGTCTTGTTGCGGTGCTATGTTAGGAGAATGCCATTCTGTGTATGAAGTTACAAGTTATCATTGATAAGCCTGCTTAACCCATCTGTTATCATTATATGGTCACACTGGAAGTAAACATGAGGGAAAGGTATTCCCTCACTGAATATGCACATACACAAGGGGGTAATCAGGACTTAAATCAATTTCCCTGTCATTGTCCCTTCTATTTACTTTCCCCTGTTAAAATCTGCTTTCTGATAGACATCTCGGAGCCTGACCCAGCATGTGGTCAGCAGGAGAAGGCCAGCTATGGGAGGGAGGAGGGAGATACCTGAAATGGGATCCCAAAAATCAGGAACCTGTGTATCCTCCCCAGGTGAGCATGGCATCATGGGCATTTGGAAGGTTTTAAAAGAGGTTGCGCAAGTCAGCTCCTGATGTTAGTTGCAGGACTTTGGCTAAGGGGTGATTCTCTGCCAAGGTACCTTGTGGAACGCATAACCAGTGCTGTGTGGACTTACACGTATTTACTCCTGTGTGGACTTATACAAATATTCTCCTGTTGTATAATCTGCTATCACTGCTGTGTGGTCTCAGTGATAGTTCTGCTGTGTGGACCTGTTTATCTGTAACATTTGTGTGGAATTGCTGTGGGCCTAAATCCTCAACTGGGACTTACTATCTGGACTGCTACCTACGTATTGTTTCTGGGCTATATTTACTTCTGTTTCCTACTGTATGTGTTATCTACTCCTGTGTGTGGTGAGAAATAAACCATTACTTTGGTTTCATCTGCTTGGTGTCTGGGTGATTGAAAACACCCTGTATCCTCAAAAGCGTCATCTACTAAGGCAGATGCCCAGGGGCATAGAGGTCTTAAATCGGGGCATATAAAATAATTTTATTTTACAGTGGTAAAGAGAAAAACATCAAGAGGAAAGTTAGCTGCAGAGACAGTAAGACAAACGGTGCATTCAGAATCAGAACCATCAGACATTCTTGAGGAACGTTTAGGGGTGTCCACGTCAGTTGTTTGTTAGTCTGACATTTCTCACACTGTCCTCATAGAGAAGCCACTTTAACCTCCTTTCACCATTTCTGAACCATCTGCACATATGGGGAGCAGTACAAGTAAAGATGGTAATGATGACGTGGACAAAAATAATAGAAATTGAGGATTCGTGTGTGGAAGTAGAACAGGATGAGGGAGATATGTGTGTTCTACTACTATCTGACACTGAGGATGTTGATGATGTTGTTTGTGTAAGTCAGCCACCGGTGGCTGCAATTGTTGACCATGATAAAAAGAAAGTCATTGCAATGCCTTGGCATAAGACAAAAAAAAGCCACCTCATCCCTTAGGTGTGGGATTATTTTTACCCCAATCCTGACAATGTTTGTGATAGTATCTGCTCCATTTGTGAGGCCAAAGTTAGTAGAGGTAAGAACATTAGCTATCTAGGCACCTCCTCCATGTTACATTATTTGCGGCGAAGACATGACATTTATTGTACAAGATTATAATATAATTAACACTTCATCATCAACATCCACAGAGTCATTACTTATCACAGGTAGTCTTTCTAAAAAATTGTTTTGTGGGGGCCCAAAAAAAACAATCATTTCATCCACAAATGACGGTCCCTGTCGCTGATATGATTGGTTTATTAAACTGTGCATGTCCTGTTTAATATATACAACATAAGGGTGGGTGAAAGGGACCAAGGACATTTCCATCTTGCACCTCTTTCCTTTGCATTATGTGCTGTATGGAGCATTGCTGACTGTGATGACAAACATTTGTATAGTTTATTAAACTGCCACCCTGTCTGCCACTGCAGTGCTATTCTGCTTCCTAGATATGCCCTGTTGGAAGTTTAAGTGCCACATGTTTTTGCCGCCCACTACTGTCGCTTAACTTAGTCATACAGCTACCTCGGTGCAACCTTTTGGCCTAAACTGGATGAAAACAATATTGTAAGCTGTGAGGTGGTCAAAGTTGACAGGAAATGAGTGGAAATGAATGTTACTGGGGTTAATACTGTAGGCACAAAAACAGGCCCAACTTCTGTGATTTTAACTGTTTTTATGACTTAAAAAAAAATACAGATCCAAAACTCGCAAGGGTTTTTTTTAGCAAAACAAATAGAGATCCAAAACATGAAGGAGATACAGATCCAAAACAAGAACCCAAACCAGAGATTTGGGCCTGTACACATCCCTACTGCCAACATCTGTGATCCGCTTCTTGCACACGAAGATACCCACTACCGGCATCAGTGATCTGCCAGTTTCATACAAGGATGCCCACCACCGGCATCAGTGATCTGCCACTTTTGTACAGAGACGCTCACCGCCAGCATCAGTGATCCGCCGCTTCCATATGAAGACACAGCATCAGATGCACATTGGTCACACCATCAAAGTTCTGCACAGTGAAACCATGCCCAAAAACACAGCTGCTAGCTGTCACATGCCCACAAAGAGCTTGTGACAGACTCGTATTTGAGTAGCCACACTTGTTACCACCCCTAAACACTCACTACCTGACAATCAATCTGTGTCCAAAACCTCACTATGACCATCCTCTGAAAACCAATGCGGCGCATCCTCAGTACGACTCAGACACATGCGCAGTAGTAAAATATTGACTGTTTTCACAGTGCATTTCACTGATCTCTGAATCAGGCCCTCATTTTTCGCAACTGGGCTATAACAGGGTGTGTTCATGTAGGCCATGCTCATGGAAGACATGTTGATGTCTATAGAGGGTTGTATGGAAGTGTAAAAATTATTTCTGATGGATCTCTTGCACCAAGGACAGGCTTGGTGTACTGTAAGTGCACGCTGATAATGATGATGGCTGTGAAACCAAGGGTGCAGATATGGGCAGGCCTGATGCAGAGATGTATATAACTGTGAATATGGGCAAACACACACATTTAGCTCTGTGCTTAGGTCCTAAAGTGATTCTTTATTAAATTTAACAAAAAAAGAGCATAAAAAAAATTGCCTACAGTTTTTACTAGAAGAAATAGTGATCAGCCCAAAACAGGTTCAGCATGGGGAAGAAACGTCTCAGCCACGAAGGTGTTAAGATAGAATGTCCTCCCTTGTTTCAAGTCATTGCTATAAAATGCATTATTAGCGGTTAATCTCATTGTGTGCAAGTTTCTCGAACCTGCGAGTTTTGGCGGCAAGAGCTACACTTTACGGTTGCCCGAACTCGCACAAAATCAGGCCATTAGGGGTACGAGTTCTGATGAGATTGCCACCGTTGAAATGCTGTGGCGACGGCAACTCGAACCCTTTGCATATAATTGGTTTGAACCTTTAGTATATAAGTATACTATTTTCAGCATTATGCTTTCTCCTTAACTCTGTCTGAAATGTGTCACAGAAACAGCTGTTTGAAAGCCTGATATGCAGTTGGCTTTGATATTGCTGTTCTTCAGTGGTGCAGATAATATTCCTGTTTCTAGGGAGTACTACATCATTTTATGTACTGGTGAGTTGATATGGCCAGTACACTATAATAATGGTCCTGTTGGATATGGCTTCAGATCACACGGTTAAGTAGAGTTCTTGGAGAGCTTTTAAAATTTGTTTCTTATCTTCCGTATTAGAAGCCGAACATATGGCTAGAAATGGATATTTACCCTAGTATAACTTGGAAAGTCTTTTAATGCTAAAGTCTGACTTCTGGACAGGCTGGTAAACAACTTTTTCACAGTGAGATAAGCAAAAAAAAAATGTTTAGACCATTAATTATACTTTTTCTGTTCTGTTATGGTCTGATATGTTATTGTCTGATATTGTTTACAATAGATATGAGCGGGCTTGATCTCAGACCCACCTAAATTTCTGAGATCCGAAGTGATCCGAGACGGAACTCAGATCTCCGTATATCCCAAAATGAGGCAAAGCGTCATCTTCCCACTGTCAGATCTCAGGTTTTGGATTCAGGCGCTATTTTCAAAATTCTGTGTCCCCTCTCTGGATCCTGGTTCCCATGGTGACATGCGGCAGGCTGCTATAATGTATGTGTATGGTATCCTGCTGCTGGCTGCTATAATGTAGAGTATGCATATGGTGACCTGCTGATGGCTGCTATAATGTATGTATATGGTGAAGAGATGATTGGTTTGGATTAACTGTAATCTGAACGTGCCCGAACTTCCAGTATCCAAATCAATGGTGACTTGGGTCTTCCCGGCAGAATTAGATTCCACTTTGAGGCAACAGGTCATCCTCCCGGCATCGGAATCTTTTGGGTTTGGTATTCTATATAAGGTGCCATGGCCAGGACTCTGCGCCATTTCACTCTCAGGCACGCTGCTGAATGCAGTGCTGTACTCTGCTGTATTGGCTGTTCTGAGTCTCTACATTGACAAGTGGCTGTGCTCTATATAGTGACTGTGTATAGGGTCACACTGCACACTGCTGTATGCTGCACTGTACTCTGCTCTATTGGCTGTGCTGTGTCCAACTCAGGACTCACAAGTGTGTATAGGGGCATGCTACTGTATGCTGCGCTATACTCTACTGTAAATTTTACTGTTTGGTGAGATTTACCTTAGTGCACTTTATTCACATGCATCTATAAGCCCTGTGATTCCATGCATATTGAACTGAGCTTCAATTTCAAAAACAGAATAAATATATATATATATATATATATATATATACAGTATATATTGTTTGTACTATTTGGTGTACTTTACCTTAGTGCACTTTGTTCACGAGCATATATAAACTGCAGTGTAAAAATAAAGCAGCCAGTATTTACCCTGCACATAAACAAAATATCCCATCCAAATCTAACTCCCTCTGCACATGTTATATCTGCCCCACCTGCAGTGCACATGGTTTTGCCCATTAGAGAAAAATGTTGTTTTGCAATCAACCTTGAATCAGGCCCATAGTCCATAGAAAAGGTCAGTGGCAGCAGCCCACCCGACAGCCGATTCAAACAATTGGGATTTGGTTGAAACGGCTGCTTTAAGGACTATGGGGGTCATTCCGAGTAGATTGCTCAGTAGCAACTTTTTACAGTGCTGTGATCAGGTCAAAACTCGGCAAAACTGCGCACGCATATGCACTGCAATGTGCAGTCGCGTCATAGGAGTACAAAGCGGATCGTTGCTGATCGATAGATTTAATAAAGAATCCATTCGCACAGCCTATCGCAAGAAGATTGACATGTAGAAGGCGTTTATGGGTGTCAACTGACCATTTTCAGGGAGTGGTTGGAAAAATGCAGGCATGTCCAAGCGTTTGCAGGGCGAGTCTCTGACGTCAATTCCAGTCAAGAACAGGCTGAAGTGATCACAGTGGCTGAATAAGATTAGACCTACTCAGAAACTGCACAAACTATTTTTGTACCGCTCAGCTACACAAGCGTTTGCACACTTGCAATGTGAAAATACACTCCCCCATAGGCGGCGATAATCTGATCGCAGCGCTGCAAAAAGTTGCTAGCGGGCAAACAACTCGGAATGACCCCCTTGTATGTAGGTCTGCATTGCAATAAAACTACTAAACATGAGTGCTGGTTCCGTTGCTTTTTTGAAAAGTGAGTGTTCATATATATATATATATATATATATACACAGTATATCTATATAGTATATATATTCTATTGTTTGTACTGTTTGGTGCACTTTACCCTAGTGCGCTTTTTTCGCTTTGTTCATGGACAATTCCATCTTGCACCACTTTTTATTTTAGCCACTTGCTGTGTGGCAATGTTTCTTACTGCAGATGTGCCATAAACTGCTGTGTGTTTGGACCGCAGCTCTGTTACTTCGTAACCAGCCAGCTCACTGCAGTCTTTAGTCAATATTGATGAAATCAATATTGTGAGCTGTGTGAAGGTGAAAATTGACAGGAAATGACCAGAAATTAATGTTACTGAGGTTTATAATACTCTAGGAACAAATAAGGCCCAAACTACTGTATGTGATTTTAGTTTTTTTTGTAAATTTTTGAAAAAATGTAAATCCAAATCCAAAACTAGACAACGAACCAGAACCAAATCCAGCATAAATGGTCCTGCGCATATCTCTAATATTGTGACATGCTTCTGGCTGCTATAATGGGTTCAAGTTTGTGTGATCGGTGAACAGGATGCCAACGATCACAATACCAACTACGGCATCCTGATCTTTAAAATCCTGACAGGGGTGAAGTAAGTATGGTATCCCCTTTCACTAACCCTAATCTTCCCTTCCCACAGCTTATCCCTAACCTTCCCTTTAGGTCCTAACCGTGACCTCACCCCAGTGGTGCCTAAACCTAACCCTCCTCCCCAGAACGTAACCCTGCCCCCTAGTGCCTAAACCTAACCTCACTGGGGTGGTGCCTAACCCACCTGGGTGGTGCATAATCGTAACCTCCCCCTCAGCCCTAACTCTAACTAGCCCGCTATATGTACGGGCGAGATGCCGGACGTCAGAATTCCGCCATTAGTCGGCCTAACCCTGTCGGGACTCCATCGTCGATATTCTGAATGCTGGGATCCCAACAGCCGGTATCTTAACTGCATCTCGCTATAATATATGTATGTGCTGGCATGCTGCTGGCTGTGGTTCAGTATGAATTGCCGGTGGATGGGATCCCGACTGTCATTATCCTGACAGCGGGATTCTGTCCGCCAGAATGCCATCAGTGGAGCGAGTGTTATAAAACCCCTTGCTGGGTCGCTGTGCTCACCACGCTGTAGGCAGGGGACTCACTGTGCTCACCACAGGTTATATTCTCCCTCTATGGGTGTCGTGGACACCCACAGAGGGAGAATAGCCTGTGTCGCTGGTACTGTATTGGCTGCATTTCACCACCAGTTGGGATTCCTGTGTCAGTACTGTGACCACTGGGATCCCGACTTGCATTTTTTTAACCACTTCCTGCTGGCTGCTATAATGTATGTATTGTATATGGTGACATGCTGCTGGCTGCTATAAGTAAATGGTGACATGGTACTGCTATACTGTATATATACTGTATGGTGACCTGCTGCTGCTGCTATAAAATATAAGGTGACCTGCTGCTTCTATAATGTATATATATGGTGACATGGTGTACTATAGCTGCTATAGTGTATGTTTATGGTGACGTGCTGTGGCTGCTATAATGTATGTATATAACTATGTTTATTTACCCTGTACTTGTCCTATTCTGTCATCAACTGTAAGTTGCTGTTTTCCTGTTTGATTATTTGTTTATGTACTCTGTAATTGGGCGCTGCGGAACCCTTGTGGCGCCATTTAAATAAAGGATAATAATAATAAATATATGGTGACATGCTGCGGCTGCTATAATGTATGTTTATTGTGACATGCTGAGGTTGCTATAATGTATGTATAATATGGTGACATGCAGTAGCGGATCTTGCCACGGGCAAGCAGGACTTTTGCCTGGGGCGCCGCCTTCCGGAGGGCGTCGGTGCCATCCGGAGGGTGCCGGTGCCATCCGGAGGGCGCTGCACCATGGCAAGATCTGCTACTGCTGTGCCCCCCACTGCCCGCTGTGTCCCCCCTGTGAAGGGAACTAGACGCTACGCATCTAGTTTCCCTCCGTGGAGAGGACCTTTGCTGTGCTGTGCGCGATGACATCATCGTGCATCGCACAGCAAAGGTCCTCTCCACGAAGGGAACTAGACGCTACACGGCGCTACTCTACTGTACAGGGGGCGTAACTGACCACGCCCCCTGTATTAAGCCACACCCCTATTTCCCGCCCAGGGCGCAAAAAGGGCGAGAACCGACCCTGGTGACATGCTGCATCTATAATGTATGCACAGTATATGGTGATATGCTGCTGCTAAAAAGTATATACTGTGTGTATATATATATATATATATATATATTAGAGATGTGCACCGGAAATTTTTTGGGTTTTGTGTTTTGGTTTTGGATTCGGTTCCGCGGCCATGTTTTGGATTCGGACGCGTTTTGGCAAAACCTCCATGAAAATTTTTTGTCGGATTCGGGTGTGTTTTGGATTCGGGTGTTTTTTTTTCAAAAAACCCTCAAAAACAGCTTAAATCATAGAATTTGGGGGTAATTTTGATCCTATAGTATTATTAACCTCAATAACCACAATTTCCACTCATTTCCAGTCTATTCTGAACACCTCACACCTCACAATACTATTTTTAGTCCTACAATTTGCACCGAGGTCGCTGGATGACTAAGCAAAGCGACCCAAGAGGGCGGCACAAACACCTGGCCCATCTAGGAGTGGCACTGCAGTGGCAGACAGGATGGCACTTCAAAAAATTGGCCCCAAACAGCACATGATGCAAAGAAAAGAGAAAAAGAGGTGCACTGTGGTCGCTGGACGGCTAAACTAAGCGACACAAACGCCTCAATTATTTGTTCTAATCAATGGTATTATTGGTCCAAATCACTGGAAGAAAATGATAAAATCACTGGAATTATTCGTTCTAATCAATGGTATTATTGGTCCAAATCACTGAAAGAAAATGACAAAATCACTGGAATTATTCATTCTAATCAATGGTATTATTGGTCCAAATCACTGGAAGAAAATGACAAAATCACTGGAATTATTCATTCTAATCAATGGTATTATTGGTCCAAATCACTGGAAGAAAATGAAAAAATCACAGGAATTATTTGTTCTAATCAATGGTATTATTGGTCCAAATCACTGGAAGAAAATGATAAAATCACTGGAATTATTCGTTCTAATCAATGGTATTATTGGTCCAAATCACTGGAAGAAAATGGAATGGATGGATATTTGCAGTGACACAGAGCTGCAAGGTACAGCAATGGCCTACTGTACAACTATATACTGTTAGTCACCAAAATGCTGCACTGTAATACTAGAAGCTATAGAAAAGTATATATATTATTGTATATATCAGTAAAGAGCAGTGTAACTGTGACACGTGTCCTGACAAGCAGTATAGAAGCTATAGAAAAGTATATATAATATTGTATATATCAGTACAGAGCGGTGTAACTGTGACCCATGTGTCCTGACAAGCAGTTTAGAAGCTATAGAAAAGTATATTTAATATTAGTGTATATCAGTACAGAGTGGTGTAACTGTGACACATGTGTCCTGACAAGCAGTATAGAAGCTATAGAAAATAAGAAAAGTATATATTTTATTGTATATATCAGTACAGACAGAGCGGTATAACTGTGACCCATGTGTCCTGACAAGCAGTATAGAAGCTATAGAAAAGTATATATATTACTGTATATCAGTACAGAGCGGTGTAACTGTGACCCATGTGTCCTGACAAGCAGTGTAGAAGCTATAGAAAAGTATATATAATATTACTGTATATCAGTACAGAGCGGTGTAACTGTGACACATGTGTCCTGACAAGCAGTATAGAAGCTATAGAAAAGTATATATATTATTGTATATATCAGTACAGAGCGGTGTAACTGTGACCCATGTGTCCTGACAAGCAGTATAGAAGCTATAGAAAAGTATATATATTATTGTATATATCAGTACAGAGCGGTGTAACTGTGACACATGTGTCCTGACAAGCAGTATAGAAGCTATAGAAAAGTATATATAATATTAGTGTATATCAGTACAGAGCGGTGTAACTGTGACCCATGTGTCCTGACAAGCAGTATAGAAGCTATAGAAAAGTATATATAATATTAGTGTATATCAGTACAGAGCGGTGTAACTGTGACACATGTGTCCTGACAAGCAGTATAGAAGCTATAGAAAAGTATATATATTATTGTATATATCAGTACAGAGCTGTGTAACTGTGACCCATGTGTGTCCTGACAAGCAGTTTAGAAGCTATAGAAAAGTATATATTATATACTGGTGGTCCCCAGTCCTCACAATGCAGCACACTGATCAGATATTTGCAGCACACTGAGCACAGATATGGAGCGTTTTCAGGCAGAGAACGTAGATATTTTCAGCACACTGAGCACAGATTATTTGCAGCACACTGAGCACAGATATTTTCAGCACACTGAGCACAGATTACGGAGCTTTTCAGGGAGAGAACGCAGCCACGTCCTCTCTGTTCAATCTCCAAAGCACGAGTGAAAATGGCGGCGACACGCGGCTCCTTATATAGAATACAAATCTCGCGAGAATCCGACAGTGGGATGATGATGTTCGGGCGCGTTCTGATTAACTGAGCAAGGCGGGAAGATCCGAGGCTGCCTCGGAACCGTGTAAAATAGGTGAAGTTCGGGGGGGTCGAATCCCAAGGAACCGAACCCACTCATCTCTAATATATATGGTGACCTGTGCTGCTATAATGTATTTATATGGTGACCTCCTGTTGCTATAATGTATGTATTTGGTGTCCTGCTGCTGCTATAATGTATAAACTGCATATGGTGACCTGCTGCTGCTAATGCATGATTATGGTGACTAGAGATGAGTGGCCTCAGTACTCTGAGAACCGAGCCCACACGACCTTTTAGGAATTTAACTGTTTGTTAAGTACTGCTACTACTGAGCAGTGATATTCTGCACATGGGGGGGGGGTCATTCCGACCCGTTCGCACGCAGCCGTTTATCACTGCGGTGCGAACGGGTCCGGAATGCGCATGCGCAGCGGCCGCAGTGAGCGTGCGCAACATTGCCTGGTGACAGGGGCCGCCGGGTTACGTCGCATCTAACGAAGGAAGCAGTCGCAGAGCCGACCGCAAAGAAGATTGACAGGAAGAAGGCGTTCCAGGGCGGATCCGGACCATTGGCTGCCGTTTTCGGGGAGTGGTAAGGAAAACGCGTGTCCAGGAGAACGGAGGGCAGATGTCTGACGTCAAAGCCGGCTCCAGCATCACAAGGATCATCGCACAGGGTAAGTACTAAGTAGGTATAGGCCTAGTCTTCTTTTGCTTGAAATTTTTTTTAGCTTACAAGGGCTGCACAAGCCCTGCTAAGCTAGAATACACTCCCCCATAGTCGTGTACTAGTTGATCGCAGCAGCTGCAAAAAGTTGCTGGCTGCGATCAACTTGGAATGACCACCCTGATTCCTAGTAAATTTCCATGATGTATTGTTTTCTATTGAAACTTTGACAGTATTTGTAAGTTGATATGATTGGTTATTGCTAATACATTAATAATTAGCAAAACACTTTTAACCGTTTGCCTGGTATGGTCAAATCAACTGCGACCACACCAGACTGGGATTTCCCTGACATGGGCCCTCATTCCGAGTTGTTCGCTCGCTAGCTGCTTTTAGCAGCTGTGCAAACGCTAAGCCGCTGCCCTTTGGGAGTGTATCTTAGCTTAGCAAAAATGTGAACGAAAGGATCGCAGAGCGGCTGCAAAATAATTTTGAGCAGTTTCAGAGTAGCTCCAGACTTACTCAGCGCTTGCGATCACTTCAGACCATTCAGTTCCTGTTTTGACGTCACAAACACGCCCTGCGTTCGGCCAGCCACACCTGCATTTTTTCGAACACTCCCTGAAAACGGTCAGTTGAAACGTCCACTTCATGTCAATCACTCTGCGGCCAGGAGTGCGAGTGAAAAGCTTCGCTAGACCTTGTGTGAAACTATTTCAGCTGTTGTGAAAGTACATCGTGCGTGCGCATTGCGCCGCATACGCATGGGCAGAAATTCCGCTTTTTTGACTGAACGCTGGGCTGCGAACGAAAACAGCTAGCGAACAACTCGGAATGACCACCATGGTTGCTTGTGATACGACTAGTTAGAAAGCTCACTGTGCAGCAGCAAGAAGCAAAACTTCCTGCAATTGCTGCTGTCAGAAGGACCTCTGTTCCCTCTTCTTCCTGGTCCCTCCTTCCCCCTCAGTGCCTGCCGTGCTACTAATCAGTGAGCCCAGCAGCTCCCCCAACCCAGTGGCTGCAGACACTAGCAGATGCTGGGGAAATGTAAAGAAAAAAAAAGCCCCTCACCCTCCTGAAGGGCTTCGGGAGCTGCTGAGAGGATCTGATGCCTGAAACAGGAAGTCGTGATGATAGTGATTTTAATTATATATATATATATATATATATATATATATATATATCATACACATATATATATATTTATTTTTAATGTTGGTTTTGTTTGTTTTTTAAGAAAATAGTTTTGGACAATCTTTATTTAATTATTCTTAAGCTAATTCAATCATAAAAAAACAGACAATTTCTGAGTGTTTTTTGGAAAAAATATTTGTCATTAAGTAGTTAAACAGGAATAACTGCTGTGTGTTTGTGCTGCTGCTCTGTTGCTTAGTTTAGCCAACCAACCTTTGGTCTATGTCGGTGGACAATATTGTGAACCGTGAGGTGGTCAAAATTGTGTAGAACTGACTGGAAATGAATGTTATTGAGGTTAAAAAGTAGTGTAGGAACAATAAAGGTCCCAAATATATGATTTTTGTGGTTTTTAACAATTTTTGAGAAAAAACAGATCCAAAACCCGCGACGACAGTTTTAGCAAAACCAAAACATGAAATGAATTAAATTCCAAAGCCAAAACAGTGGGGTTGATGCTCATCTCTAGAGTGATTTTTGAACGTTTGTGATCCCTCCAGAATTTTCTATATTTCTGTTGAAATTTGGCCCTTCACACAAGTCCTAAAAGTAGATAAAGAGAACCAATTCAAACGAGACAAAAAAATTAGATGTGCTCATTTTGTAATTGAGAGAAATGATCCAATATCACGTATCTATGAGTAGTAAAAGTATGTGATCCATAAACGGATATTTTGAAGGTGAAATTAGAGTCCGTTATCAACCTATGGGATGACAATCAGATGTGAGTGGCTAACCTGTATTTTTAAAAGTATAAGGATCTATCAAAGTCTGAGGTTCACAACACATTTTTGTGGAAGTGTCTCATGCCATGAACAAAAGAGATTTCTGAGGACCTCTGAAGATTTGTTGATGCTCATCAGGCTGGAAAAGGTTACAAAATCATGTCTAAATAGTTTGGAGTCCACCCATCAACAGATAGACAGATTGTATACAAATGGAGGAAATTCCAGACCATTATTACCCACCCCAGGAGTGGTTGACCAACAAAGATCATGCCAAGAGCAAGTTGTCTAATAGTTAACAAGGTCACAAAGGAACCCAAGGTTACCTCTAAGCAACTGAAGGCTTTTCTCACATTAGCTAATGTTAATACTCATGAATCCACCATCAGGGGGACACTGAAAAACAATGGTGTGCATGACAGGATTGCAAGGAGAAAGCCGCCACTCTCCAAAAGAAGATTGACCCAATTTGCTAATGATCATCTAAACAAGCAAGAAGGCTATTGGAACAATGTTTTGTGGACAGATGAGTCCAAAATAGAGCTTTTTGGTTTAAACGAGAAGCATTATATTTGGAGAAAGAAGAACACTGCATTACGGCATAACAACCTCATACCATCTGTGAAACATGGTGGTAGTGGTATCATGGTTTGGGCCTGTCACTATGGACACTGATATAAAGCTCTCAGCTCTGCCTCACATAGTCCCCGCTGAATGCCTGTGGCAGTGCAGCAACACACCAGACAATCCACATAAGACCTAAAAAAGGGGACAAGTTGCATCCCGTATTGAATCAGTACGAGAAGCATCATGTCGCTTTCAATTACAGTATGAGTTCCTATCTCCATGGTGTCTACACCATGACTGTGCCGTTTAGCCCACCCCCCTACTCAAACTCCTTCCTTCCCTCTACTCGCCAGCTCTGCAGCAGAGAAAGGCATAGAGCCTGAAGAGCTGAATTGCTTCCCTCCCCTACAGTAGGAGCCAGTTATCCTTAGGCATTATGGACCATCAAGGAATACCCCTGTCCGACAGTAACCAGTCCAAAACTGCTTAGGGACTGTTTTGGTGGAGTCTGATCCTCTATAAAGTGCAACTGTTTATTTTATACTGTTTGTTTCCAGAATGTCACTCTCTTAAATGCAAGTAATACATTTTTTTTTATTGATTTTGGAATATTTTATTTATGTGATTTGCTGTGTTTAAATAACTATTTTACATTAATTGAAAATGTTTTGCTATGCTTTTTATCTAATTTAGTTTAACCACTTGCCTGGCGTGGTTGCATCGTTTGCGAATATGCCAGTCTGTGCATTATCTAACCTGGTCACAAACAATGCGATCAATCAGAAACGCAGAGTGGGTGGCTGCCGAAGAAAATCTTCTAGGTGCCGCCAATCACAGAGGGATGTTCCAGTCCCTTTGCACCCATGCACGCTCACCCAGTGTCTGCCATGCTGCTGATCGGTCAGCAAGGCAGGACTCCCTACTTGGAGGCTGCACAGAGGAGTAGCCGCACAGAAAATGTAAATGAGGCCCCCCACCCCACAGTGTGTACCTAACAGCTGCTCAGATGATTGGGAAATCAAAGTTGCGATGGTTCCAATTTTCTGAAGGTCTGCAAGTGGTTGCTCCGACGTTTCGATGTTTGAAAGACCGATATTTTATAAATGTTACTTTATTTTTATGTTTTTTATAAAATCATTTGGATATGCAGTTTTTGGAAGAAAAATGCCAGTTGAAAGTTTAATAAATTATCAGCTGTTGGATTTGCACTCCTACTCCATCAACAATGTATTGTACTACAGTATGCTACAAATTCATCAGTCCTCAAAAATTCAATACAATATATAATAAATTGACCTAAGCAGACCGTGAAATATAAAAAGTTGTTTTTGGTGAAATTTGCACACCACCTAATTGTGAAAGTTAGTTTGGTAATTACGGTATTATATACCGCTGGTCAGGAAAAGGCTAATCTAGTTCTACTGTTTATGCAATATAAAAGTTAAAAATATCTCACACACAACAATCTATCCTCTCAAACGAAACTGCATGAAAAACTCAAAAAAGCTGCAACTCAATTAGGAGAAAAATACGCAAATATAACCACTTCATGACAGCTTGAAATTCTTTTTTTTTTTAAACTTGACGTTGTCAATGTTATTGCGGTTTTACAGTTTTTGCCTCATTTTATATTTTATTCATGGAAACTGCAGGTCAAGAAATCATGCAGAAAATAATAGGTGAGGGAGGCAGAGCTGTTATGAGCAATGCCTATACACTGTATTTTACCCATAACTCTGTGCTTGACACATTTCTCCTTTCAATAACGTATACAGCGGCTGCCATAGAATTTCAATCATCCGCTGTGTCACCAAGAGTCCTAAGTCTACGAAATGACTTGGAGAAACAGAATAAAAAAAAACTATTTTTCATGTTTCCCAAATGAGCAGTGCAATGTCATGGAAATTAGGTTACAAAAAGCATTAAGCATCAGCATCAGATTCAGTGTCCTTACAGCTGCCAAGGTCACCGTGCTGCCTTCATAATGCTTCCTCTAACGTTTCATCCTCCCCATCCAATTGTAAAGGATTAGCTTCTAAAAAAATTAATAAGGTTGCAAAAACCATCAATTAATATGATATTTAAATGATATTTCTCACCTTGTTGCAGTGAGAAGGATGGAACTGACTGGCTATATCTGTGACACTTTAATTCTGAATGATTGCAAATAGAAGTCAAACTGAAAATGAGTCGGAAATACAGAAAATCACTTGTCTCTCCCCTGTAAGAATTATTTACTTATACAGGCCTATTGTAGCACCACAGAATACTCCCTTATCTTCACTTATTTACAAAATGTAATTCAATGAATGACATTATGGGGGCGATTCAGTGGTGGACACTGTTGTAGTAGTTTCCACAAATATGTCTCTAGGCGCTAGTTAAATTTTTATTTATAAACGAATCTATAATATTCCACCAAATCTTAATTACAATTCAGCTGCAAACAGTGAAATTATGCCTGTGTACGCATAAAAAAAAACCTCCCGTTACTACAGGAGACAAACAATTAAAAAAGAATTCACTTTGCGCTTATTTTGATAATTAAAGGCTTAAATGAGATGAGTACAACCACATGTCGCAATATATATTTAGTTTTTAATATATATTTAGCACTAATTAGTGCCTATTCCCACAGATTTAATACACTAGTAAACATAAATAAATATAAACATCAACAACCTCATCTAATACATAAATATTTTCTCCTAAATATTTGCAATAGATAAATCACTTTTTTATAAAACAACCACTAGTAGAGGTGGATCAATTGCTAAAAAAGACAGTGCACTGTCAAGGAAAAACCCACATGTAGATAAAAAGCGTATATAGCAGAGCCTTTCCTTTTTAAAAATCCAGCACAGATGCTTAATGAATATCCTGATACAAATTGTTTCCAAAAGGTTAAATACCGTTCATACATATGTGTTGTATAAGTGAGCCAGTTCTATTACCACGCCAATACGTGTAAAAGCTCAATATCAACCATTTATGAGGATGTTACCGGGCTCACCACAGTCAAGTGTACAAATGATGAAGCGGCTTCTCCCACTGTGAGTCAATCGTGTAGTACGAAGGAGTCGGCTAGGAGGCACCGGACATCTCCGTCCTCCCCAGTCAAATTGCCGCTGTGCCTTCTGATGATTGCCAGTTGGTTTACGGCCGCTGTCTGGTGATAAGCTGATGCCCATTTTCAGATCTATCCTCAACGGTTGGTACCTCGTCACCGATACCTCTGACGCGTTTCGCTCGTACTGGAGCTTTATCGAAGCCGCTTCATCATTTGTACACTTGACTGTGGTGAGCCCGGTAACATCCTCATAAATGGTTGATATTGAGCTTTTACACGTATTGGCGTGGTAATAGAACTGGCTCACTTATGATACCAGAGCTGGATTAAAGCTATGGGGGGCCCGGGGCACTTCAGAAATGGGGCCCCTAATAAAGAGGCAGGCACATGAATTAGATAGATTATATATATATATATATATATACACACACACAATTGGCTGGCACTCCATTAAAACAAGACACCACTGCCCAGGTGCCTTCCTACATCCACTCAGCGATGGACAAATTACATGCAAACTTGGAATGGCAGCTCTCACGGGACTTGTACTGTTGTAATAATTAGGCGACTGGCATCTTCTAGCTGGAAGGTGCCAGTCGCCTGATTATTACCACAGCACAAGTCCCGTGAGTGCCACCATTCTGAGTTTTTTTTATATATATATATATATATATATATATAGTATGTCTTGCACTCACGCTTGATGGGGAATAAAGGGCCGATGCACAACCTCTCCAAAAGAGCATATGTACAAGTTGGTATGGGCGGCACTTAGTCGACATTTCGGGGACTTCTCCCCTTTATCAAGACACCTTGATAAAGGGGAGAAGTAAAAAGAAGAAATTTTAACCGAAGTTAAAATCGGGCGCAAGTTTGAGAAAGCTGCAGGTACTGCAGCGAAACGCGTCAGATGTTTTGAATTTGGATCACCTTCATCAACTGGGAGCTGCACTTATTACATCCGGATCTTTAGTGGACTTCTACAAATCACGTCGAAAGGTACAGGTGAACAACTTGCCAACTGGTAACACAGCCCTGCTACTCAGCATTGAGGACTCCGCATACTGGTGAGGATACAAGAGTGTTTTGGTTCTACCCGCTTAAAGGGACGCTACCCAGAGAACCCCCTCCTCCAGCGGTATTTTATGTGGCATTGCAGCCATCAGGACTGAGCATATAAAAAATCCAGGTGTCACCTAATTCCAATATTGTCAGTATTAGTCCACACAAATTAAGAAAAACGGATAGCACAACTAAGGCAGCTCCATGGTGATTCTGATCTGCTGTAATTTTATTACAATTCTCATTTAATTATCAATTTTATTGATACATTGTATGTATTTTTATTAAAATATTACCTTTTTTTCACCTTAATCCACTCAGCTCCACGTGTCCTTATCTCCACCATGATTAACGAATGTAATTGTTGATTTTAAATTTACCACACAGCGCTGCTATTTTGTTTGTTGTTTATTGTCTAAAGGGGAGAAGTCCCTGAAACGTCGACTGTACCAGTGGTGATATCGTCTTTATTTGCATCCTGAGTGCCGCCCATACCAGCTTGTGTGTGTGTGTGTGTGTGTGTATGTATATATATATATATATATATATATATATATCTACACACACACATCTATCTATCTATATATAATCCTAGAAATCAGGCTAATTAGTCATTGGGGAGAGTGTTGGTCCAAGTACGCTATGTGTGTGTGTGTGTGTGTGTGTGTGTGTGTGTGTGTGTGTGTGTGTGTGTGTATGTGTGTATATATATATATATATATATATATAATAGACACACACATATTTATACATATGTGTCTATTATATATATATATATATATATACACACACACACACTCATATATGTATATATACACACATATATATGTGTGTGTGTGTGTGTGTGTGTGTGTGTGTGTGCGTGTGTGTGACCCAGAGCCTACAGTCAATGTAAATTTATGCCAGCAGAAATTGGTAAGACAATGCAGGCATTCATTCAGCCTTACTTGTTACTTGTTAGGCTGCTGTGACAGAGGCACAGGAGAGCGAGATCCTCTGCCTCCACGCTGCCAGGAACATCTTCCTTCCTCCCTTCACTCACTGTGCAGCCTGCGCGCTCAGCCAATGACTGAGCCACAGGCTGCTGCTTCAGACATTATTGGACAGCTGAGCCGTCGCTCAGCTGTCCTGTACTAGTGCCTGCTATGCGGCGCCGGCGGCTGCTAGTTTGATGCCAGTGCTGCGGGGAGCCGGGAGAGCTGCAGATCGGGTAGGTAAGAAAGACCCTATCTGTGGCGGAAACTAAATATATATTGCGACATGTGGTTGTACTCATCTCATTTAAGCCTTTAATTATCAAAATAAGCACAAAATGAATTCTTTTTTCACTGTTGTAGTAGTGGCAGAGACTTTTGTAGTAGCCGCTTCTCTCTTTATGCTAATATCACAGCTGATGGCCATCCTATTGAAATACCCACTGGCTGCGGTGCAGATCTGTTGATGTGATTGTAGCACCATCAGACATTGCATCTGCCTATGGTAGGTAAAAAAATATACGTTTTTAAAGTGTAGGAACATCAGTCATCACCATGGAAACATCGTGACCATCATGACATTCATTTTAAAAGCCGGGACAGCCACCAGGCACGCAGGGGGGACTTGGGAGGTTAATTTACACTTCTCCAGTGGCTGCTATTGTCTGCAGCCACTGGGTGGTGGGTCCTGCAGTGCTGACTGATCAGCAGTGATCGGCAGCACGGCAAACACTAGGGGAGGGTACAAAGAGGCAGAGAAACCTTCTGACCCCTCTGAGAGCAGCAACTAAGCAAAGTTTTTCTTCCCTGCAGCTTCAAACACTGTGTATCTGACTGGTTGCATCCCGTGCAACCAGATCAGATAAAGCACTTGCTAGTATGGTTGCATCTGATGCGACCATGCTAGGCAAGTGGTTGAAACAGATTTATAATTGAGATAGGAAGGCATAGCTCAACTTGAGGGCACAGTGTAAACAAAACAGCTGCCTAGAGTTTGTGTGCTACATGTAAAAAGAGGCAGGATGATAAGAAGTGGCCAATTAGATGCTGAAAAGCTTACCTGTGTAGAAGAATTAACTCTTACACATATCCCAATGGTGAAAGGATCCACACACCTGCAAAACATAATAGAGGGATGAAGACCTGAACACACTCCCTGTGAGTATATGGTACAATTAACATTGATGTGCAAGGGCAGCATACATTAGCATACTGTACTACAGGTATCCATAGAAGGAAGAGTTCTCCCATGGACATCTTAGTCAAAAGAGGGCCCTGATTGACTAGCTTGATGATACTCACCATAAATTGACCTGATCTTTTTGATTGGAGCTCATCGCACTGCTACACATCACATGCCAGATAATGGGGGTCATTCTGAGTTGTTCGCTCGTTATTTTTTTATCGCAACGGAGCGATTAGTCGCTAATGCGCATGCGCAATGTCCGCAGTGCGACTGCGCCAAGTAAATTTGCTATGCAGTTAGATATTTTACTCACAGCATTACGATGTTTTTTCTTCGTTCTGGTGATCGTAATGTGATTGACAGGAAGTGGGTGTTTCTGGGCGGAAAATGTCCGTTTTATGGGTGTGTGCGAAAAAACGCTACCGTTTCTGGGAAAAACGCGGGAGTGGCTGGAGAAACGGAGGAGTGTCTGGGCGAACGCTGGGTGTGTTTGTGACGTCAAACCAGGAACAACAAGCACTGAACTGATCGCAGATGCCGAGTAAGTGTGGAGCTACTCAGAAACTGCTAAGAAGTGTCTATTCGCAATTCTGCTAATCTTTCGTTCGCAATTTTGATAAGCTAAGATTCACTCCCAGTAGGCGGCGGCTTAGCGTGTGCAAAGCTGCTAAAAGCAGCTTGCGAGCGAACAACTCGGAATGACCCCCAATATACACAGCACTCACACAATGCCTGTCCTATAATAACTACCAGGTAGCATATTCCCCCCACACAAGTGTATTCCTGCTATGATATCTACATTCATATATTTGGTTCACCAGGGTTTGGCTTGCGATTAACCGCAGACGAGGAAAAATATATATTTATATTCAGAGCACTTAAACAGTTGGATGTTATACAACAATAAAAATATTTACAACTAATAATATTTAAGAATATAAAAAAATACTTCTTTATTACATATGTATGTATTACATATGTATGCAACACTTTAAATAAATTACATATAACTTGAATTAGTCACTAGATTATTTTTGAAAATGGTACTTCAGTAATAATTATATTATTTGTTATTCCATATACTAACCTTGAACCCTCCAAAACGTCATACACTTCCCTCATTACTATGGTGCATATTTATCAATCATTTTTTTGAAAAACATTTTTTACCATGAAAATGGGAAGAATTTATACTCTGGAATTGAAAGTGTTCCTGGAATCAGGATCCCTTATACAGTACTTCAATCTTGAAGCAGACTAATGCAGGTGCAAAAAGTCTTTAGTGTTACCTCTCTGTGCTGACTAGAGTGGGTCAGTTTGCTGATTCAAGATTAATTCCCTGTTTGATATGCCTGCACAGCTGACATTGTGTCTCATAAGTCAATTATGTGTATTACATAGCTCTCCTGTAGTTCAGGACCATGGACAGCGCAGATTCAGCTCCTCACCTAGCCAACCCTTCAGCCTCGGGGTACTGTTTGCCTTTCTCTCGGGTTGGGGTAGGTACTTCTCTTCTACAGCGTTGGCTGCGCCTACTTCCATCCACTTCCCTTTGTGAGGTAAAACTCAAGAGCTGACTGGTAGCTTGCTAGATTCTCTCTCAAAATTCTTTTGCTCAGATTCTGCAACTTCTTCTCTCACTGCTGTGCCGTCAGGCCACCCCTTCCAGGGACACAGTCTTCTTGCAGTCTGCCGAGCCATTTCTCTCCTTCACATGCACCTCCACCCACCCTCCTCATGGACACACTCATACAGCAACTATTCTCATAATCTGGTCCCTCCTATTGCAAATATGCTACTCTTTGCATGCAATGACATCTGCCACCATGAGAGAGCATGTGCTCCATCTCTCTAAACAGGTATCTCTGGCAACTCTCCTTACACTCCCCTCTGCGGTAAGTGGAATGATCTTTTATAGCTCCTCTGTTTGTTCTCCAGATCTCTCCCACTCTCGGCTTGCGGTGCACTTTTCACCTGCCTTGTTTGTTTCTAGAAAGCCCAGGAAGGCTAATGACATTTTTTGGGACTGGATGAAAACTTGAATAGTCCAGACCCCAGAACACCGGCCTGAACTGGCTCCCTGCAGCAAACGGGGTCCGGACTGAAAGTCGACAGTAACTAGGTCAACAATGTCTAGGTCGACCACTATTGGTCGACAGTAACTAGGTCGACAGGGTGTCTATGTCGACAGGGTCTTCAGGTCGACATGTTCTAGGTCGACAGGTCAAAAGGTCGACATGAGTTTTTCACAATTTTTTTCTTTTTTTGAACCTTTTCAAACTTAACGATCCACGTGGACTACGATTGGAACGGTAATCTGTGCCGAGCGAAGCGGTAGCGGAGCGAAGGCACCATGCCCGAAACATGGCGAGCGAAGCGAGCCATGCGAGGGGATGCGGTGCACTAATTGGGGTTCCCGGTCACTCTACGAAGAAAACGACACCAAAATAACATTAAAAACTCATGTCGACCTTTTGACCTGTCGACCTAGAACATGTCGACCTAAAGACCCTGTCAACCTAGACACCCTGCCGACCTAGTTACTGTCGACCAATAGTGGTCGACCTAGACATTGTCGACCTAGTTACTGTCGACTTTCAATACCACACCCCAGCAAACACTGCCATTGTAGTAGTTGTCCCCATCCGTCCCGTCAGGGCGATGTTTCATACTGGTGGGTGTCACTGGGGAAATGGGGAGGGGGAGATTACAACCTCTGCGTATGGTCTGGACCATTCTGGCTTTGACCCCATCCCCAGAACATATGGATTGGTGTAAAAAACTACATACTGTATTCTATAATGCTCCTGATTTTGGTGTGAAAATGGTGTGTTTTGGTGGGAGAGTCAGCATCACCAATTAAATCAGACCTTTAAAGATGTGGTTTGCATTGTAGGAGCAGTGGGCCTATGCAAAGGAAAATGGTGCCAGATCTAGTGCTTGGACCAATAGAGTTCGGTGAAGGGAATGCTGGAGGACAATGGAAGAGTGTACTGTAGGCCTGGTATCTGTACCCTCTAATATATTTGGGCCTAATACCCATATGGTCAGGGACAACCACAGGCAGTTAACAGTTTGGGTGGCTTCTTAGGGCACATTTATTCACACACAAAATGTTGCTGTATTGGCAATGAATAGTAGATTATCTGACAAAGGCCCTCATTCCGAGTCGTTCGCTCGGTATTTTTCATCGCATCGCAATGAAAATCCGCTTAGTACGCATGCGCAATATTCGCACTGCGACTGCGCCAAGTAATTTAACAATGAAGATAGTATTTTTACTCACGGCTTTTTCATCGCTCCGGCGATCGTAATGTGATTGACAGGAAATGGGTGTTACTGGGCGGAAACACGGCGTTTTATGGGCGTGTGGTTGAAAACGCTACCGTTTCCGGAAAAAACGCAGGAGTGGCTGGAGAAACGGGGGAGTGTCTGAGCGAACGCTGGGTCTGTTTGTGACGTCAAACCAGGAACGACAAGCACTGAACTGATCGCACAGGCAGAGTAAGGTTGAAGTTACTCAGAAACTGCAAAGTAGTTTGTAATCGCAATATTGCGATTACATCGGTCGCAATTTTAAGAAGCTAAGATACACTCCCAGTAGGCGTAGGCTTAGCGTGTGTAACTCTGCTAAATTCGCCTTGCGACCGATCAACTCGGAATGAGGGCCAAAGTCTGAGGGAAGCAGCTGTCAGTTAGGAGATGGTAAAGCTCCCTTTAGAAACATTAACTCCCAAATCAATAGAGTCCTATTGGAGAAAGAGCGCTATATAAATAAAATTATTATTATTAGTAAATTTGACTGCGCACATGTATCAGGATAAATTGTAATAAATGCAGCTACAGATGTGACCTCATACATTATAGCTGCAGTCACACCAGTCTTTCTTGGGGTGCCAGGTTCTGTGCGAGTGTTTTTTTCACATCTATTTTACCTGATTCACAAAACCACTTAACAAGACCGCACTAATTAATTTTATATGTATATCTGTGTGCACCTGAGTATGAATCTTTATATGAAGTGCTACATTGCAGTGGCCACATATATGTACTAAGCCTCAGAGAGAGATAAAGTGGACAAAGATAAAGTACCAACCAACCAGCTCCTGTTGTTTTTCAAAACCAGCCTGTAATATGGCAGTTAGGAGCTGATTGCCTGGTACTTCATCTCCGTCCACTTTCTCTCTCTCCAAGTCCAGGATGTAATAAAGTCTGAGTTCGAGGGCGGTATGCATGCTGGCCACACTCGGACATTTTTAAAAGGGGCAATCATGTACAAGGCATTGTTTAATCCTGTACAGTACTTGATTGCCCTTTGGAAAAAAAAAATCTGAGTTCGGTTGGCATCGCACATGGACACCGAACTCGGACTTCAAGGCTTAGGCTTAGTACATACTGTAGATCCCTTACTTATGAGCATATGAGGTCAAAGATAAAAATATCCATCTGTAGTGCCATTGGCCAATGTTACTGATCTGCACAGTAACCAAACAGATAGTACCATCTATATTTGTCATATTAAATAAATGGAGCTCTTCATATAGGTCAATAGCATTATTAAATTTGGACTGTAAAATCATGTCTAAAATTATGGCAAAGAGGTTGCAATCGATAAGTACTTAACTGCAAATTGAGCATTAATTGGGGTTCATCTCAGGCCACTATTCAGTTAAGGGGATAAGAACTGCTTTTGCAGCCGTATCGCAGTCGTTACAACAAATTAATAAGATTAGTATTTTGCTCAGCCTTGATGCCAATAAAGCCTTTGACACAATATCATGGCCATTTCTGTATGAAATTATATGCAGGAGGGATTTCAAAGATACATTTATAAAGTTTATTAAGGTTTTATATGACTCTCCCTATACATCGCTACTTATTAATGGCAGTATTAGTCAATCGATGAAAATGAGTAGAGGAACCCGCCAGGGATGTCCCTATCCACATTATTGTTTAATCTGGAATTGGACCCTATGCTCAGGTATCTGCACAACTGTTCACTCCTGGGTGGAATGGAAGTGGGGCAATGAGAGTGAAAACTGATGGCGTTTGCGGATGATCTCTTGTACATAAATCCGAGAACATTCCTGACACACTTAATGCAAAAATTAACAGAATTTGGCAAAGTTTCTGTGTTTATAATTAGTGATGTGCACCGGAAATTTTTCGGGTTTTGTGTTTTGGTTTTGGGTTCGGTTCCGCGGCCGTGTTTTGGGTTCGAACGCGTTTTGGCAAAACCTCACCGAAATTTTTTGTCGGATTCGGGTGTGTTTTGGATTCGGGTGTTTTATTCAAAAAACCCTAAAAAACAGCTTAAATCATAGAATTTGGGGGTCATTTTGATCCCATAGTATTATTAACCTCAAAAACCATAATTTCCACTCATTTTCAGTCTATTCTGAACATCTCACACCTCACAATATTATTTTTAGTCCTAAAATTTGCACCGAGGTAGCTGTGTGACTAAGCTAAGCGACCCAAGTGGCCGACACAAACACCTGGCCCATCTAGGAGTGGCACTGCAGTGTCAGACAGGATGGCCCTTCAAAAAAATACTCCCCAAACAGCACATGATGCAAAGAAAAAAAGAGGCGCACCAAGGTCGCTGTGTGACTAAGCTAAGCGACCCAAGTGGCCGACACAAACACCTGGCCCATCTAGGAGTGGCACTGCAATGTCACGCAGGATGGCCCTTCAAAAAAATACTCCCCAAACAGCACATGACGCAAAGAAAAAAAGAGGCGCAATGAGGTAGCTGTGTGACTAAGATAAGCGACCCAAGTGGCTGACACACACACCTGGCTCATCTAGGAGTGGCACTGCAGTGTCACGCAGGATGGCCCTTCAAAAAAATACTCCCCAAACAGCACATGACGCAAAGAAAAATGAAAGAAAAAAGAGGTGCAAGATGGAATTGTCCTTGGGCCCTCCCACCCACCCTTATGTTGTATAAACAGGACATGCACACTTTAACGAACCCATCATTTCAGCGACAGGGTCTGCCACACGACTGTGACTGAAATGACTGGTTGGTTTGGGCCCCCACCAAAAAAGAAGCAATCAATCTCTCCTTGCACAAACTGGCTCTACAGAGGCAAGATGTCCACCTCATCATCATCGTCCGATTCATCACCCCTTTCACTGTGTACATCCCCCTCCTCACAGATTATTAATTCGTCCCCACTGGAATCCCACATCTCAAGTCCCTGTGTACTTTCTGGAGGCAATTGCTGCTGGTGAATGTCTCCACGGAGGAATTGATTATAATTCATTTTAATGAACATCATCTTCTCCACATTTTCTGTAAGTAACCTCGTACGCCGATTGCTGACAAGGTGAGCGGCGGCACTAAACACTCTTTCGGAGTACACACTGGAGGGAGGGCAACTTAGGTAGAATAAAGCCAGTTTGTGCAAGGGCCTCCAAATGGCCTCTTTTTCCTGCCAGTATACGTACGGACTGTCTGACGTGCCTACTTGGATGTGGTCACTCATATAATCCACCACCATTCTTTCAATGGTGAGAGAATCATATGCAGTGACAGTAGACGACATGTCAGTAATCGTTGGCAGGTCCTTCAGTCCGGACCAGATGTCAGCACTCGCTCCAGACTGCCCTGCATCACCGCCAGCGGGTGGGCTCGGAATTCGTAGCCTTTTCCTCGCACCCCCAGTTGCGGTAGAATGTGAAGGAGGAGATGTTGACGGGTCACGTTCCGCTTGACTTGACAAGTTTCTCACCAGCAGGTCTTTGAACCTCTGCAGACTTGTGTCTGCCGGAAAGAGAGATACAACGTAGGTTTTAAATCTAGGATCGAGCACGGTGGCCAAAATGTAGTGCTCTGATTTCAACAGATTGACCACCCGTGAATCCTGGTTAAGCGAATGAAGGGCTCCATCGACAAGTCCCACATGCCTAGCAGAATCGCTCTGTTTTAGCTCCTCCTTCAATGTCTCCAGCTTCTTCTGCAAAAGCCTGATGAGGGGAATGACCTGACTCAGGCTGGCAGTGTCTGAACTGACTTCACATGTGGCAAGTTCAAAAGGTTGCAGAACCTTGCACAACGTTGAAATCATTCTCCACTGCGCTTGAGTCAGGTGCATTCCACCTCCTTTGCCTATATCGTTGCCAGATGTATAGGCTTGAATGGCCTTTTGCTGCTCCTCCATCCTCTGAAGCATATAGAGGGTTGAATTCCACCTCGTTACCACCTCTTGCTTCAGATGATGGCAGGGCAGGTTCAGGTGTTTTTGGTGGTGCTCCAGTCTTCTGTACGCGGTGCCTGTACGCCGAAAGTGGCCCGCAATTCTTCTGGCCACCGACAGCATCTCTTGCATGCCCCTGTCGTTTTTTAAATAATTCTGCACCACCAAATTCAAGGTATGTGCAAAACATGGGACGTGCTGGAATTTGCCCAGATGTAATGCACGCAAAATATTGCTGGAGTTGTCCGATGCCACAAATCCCCAGGAGAGTCCAATTGGGGTAAGCCATTCTGCGATGATCTTCCTCAGTTGCCGTAAGAGGTTTTCAGCTGTGTGCGTATTCTGGAAAGCGGTGATACAAAGCGTAGCCTGCCTAGGAACGAGTTGGCGTTTGCGAGATGCTGCTACTGGTGCCGCCGCTGCTGTTCTTGCAGCGGGAGGCAATACATCTACCCAGTGGGCTGTCACAGTCATGTAGTCCTGAGTCTGCCCTGCTCCACTTGTCCACATGTCCGTGGTTAAGTGGACATTGGGTACAACTGCATTTTTTAGGACACTGGTGACTCTTTTTCTGAGGTCTGTGTACATTTTCGGTATCGCCTGCCTAGAGAAATGGAACCTAGATGGTATTTTGTACCGGGGACACAGTACCTCAATCAAGTCTCTAGTTGGCTCTGAATTGGGGATTTGTGATTTCGAAGAACGCACAGTTCTTTGCTGTGCTTTTGCCAGCTTAAGTCTTTTCTTTTTTCTAGCGAGAGGATGAGTGCTTCCATCCTCATGTGAAGCTGAACCACTAGCCATGAACATAGGCCAGGGCCTCAGCCGTTCCTTGCCACTCTGTGTCGTAAATGGCATATTGGCAAGTTTACGCTTCTACTCAGACGCTTTTAATTTTGAATTTTGGGTCATTTTTTTACTGATCTTTTGTGTTTTGGATTTTACATGCTCTGTACTATGACATTGGGCATCGGCCTTGGCAGACGACGTTGATGGCATTTCATCGTCTCGGCCATGACTAGTGGCAGCAGCTTCAGCACGAGGTGGAAGTGGATCTTGATCTTTCCCTATTTTTTTAACCTCCACATTTTTGTTCTCCATATTTTATTTTTAATGCGCACAACTAAAAGGCACCACAGGTATACAATGTAGACGGATGGATAGTATACTTATGGACGAGTGACTGAAAACACAGAGGTAGGTACAGCAGTGGCCTACCGTACTGCTATATACAGTATAATGGACCTGGTGGACACTGTCAGCAGACTGCGTTTATAGTATAAAGAAAAAAAGACACCACAGGTATACAATGTAGATGGATGGATATACTACTAGTATACTTTATGTATGACGACGAGTGACGACACAGAGGTAAGTACAGCAGTGGCCTACCGTACTGCTATATACAGTATAATGGACCTGGTGGACACTGTCAGCAGACTGCGTTTATAGTATAAAGAAAAAAAGACACCACAGGTATACAATGTAGATGGATGGATATACTACTAGTATACTTTATGTATGATGACGAGTGACGACACAGAGGTAGGTACAGCAGTGGCCTACCGTACTGCTATATACAGTATAATGGACCTGGTGGACACTGTCAGCAGACTGCATTTATAGTATAAAGAAAAAAAGACACCACAGGTATACAATGTAGATGGATGGATAGTATACTTTATGTATGACGACGAGTGACTGAAGACACAGAGGTAGGTACAGCAGTGGCCTACCGTACTGCTATATACAGTATATTGGACCTGGTGGACACTGTCAGCAGACTGCCTTTATAGTATAAAGAAAAAAAGACACCACAGGTATACAATGTAGATGGATGGATAGTATACTTTATGTATGACGACGAGTGACTGAAGACACAGAGGTAGGTACAGCAGTGGCCTACCGTACTGCTATATACAGTATAATGGACCTGGTGGACACTGTCAGCAGACTGCGTTTATAGTATAAAGAAAAAAAGACACCACAGGTATACAATGTAGATGGATGGATAGTATACTTTATGTATGACGACGAGTGACTGAAGACACAGAGGTAGGTACAGCAGTGGCCTACCGTACTGCTATATACAGTATAATGGACCTGGTGGACACTGTCAGCAGACTGCGTTTATAGTATAAAGAAAAAAAGACACCACAGGTATACAATGTAGATGGATGGATAGTATACTTTATGTATGACGACGAGTGACTGAAGACACAGAGGTAGGTACAGCAGTGGCCTACCGTACTGCTATATACAGTATAATGGACCTGGTGGACACTGTCAGCAGACTGCGTTTATAGTATAAAGAAAAAAAGACACCACAGGTATACAATGTAGATAGATGGATAGTATACTTTATGTATGACGACGAGTGACTGAAGACACAGAGGTAGGTACAGCAGTGGCCTACCGTACTGCTATATACAGTATAATGGACCTGGTGGACACTGTCAGCAGACTGCGTTTATAGTATAAAGAAAAAAAGACACCACAGGTATACAATGTAGATGGATGGATAGTATACTTTATGTATGACGACGAGTGACTGAAGACACAGAGGTAGGTACAGCAGTGGCCTACCGTACTGCTATATACAGTATAATGGACCTGGTGGACACTGTCAGCAGACTGCGTTTATAGTATAAAGAAAAAAAGACACCACAGGAGTGTTTTTCAGGCAGACAAACGTATACTGGTGGTCACTGTCAGCAAAACTGTGCACTGTACTCCTGCTATAGCTGCTCCCCAGTCTCCCCCACAATTAAGCAGTGTGAGCACTCAGCACAGTCAGATATATCATGCAGCACACTGAGGCTGAGCACAGATATGGTATGGAGCGTTTTTTTCAGGCAGAGAACGGATTAAAAAAAACTAGCAAAACTCTGCACTGTACTCCTCATAACAGCTGCTCCCCAATCCTCCCCACAATAAGCTAAGCAGTAGTAATCAGATCAACTAACTATAACTATATAAACGGAGAGGACGCCAGTAACGTCCTCTCCCTATCAATCTCAATGCACTTATGAAAATGGCGGCGACGCGCGGCTGCTTATATAGAATCCGAATCTCGCGAGAATCTGACAGCGGGATGATGACGTTCGGGCGCGCTCGGGTTAACCGAGCCATACGGGAGAATCCGAGTATGGCTCGGACCCTTGTAAAAAAAGTAAAATTTGGGTGGGTTCGGTTTCTTAAAAACCGAACCCGCTCATCACTATTTATAATAAACCTAGAGAAATCGGTAGCACTATGCCTTAACCCATGTTTTAGGAAACCAGCATGGGCAAGAGACCTACCTTTTAGATGGGCACAAAATTAAATAACATACCTAGGGGTAAAAATGTCAAAGGACTTAAGCGTACTGTATGACCTCAATATTAAAATGGTCATAAAGTCATGTAAATTAGAGTTGCAAATATGAGTCTAACAGCATTTCTTCATGTCTTTACAATGAAGTGGAAATGCTAACTGTCAAAAAAAAATATTAATGTCTACTAGGAAAGCTTGGCAGGTCCTATGACATAGACTAAAATTACATCCCCACTAATTGATACATTTGCCATTTGTAGGGAAGTCCAATTTCAAAGATGGGGAAGCTTCATATCCCTTCATGGCTTGGAAAAAAAATGAGTTTACTTAGGGTGGGACAACTAATAAATTTACCTGATACGAAGCCAATGACTTATGTACAGGTAAATTATAAATTTGAAGGGACAGTACATAATGGGATTGGCATTCATTCTGGCTCAACACTACACTACTAAGGTGGTGCAAATGTTTGGGGAGAATGATTGGTTTTTATCGATTATTACTTTAGGAAATCCCAAACAGAAAGATTATAGCACATTTTATACCCTATTAAGGGAACAGATAGTTTATAATATAGAACAGAAGGGTCTGAGTGGATGGCTGGAGAGATTTCCCCATTTGTCAATGAGGATACCCCTAGGGGCACTTGAAAAATCAAGCTGTATGCTCCCAATGCCGACCTATGGGGAAATGTATCTTAAAATATTCTTATGGCTTATTTGTCCCCAAGTACAAGATGGGAGATGGGGCTATCACCCTCAAGTAAATGCTTACAATGTGGGACTAGAAGGGCAGATATTTTTCATTGCTTCTGGGAATGTCCAGTTACAAAACATTCTTGGAGGAGAACAGCAGGTTTTATTGGAATGTACAGTATGTGGAAGATAAGTTTCAGGTAAAAGCGTAATGGGCCATCTTCGGCATATTGCCCTAGGGCAGTGATGCCAGAGTTGGAAAACGCAAATTACCGATGGCAGATTCGGCTGCCGTAAGGAAAACAATATTACAAATTTGGACACACCCAATGGAACCCCCAATGTCCATGTTCTTGGAAAAGATGAATTATATATTTTGAATTGACTATGTAAGGGCAACAGTCAACAAGGGTAAAAACACCAGAACATTTTTTGAGGTATGGGAGAAGTTCGTAGAGACATTATTACCATTAATCCAAGAAAGAATGAAAAAATGTTTTTCAGTCATAATCTGGAATGAGGGGTAGGGATGGAAGGGGTCTCGCCATGCCCTGTTATATATAAATCATATGTCACATGCTATATGGTTTTGTGGTCTGTCTAGATAAGGTTTGAAGATATAGAATATGTGCTCATATACTGGTTAAAGTAAAATAAGGGAAGAGCAACCAAATCGGATCTTACTTTATGAGATCAGATTACCAGGGATAACCAAGATTAAGGTGTTGTTTAATGGATCATGGAAGAATAAGGCCTAGATTAAATAACACTATGCTAAAATAATGGGTGGTCTTCAGTATGCTGACTGACGGGATCCCGGCGCACAGTATACCGGCGCCGGGATCCCGACAGCCAGCATACCGACACTTATTCTCCCACGTGGGGGTCCACGACTCCCCTGGAGGGAGAATAAAATAGCGTGGCGCGTGTAGCGCGCCACCATGCCTGTAGCATAGCGAGCGCGGCGAGCCCGCAAGGGGCTCATTTGCGCTCACCACACTGTCGGTATGCCGGCGGTCGGGCTCCTGGCGCCGGTATGCTGGTCGCCGGGAGCCCGACCGCTGGCAGATCGTAGTGAACCCCAAAATAATATATGTAATGTAATAGGAAGCCAATGTCTAGAAATACTTTTTTTTATGTATCACTTGATCTATACTGTACTATAAAGTGTCAACATATTTAATTGTGTATGCAATAAAGAGAATTTAAAAAATAGAGCTCTGTCTCGGGTTGCAAATTGAAGTAAAAATGCATAATCCTAGCGTCAGATCTCGTGGTTTTTGATCGATTTTTGATTCGATATAAGTCCCTCCCGCAGGTATATAACTGCCATTTTACACAGAGTTTCTGACAGACAGCACACATTAGAATGCAAGGGCAGAAATTAATTAATATGTCAATTCTGTATTATACTGGTGCGCATCCCAGAGCTCCTAAGCACATACTAGACTGGCAGAGCACCAATTAATTAATATATCAGCCCTTTATTATACTGGTGCACAGCCCAGAGCTGCTAAGGACAGCATTAACCATCATTAACCTTTTATTGGTGCACAGAACACTGTTGGTGTATTTTGTGTCACTGCCAGGTCCTCCTAATACAGGGGCAATATTAACCCTTATTGCACAGTGCACACTTGGGTTGTCTTGTTACCATGCATCCCAGAGCTCCATATAGAGCATTAACCCTTGGTGCACACTGGTGTTTTTTGTCACTGCCAAGTAGGGTGGCCAATCCCAGGATCGGCGGGATCCTGAGATTTAGGCCAAAAATAGGCTGGGATTCAATCCCGGGATCAGCCGGCCCATTAATGCCGGGCAGTGTTGAGCGTCCTCAGGATGCTCAGAGCTGGCCAGCTTCCTCCTCATGGCTCCCTCTGCGCAGTGTGACCTATGACTGTGAGGTCATGCTGCACAGTCAGTAGCGTGGAGCCGGTTGGTACGGCGCCCGTCACCCGTTGCCTCCTCCCGGCTCCCCCTGCAGTCACTGTGTGAGAGTGAAGTTTCCAACTCACCCAGCCCTGCAGTCTTATAAATTTATATATGTCTGCGAGGCGGGTGGGGAAAATCCCGGGATTGACAATTTTTCAATCCCGATACCCGGGATTGAAAAAATGGCTCGGTATTGGTCTCCCTACTGCCTAGTATACATTGCAGACCAGAGCTCCTAAAACAGGGCAGAAAGTTTGTGGTGGTGAAGTTGTCATTTGCAAAAAAAAAAATCATATTGTAGAACTTGTGTGTGCTGTACTCTACTGTATTCATAAATATAATCACTGTGACTGCAGTGTGAGTTGTCATTTGTGAAAAAAATGGTTTTTTTTTGTGTGTGCTGTAGGTGCCGTAAAGCTGTTATTATTCTTATAAACTTCTGTATTTAGTTTAAGAGAAAAGCTTTTTTGGGACCGCACTAGTCTTGCAATAAGGTTGTAATGCCCTCTGAAAAACTGATTTATGACGCTAAATTGCGTTATGGATACAGCAACTTTATGCATAGGGAGAAAAATCCATTTTGCAATTATTTGTTGCTATCAGTGGTGCTCCCTAGAGTCAAGAAGAGTATCAACAAAGAAAACCCAACAAAGAAGAAAAGTTGGAAAGTAGACTCTTGTGTGGGAGCACTCAATTCAGAGGATTATATTAATCAATTCTGATAAAACATAATTTTATTAATTCATTAAAAATATAATTGTAGGAGTAAGTAATACGTAAAATAGTGTAGCTACGCGAAAATATAACACTCTATTATGTGCAATTAATGTGGTTTTCGATACCACAATAGAAACCGGAGATCAAATATATGGGCTATTGGTTTTACTGAGATAACAGTAACACCTTTGTATAGTGTATGACCATCATTTATTCTACAGCAGTCCTATTTAGGATTAAGTAGTCATAGAGAATTGAATCATAGGTCATACAGAACCGAATACCAATTGGTATTATTAGGGATCACTCTAGATCGGGCAGAAGAATATTTTGCAGTACCAGGGTGTTCCAAGGTGGTCTCCCATCCGAGTACTGACCCGGCCCTCCACTGCTTGGCTTCCAAGATCAGACGAGATCGGGCATCTCCAGTGGGGTATGTCCGCAATTTCTTAATCTGCCCGTTCAGTCAATCCCAATACCCGTATCGACCGAGTTGTATGTCAGAGGTGAACTGAATCAGTCGTGTATTCAGTATTTTAATTTGTCTCATGCCCATGAAATTGAATTTGTAGCAATATTAGTCATAATGCATAAGTAAAATTACATTAAGGACAGTTAGCATATGAAAAAGATTTTTTGATGCAAGGGCGTCCACTTGCATATGATGATGATATATAATCAGGCAACAATTATAGCAAACCTGTTGCTATATATAATATATGAGGCCTCAAATAATTTATGCCATATACGCCACCACAGCAGAAAATACTGCACACAGAGATAGTAGAGTAGTACTTTGCTGCAATTGTGCAGCTGGATATAATCAGGCAACAATTGTAGCAAACCTGTTGCTGTGTGCAATATATAATATATATGGCCTCTAACAATTTATACCGCACACGCCACCACAGCAGAAAAAAATGTACACAAAAACATTTATAGTTGAGTAGCAATTTGCTGTAAGCGTGCAGCTAATGAGCTTCTTTAAGATTCCTTGTGCAAAAAATCTGCCGTATCTAGGAATATAGTAGTTTACTCCTAATACCTTATTAGATACCATATAAGTCCAGCACCTCTTGGAGCATTTGTAAAATGTGTATGCACTAGGGTAGTCAGATAGCTATAAATTTAGACTATCAGTGGCAAGTTAATAGCCTATTTGGGCTGTAGTGAATATACAGGGAAAAATATATAGAGTTTCTGTAATAATACGATACCAATCCCAAGGGGCTGCCTGTAGGAAGCTGCCGTTTGTAATCTCCTGTAAGTGACAGGATCCTGGAGGTGTAGTGAAGCCGAAGTGGTGGTCGGCTATTTCCTATGCTGGCAGTGTCCGCTGCTCCACAGCGTGTGGTAGCTGAGTGCCTCCCGGCTCTCAGCCGCTAGACGCGGCTGGACGCCGTTGCCCGGGTAACTGTCCTGGAGTTCCGGTTGGTGCGATCACGTGTGCGCACCACGTGACCGCAGGGGGAGATGACGTACGTTTCGCAGTGTAGCTTGATCACAGAACGTAGTGTGATCAGTATGAGTCTCTTATTTACGGACAGTGCTGGATGTTCATTGGGTATTCCATTGTGATGGACGCTTTGTTTAGCCTATCCTTAAGTTTGTAATGACATCAACCAGGGTGAGGGGAGAAAGGGGAACGTAACAGTCTACACATACTTATTTATCCCATACAATTGGCACATAATTATTAAATGATAGATATTGTAATGATACTATATATATATATATATATATATATACACACATATATATATATATATATACACATATATATGATATTGTGTATGCCCATTCAATAGCCAGTATAGTTGTAAATAATTGATGCACATTTCTCAGCCGCATTATAATAAGTGGAATTTGAAATCTGAGTACTGACAATTTAGCAGGTTATTTGCCCTAAAGGTGATATGGAAATAACCATGTACATGTCATTGTACATATCTGAATAAGCTGATTATATTAAAGTATAAATTTATATTTAATGATTGTAGGATTCTTATATATAAATTTAACCATTAAAAATTAATTAATTAGTATATTGGTAATTATAGTAATAGTAGTGTTTATATGTTAGAGGGCCTATATAATTGTTATAGACGGATGGAGGGGTGAAAAAAGATTTGCTAGGTGGGGGAGGGGGGGTGGGGGGGAAGGGAAAGTTTTTTGGGGTTGGGAAAGGAGAGAATTTAGTTAATACGGAAAAATCGGCAGGGAGGTTTTTGGAAGGGGTTAGGGGAGTTTATATGGGTGGGTGGGATAGTGAATGTGGGAGGAGGGGGAGTGAGGGAGTGAAGGAGAGGGGGAGGGGAAGTGGGTTTTATGTAGAATATTGGGTAGAAGGGGATGGGAGAAGGGTTATAGTTAGTTCAAAATGATAGTAATGAAATGTGTGTGATGAATAAAAAGTGAGGATATAGATAAAAGTGATTATGTGATAACAGTAAATTGGTTGATGGTGTATTTAATTAGTGATAAAATGACAAAATGACAATTAGAAGTGTAAAGACAGTATCTTAGTTTGTATGTGGACAATTAATGACATGGGAACCCATGTTGAAGTGAGGTGAAAATAGGTGTGTGATGGTATTGGATAAAGATCATTGATGGTAGTAATTATGATAATTATAATTATGTTCTATATTGTGCTACTATACTGGCTATATATTAATTGGCATATACCAAATTAGTATGTACAAAAAAGAGGGAAAGAAAATGGGTTCTCTATGGTTCTGATGGTGAGTTGGTTAATTCAAAAAAACCCCAAAGTTGATGTTTTCATTCATGCCAGCTGGATATATAGTTCCCATCTTGAAGATCCATTCACTTTCTTTCTTCAATAGGCTGTCCGTTAAATTTCCTCCTCGTATTCCAAGTCTGATCCTTTCTAGTCCAAAGATCTTTAGCTCTTCATACCTGCTCCCATGGCAGGTGTAGAAGTGACGGGCAACTGATGTCAGTTGTTTCATCCTTTGCCTATCCGTGATGGCATTACGTATGGATCCTATGTGTTCCAGGATACGCTGTTTAAAGGGACGTGTCGTCATGCCAATATATTTCTGGTTACAACTACAGCTGAGGCAGTAGATGACACCTTCCGTTTGGCAGTTCATGTAGTCTGTAATTGTAATTGTATTACCATATTTGTCCTCTACTTCCTTTGTGGGGACAATAAATTTACAGGCTTTGCATTTCCCGCAAGGGTATGCACCCGTAATTATTGGTTTTTTGTCAGGGAATTTCTGAAAATGACTTCGTACTAGTTGGTCTTTTAGGTTTTTTGATCTGCGCCAGCTCATAGAGACTTTGGGACCAAGTTTCTTAGACAGTGTAGGGTCTATATGTAAGATATGCCAGTGCTTTTGTATTGCTTCATTCACCCTTCTCCATTCTTGGCAGAAGTTACCGACGAAGCGAATGGTGTTTTCAGACTTTTTTCCTTCTTCTTTTTTCTGTTCCTTGAAGACAATGTCTTCTCTCTTAATGGTTTTGACAGATTTTAATTATTTTTTCACAGATGTTTTGCTGTATCCTCTATTGCAGAGTCTTTGTGCTAGATCCGTGCTTTGTATTGTAAAGTTTTTATTGTCTGAACAGTTTCTACGCAAGCGGAGAAATTCCCCTTTGGGGATATTTTCTATCGTCGGGGGAAAATGAGAGCTTGTTTGATGTAATAATGTGTTGGTCGCAGTGCTTTTGCGATATAGATTTGTAGCAATCATTCCCTCTGGGTTTTTGTAAATCAACAAATCCAGGAATGGTACTTCCACTTGACTTATGGTGTGAGTGAGGCGGATGTTGAGATCATTCTTATTCAGATGTTTGATGAATTGATGCAGTAGTTGCAAGTCTCCTTCCCAGATCATAAGAATGTCATCTATGTACCTATTCCACATGATGACATGAGTTGTAAAATTGTCATTATGATCTTTAAAGACACATTCTTTTTCCCACCATCAAAGGAATATGTTTGCATATGTGGGTGCACAGGCAGCCCCCATAGCTGTGCCTCTTGTTTGGAGGTAAAATTGGTTGTTAAATGTGAAAAAGTTGTAGTGCAGGACAAAATGGAGTAATTTGGTAAGAAAATCATGGAAGTCCTCTTTACCATTGTTGTTCAAAAAATATTCTACTGCCATTAACCCATCTTTGTGACTAATGGAGGTATATAGTGCCTCGACATCCAAGGTTACTAGGTATTGATTATCTTCTAACCTTAGATCGTGTACTTTCTTGAGTATGTCAGTTGTATCCTGAACATACGAGGGGAGGTCTAAGACAAAATGTCTTAGGTGTAAATCGAGAAAGATACTTGCCTTCTCCGTTAGCCCCCCTATACCGGACACTATGGGTCTCCCGGGGGGGGTTTGTCTGTCTTTGTGTATCTTTGGCAGCATATAGAATGTCGGAATTCTGGGGTTCTGTACCTGTAGGTAGTCGTACTCCTGCTTGGTGATTGTACCTTGTGCAGATGCCTGGTTGATAATTTTTTCATAGATGGTTTTATAGTTCTGTAATGGGTTGAGTAACATTCTTTTATAGCAGTCAGTGGTAGTAAGTTGTCGCTGTGCTTCCTTGATGTAATCTGTTTTGGACCAAATGACAATGTTTCCCCCTTTGTCGGAGGGTTTTATGACCACATCTTGCCATGTCTGTATTTCTTTTATGGCTTTCCTTTCTTGCCACGTTAAATTGGAATGACCCTGGTATCTTTTTTTATTAAGATGAATTTGATCGAATTCTTTGGCTACCAGCTTCGTGAAGACCTGTACTTCAGGGCATAAGTGTTCTTGTGGGAAGTACGTTGACTTCTTTTTGCAGATTGGTCTGGTGGAAGATTCAGCTCCAGTCCTTGGATTTTGCTCTTGCTCTAATTCTTGTAGGGCAATGAGAGCATCTTGTTCCATCTGAGATAAATTGGAGGATCTTGATTCCAAGAGTATTTGCGATGTGGAAAATGGGGTTGATATATCTTCTTCCATATTGGTCTCAGTTATTAGTGGAGTAATTTCTTTCTCAGTATAAATTTTTGTGAGTAGTAGCTTTCTTCCAAAAAGTTTGAGATCCTTTTCCCACTTAAATCTGTCAAAGCGTTCTGTGGGGGAAAAAGTCAAACCTTTGTTGAGTATGGATTCCTGTATTGATGTGAGTTCATGTTCTGAGAGATTGATAATCTTCAATTTGGAATCTCCATTATCCCCAGTTGTTGTTACCATCGTTCCTGTTGGTGTTGTCTCTTGTATGTATTGCGAGTCAATGGTGGCGAGGAGTCCCATTGTGACTGTCCTCTTCTTCTTCTTGCTCCCCCGCCTTGTCTTCCTCCTCTTTGTCTGCCTCTTCCTCCTCTGGGATCCCCTAAAAAAGTAGCCGTATTCTGGGGATTACTAGTGATGTCGTTTCTGGGATTTGTATATCTTTCTGTAGTATAATCTGGAGTATCTTCTGTTCCCGACGTCTCAGCCTCTGAAGACGAGTATTGACTTGTATATCTGGGTTGATCTTTTTTCCAAGATGTTTTTTGCCATCTAAAGATTTTCCCGGACACAAAGTCTCTTTTATCCCTTGCGTATTTGGTCTTTTTCCTATCAATGATCATTTGTTCATAGGCTTGAAGTTCTAATTTATTTTTCTCAAAGCATCTTTGGAATTGGGAATCCTTTTCCCAAATCTCTAACTTTTTGCCTAGTTCCTCTAATTTTTGTTCACATTCTTCCAATATGAGATTGTTATGTTTAATTAGAACGTTCATCAGATCATTAGAACATTTCAGGAGAGCATGTTCCCATTCTTTCTTGAGGTTCTCACTGGCAAGGTCAAATGTAGGAAAAACCCTTGGGCGGAGACCACGTGGGGATATTTTGTTTTTGATGTAATTTTCTAAAGTGGTTAGATTCCAGTTTGTTCTGATTTGTTTGCGTAATGTAGAATCTAGTTTGTGAAAGTCCTCTTCCCAACTGATGTGGGGTCCAGTGTCTACCAAATCACTCGGAAAGATGTCATCTAGGTTGTCCTTGTTTTTCCGTCTTGAAATAAGCTCTTGCTTTAGATTGAAACTCATACTAAGATGGACTTATTAACTCCTGGTTTGAAATTAAGTTAATGGGGCAGGGTATCCTAAGAAAAAGAAAAGATTCCGCCCAATGAGAAAGATGATATTGTGACTGTGCTGGTATCCCATGAAGACTGAATTAACAGCCAGTATCTAGTTTAAGAGAAAAGCTTTTTTGGGACCGCACTAGTCTTGCAATAAGGTTGTAATGCCCTCTGAAAAACTGATTTATGACGCTTAATTGCGTTATGGATACAGCAACTTTGTGCATAGGGAGAAAAATCCGTTTTGCAATTATTTGTTGCTATCAGTGGTGCTCCCTAGAGTCAAGAAGAGTATCAACAAAGAAAACCCAACAAAGAAGAAAAGTTGGAAAGTAGACTCTTGTGTGGGAGCACTCAATTCAGAGGATTATATTAATCAATTCTGATAAAACATAATTTTATTAATTCATTAAAAATATAATTGTAGGAGTAAGTAATACGTAAAATAGTGTAGCTACGTGAAAATATAACACTCTATTATGTGCAATTAATATGGTTTTCGATACCACAATAGAAACCGGAGATCAAATATATGGGCTATTGGTTTTACTGAGATAACAGTAACACCTTTGTATAGTGTATGACCATCATTTATTCTACAGCAGTCCTATTTAGGATTAAGTAGTCGTAGAGAATTGAATCATAGGTCATACAGAACCAAATGCCAATTGGTATTATTAGGGATCACTCTAGATCGGGCAGAAGAATATTTTGCAGTACCAGGGTGTTCCAAGGTGGTCTCCCATCCGAGTACTGACCCGGCCCTCCACTGCTTGGCTTCCAAGATCAGACGAGATCGGGCATCTCCAGCGGGGTATGTCCGCAATTTCTTAATCTGCCCGTTCAGTCAATCCCAATACCCATATCGACCGAGTTGTATGTCAGAGGTGAACTGAATCAGTCGTGTATTCAGTATTTTAATTTGTCTCATGCCCATGAAATTGAATTTGTAGCAATATTAGTCATAATGCATAAGTAAAATTACATTAAGGACAGTTAGCATATGAAAAAGATTTTTTTTATGCAAGGGCGTCCACTTGCATATGATGATGATATATAATCAGGCAACAATTTAAGCAAACCTGTTGCTATATATAATATATGAGGCACACAGAGATAGTAGAGTAGTACTTTGCTGCAAGTGTGCAGCTGGATATAATCAGGCAACAATTGTAGCAAACCTGTTGCTGTGTGCAATATATAATATATATGGCCTCTAACAATTTATACCGCACACGCCACCACAGCAGAAAAAAATTTACACAAAAACATTTATAGTTGAGTAGCAATTTGCTGTAAGCGTGCAGCTAATGAGCTTCTTTAAGATTTCTTGTGCAAAAAATCTGCCGTATCTAGGAATATAGTAGTTTATATACACATATATATGATATTGTGAATGCCCATTCAATAGCCAGTATAGTTGTGAATAATTGATGCACATTTCTCAGCCGCATTATAATAAGTGGAATTTGAAATCTGAGTACTGACAATTTAGCAGGTTATTTGCATATGTATATATATACATATATAGTATCATTACAATATCTATCATTTAATAATTATGTGCCAATTGTATGGGATAAATAAGTATGTGTAGACTGTTACGTTCCCCTTTCTCCCCTCACCCTGGTTGATGTCATTACAAACTTAAGGATAGGCTAAACAAAGCGTCCATCACAATGGAATACCCAATGAACATCCAGCACTGTCCGTAAATAAGAGACTCATACTGATCACACTACGTTCTGTGATCAAGCTACACTGCGAAACGTACGTCATCTCCCCCTGCGGTCACGTGGTGCGCACACGTGATCGCACCAACCGGAACTCCAGGACAGTTACCCGGGCAATGGCGTCCAGCCGCGTCTAGCGGCTGAGAGCCGGGAGGCACTCAGCTACTACACGCTGTGGAGCAGCGGACACTGCCAGCATAGGAAATAGCCGACCACCACTTCGGCTTCACTACACCTCCAGGATCCTGTCACTTACAGGAGATTACAAACGGCAGCTTCCTACAGGCAGCCCCTTGGGATTGGTATCGTATTATTACAGAAACTCTATATATTTTTTCCCTGTATATTCACTACAGCCCAAATAGGCTATTAACTTGCCTTAAAATATTTAGATGCTGCCTATATGTGTATGTGCATTGTATAATGTTCTATATGTCTATCACTGATAGTCTAAATTTATAGCTATCTGACTACCCTAGTGCATACACATTTTACAAATGCTCCAAGAGGTGCTCGACTTATATGGTATCTAATAAGGTATTAGGAGTAAACTACTATATTCCTAGATACGGCAGATTTTTTGCACAAGGAATCTTAAAGAAGCTCATTAGCTGCACGCTTACAGCAAATTGCTACTCAACTATAAATGTTTTTGTGTAAATTTTTTTCTGCTGTGGTGGCGTGTGCGGTATAAATTGTTAGAGGCCATATATATTATATATTGCACACAGCAACAGGTTTGCTACAATTGTTGCCTGATTATATCCAGCTGCACACTTGCAGCAAAGTACTACTCTACTATCTCTGTGTGCAGTATTTTCTGCTGTGGTGGCGTATATGGCATAAATTATTTGAGGCCTCATATATTATATATAGCAACAGGTTTGCTATAATTGTTGCCTGATTATATATCATCATCATATGCAAGTGGACGCCCTTGCATAAAATAATCTTTTTCATATGCTAACTGTCCTTAATGTAATTTTACTTATGCATTATGACTAATATTGCTACAAATTCAATTTCATGGGCATGAGACAAATTAAAATACTGAATACACGACTGATTCAGTTCACCTCTGACATACAACTCGGTCGATATGGGTATTGGGATTGACTGAACGGGCAGATTAAGAAATTGCGGACATACCCCGCTGGAGATGCCCGATCTCGTCTGATCTTGGAAGCCAAGCAGTGGAGGGCCGGGTCAGTACTCGGATGGGAGACCACCTTGGAACACCCTGGTACTGCAAAATATTCTTCTGCCCGATCTAGAGTGATCCCTAATAATACCAATTGGCATTCGGTTCTGTATGACCTATGATTCAATTCTCTACGACTACTTAATCCTAAATAGGACTGCTGTAGAATAAATGATGGTCATACACTATACAAAGGTGTTACTGTTATCTCAGTAAAACCAATAGCCCATATATTTGATCTCCGGTTTCTATTGTGGTATCGAAAACCACATTAATTGCACATAATAGAGTGTTATATTTTCGCGTAGCTACACTATTTTACGTATTACTTACTCCTACAATTATATTTTTAATGAATTAATAAAATTATGTTTTATCAGAATTGATTAATATAATCCTCTGAATTGAGTGCTCCCACACAAGAGTCTACTTTCCAACTTTTCTTCTTTGTTGGGTTTTCTTTGTTGATAAACTTCTGTATTTAGTAAAGTTCAGTATTACATTATTATGATCACGTCCTACATTTGACATAGCCCATGAAGTACTATATATGTGTCATGCGCTGGCTTGGTGGGTATATAAGGTGTGTGATAGGCCATCTGCACATATATCACTCAAAAAGGGTTGATTATCGGCCCTCAGGCCAAGGGAGGCAGTATTTCTGAAACAGCACAGTTTGTGAACAGTTCACATGCTGCTGTGGGGAAGGTGTATCATGACTGGACAGATAGAACCATTGTGAATAGCCAGCATGGAAACTGCGGAGAACCACGTGCCATTGATGTGAGAGGTGAATGTCGGTTCCTTCGCCAGGCACCCTCCAGCAGCTGTGGGATGCACTGCAGTCAGCATGGCTCCAGATACCTGTTGCAACCTCTCTGCACCTTATTAAGTCACTCCCTGCCCATCTAGATGCTGTCCATACTGCACACGACAGATACCCTGGCTATTAGCTGGTTGTCATAATAATGTGACTTGACTGTGTAAATATAAGCACTAAGTTGATATGGATCATGATCAGTCAATATAAGAGCAGGAGCAGCAACCAAGTACTTGTGCTGTGGCTGCTGCCAATCATGATAGTACTACAAGATCTATTAAAGGTGGTCTAGGCTGCAGAAAATCTCAGAATGGGCTCCTAAAGTTAAAATCTTTCCCAATGTCAGAAAAAAAGAAGTAGAGGCATCCCATTAAAAACTGACAAATCAGTGCTCAAGAAAAATAACACTAAGGCTGAAGAAAAAAACTGTGTGTTCACAAATCCCTGAGGAAGGGGGTGTCATGGGATGAGCAGTAGAAGTGAATATGGCAATGATGACATAATGGAAATTTGTTACAAGCAGCTAGTGGTGCGTCTGTGTTACTACACTCCAGCAGCTAAATTCCTGCATGTATCCCTGTGTTCAGCCTCAGTGGCTGTATACATTTTGCCTCTGTGTGTCTAGCTGTCCAGGTGCATTGTATCTCCTCATCAGGAGGCTTGGTTTCTCTGGCTGTTCTGATTGGGAGTGTCTCCCTTTATTACCCAGCTTGCCCTTTACTTGACGCCGGTTATAGGTTCAAGTTCCTGTTTGTACCTGGTCCCGGTCATCGTTCTGTGGTTGTGAACTGAGTCTGCAGTTAGTGCTGTCTGCTCCAGTTGCCAAGCTTGCTATCGCTGTACACAGTGAAATCCTGCTCTGAAGCCGGTATCAGTCTCAGTGTCTCTGGTTCTCTGCTCCCCTTCAGGGGATTCTGTTCCATTTCCAGTTTCTGAGCTTCTTCAGAATCCACTTCAGACAGTTTAAGCTAAGTCCTGGGATTTTGCATTAGTTATTTTCAGAGTCTGAGTTACCTCTTGTATTTGATCATTTATATCATCCTCTGCAGTGTTGCATTTATTATCCATTTATATGTAGTTGCTTATATCATCCTGTGCATTGTTGCATTTATTATCCATTGAGATTTAGTTGCTTATATCATCCTATGCATTGTTGCATTCATATACAGTTTATATTTAGTTGCTTATACCAACTTGTGCATTGTAGCATTCACAAACATGCAAATGCTTAGCTCAGTTTGTGCATAGTGCAGCTTGATCCAGTATTATTTGTCCTACTTCTCATCCAGTGAGCTTCTCTCTAGTTTCTATTTTTGCCCTTGCTCAGCCTCCTTTAGTCGCCTTGTTCTTCTATAAGACCTGGGGGCATCTGAGTACTGAGTGGACCTAATTCATCCAGGAAAGGCGGCTGCTATAGGTGAAGCCTAGTATTGCAGAAGGCTAGAAGACTGCTGGGCAAGCGTAACAAAATTGAAGCTGCTACTGTGGAAGTGGAACATGGTTAGAGAGATCTTTGTGTACTATCTTACACTAATGAGAATTATGAGAATAATATTGTTGATGATGTTGTTTGTGTAAGTCAGTCACCAGTGGCAGCAGTACTTGTTCATGATAAAAAGAAAGCCATTGTGATGCCTGGGCATAAAACCACATACCTGGGTATGGGATTATTTTGACCTAAATCCTGACAACATTTGTGAGGGCATCTGCTTCATTTGTGAGGTCAAAGTTAGTAGCGGTAGGAATGCTAACCATCTAGTCACCTTCTCCTTTTTGCGTTATTTATGGCACATTCGTGAAATGAATTTGTAGATATCACCCACATCATCAACCTCAACATTACTGATCAAAAGCAGTCCTTTAAAAAAAAAAATTTGTGGTGGCCCAAACAAACCAAGCACTTGAGCCACAAAATTTGTCTGTTATATAAAATGATTTACTTTATTACCTTGTGTGAAGTTCTGTAACCTTCAGGCAGAAATAATTGTTTGGTTTAAATAATAATTGAAATTGCTACATTCCAAATGCCCATCCTTGTTGATGTACTAGTGAATCTTCAGGGATATATTTTAGGAGACTGTATCCATGTAGAGTGGATTCTGCTGACAGTGACACTGTGTTTAAACCAATATCTGACTGCTATGCCCATGTATGTTTTAATCTTATATAAAATAGAATGTATATCTTTTGGCACTAGCTGTTGCAGAACCTGTCTCAATGTCTAAATACAATGATGTCCCTCTCAGCATTATCTGGGTAGTGCCCATGCTGAGACAAACCTCTACAAGGAAATAAGAGCTGAGTAACTGAAAAGGTTAGAGGCAATAGCTCACACTGAGACTGCTGAACAATACTGAATTCAATAATGCTTGAAAGAGAAGCCAAGCATAAAAAAATATTTAACACACTAAATACTTTAACAGAATCTCACAGGAACACAATTGTTTAACTGAATGCTATTGGGTTTTTATCTGCACTAACTTGCAGCTTGGGCTCTTGGACCAGGGGCGTAAGTTCATCCCCGTCACCCGGAGGCAAGTTGTAGTTTGGTGCCACCCTAACAAAACACATGACTTATAAAAAGATATAGATATCGCGCTCGCTGGTCTACAGGTCTCCTAGACCAGAGCTGATAAGCTCTGCAGCAGCAGCAGAAGGTTTGCAGCAGAGCTCCATTGGAAAAGCAGCAGTCACACTTGGATCCTGGTGTGAACTACACAGATGCTGCTGTACATGCAGGTGCCCTTTCAGGCTTGGAACCCAGAGACAGGTGTCTCCATTGCCTCTGGCAGTTACGTCCTTATCTTGGACAATGCTTATTTTTTTTAAAAATCATCCTTATGCCGCTGCTACTTGAAGAATGTCCACCTTCCTACTCCAGTGTAGTCCTGTTGGGCAGGAATAGCAATCCTCAATCTTAGCTTCTCCTTTGATCCAACCATAGTAAACATGTCCCTCAGTCACCAAATTTTTAATTCTCCAAGGTTCCAACACTCTTAAGGAACATTATCCTTATCCGCTTGTTCAACAAAATTGTCCGACTAAAGGGATGATCACCATTTATGTTTTTCTTCTTATGTTTTACCATTTGATGGTGACTTTCTGGTGGTCGGCATCATTGAAGGGCATGGAAGTGATGGCCATCTGATGTTAAAATACAAGGCAGAGACTAGTTTGAAGATATTTTTTATTAAATCATTTTGCTTTGAACAAATTGCTATTGTGAAAGAGATCCCTTTAACTTTGAAACTGGAATATACAATGTTACAGAAAATCAACTTAGAAAGAAACATAAAATTTGACAGCAAATAAAAACCACTTGGACCATCAAGTCTTCCCCTTGATTATCTTTTAGTAACCTCAGCCCTATTTGATCCTTAGTTATTTTTAATAATATTAGTATGCCTATCCCAAGCATGTTTAAATTGCTCTACTGTCTTAGTCTCTACCACTACCCTTTCTGTAAAGTAATTTTTCCTCAAGTTTCCTTTGAACCTACCTCTTACCAGTTTCAACATGTGTCCTCATGTTTTACGATTTCTTTTTTTTTTTGAGGTACTTATCACTGGACATAAGGCTTGAATAAGAGCAGTCATGAGTATAAACATAACCACCATAGACATTAACTCCATCATAAAGCTACTGTACTTTGGTGATTGAAAAAAGACTATGGGGGTGATTAAGTCCTGATCGTAGATGTGCTAAATTTAGCACATCTATGATCAGTTTTTCTGACATGCAGGGGGAAGTCCAGCACAGGGCTTATCCGCCCCGCATGTCAGGCACTACCCACACCCACACGGGTGGGAAATTATTGCACGGCAGCAATGCTTTCGCACCCACGAAGTAGCTCCTTAACTGTGCTGCCTAGCTGCATGTGACATCACGCAGCCACTGCGGTCAACCCCCGCAACAGTCTGGACATGCCTGCATTGTCCGGACCGTGCCCCACCAATGGCGTTCTAACGCCATTGGCATGCCCCCTCCCACCCCGCAACTGCCTCTGCCTGTCAACCAAGCAGAGGCGATCATGTGCACAATGCATAGGGCTTCAGAGTGCAAAAGCTGTTGGTGTAGCGAGCGGCTCTGAATAAGAAGTAGGGGATGTATTTTAGTTTGTGCATACCTCCCACATGTCCCATTTCAAGAGGGACAAAATGCTCTCTACCTGGACTTCCCTCTTAATATTTGATTGATGTCATCTGACACAGGTAATTGCAATCATAAATTAAGAAGGAAGTCCAGGATGAAAGCATTTTGTCCCTCCTGTAATGGGTCATGGTGGAAGGTATAGTTTGTCTATATTAAATTTAAACCAATGGTGTATATTTGTTTTAATCTAATAGTTTAATAATGGTTACTGTTTATACAGTAGCTACAACTAATTGAAAGACAACTATTTTATAACATTTTCTTGTAGTGGAACAAAGACTACTTAAACAACCTTAAAATACACATAGAATAATAAAATAATTTATCTTGTCACATGCCAGAATAGCATCAGCCTCTGTACTATTTACACACTGGGACAGGACTCAGGAGGACTCTATGTATGTGTCTCTATCTCTAGACCCAAATGGTTTAGTTGCATAAAAAATTACACAGGACTCAGACACCCAGGCAGGAAGGAGAAGAAGCTGGGATCCCTTGGTCACTTACATCTCTCTCCACCCTCCTATCTCTCCTTTGGTCAGAAAGCTCCATCAGTAGCTCATGAAACATGATATTCCTGTGTCTCTGCCTGCACTGCATACTGTCCTGCTTTCATTCTGGCTTTCGCATTAAGAGGTAGAGCTAGTCATATCAGTTTGCTTTGGCCAGGGTGCCCCTGACACAGGGAGGCCCGGGGTACAGTATGCCTACATCCCCCGTTAATCTGGCTATGATTTCACCTCAGCACAGGGACTTCATGAGATATTGGTAAGAACAGTTGTATAAAAAAAATCATTTTCTGTGACATGACATTATCACCGTACACCAAGTCAAGTTGGTGATTAATTTCAGCTGCTGATGTGCCCTTTAAACACAGAAATCTGATCACACTATGCACTTTAATGTTTGACCATGTTTCTGCCAGCCCTGTCATATTACAAGTGATGTTGGGACAGTATGACTGAAATGAGGAACAGTCTAAGGCCGTAAGGGGAATCAGTGGTCTACCTGCGCTGGCCTGGTGGGAAATAAGATTTAAATAGAGAATATCACACATGTGAGATGTCTTTTTACCTTACCTCTTGAACAACCCTCATACAACTGGAGGGTGTATGGAAAAAACTAGGAGGTCTGAGTAAGCTCCTCTTCATAAAAAATAATCTTTATTGAATACAGGATAGCTAAACAGACATGGCAACAGTCTATATTTAACAGCAGGGCTGATGAAAAGGATCATGTAGAAGTGTTGCAATGTCCAGAAGTATAACTGGTGAAATCCTGTAGATACAGAAATGGATGTACAATAGCACAGATGGTGCAAGAGTCAGAATCAGGAGTTAGGTGTAACTTGGAGCAAGTGGCTCAACATAAGAAATCTTGGATGGTATTATGAATACTGCTGGCATGAGATGATAGCTGGACAGGATTTGATAACCCACACTTAGAGGAGAAACTGGAAACAGTCTTTAAACTCAGAAGTAGACTCCTCTGGCAGAGGTCAGCATCAGGAAACTGGCTGGGATGAGTAGTGTACCAAAAAAGTAGCAGACAAGAATGTACAGTAGCTATCCACCACAACAAGAATAGTCTAATACTTATATTGCATGATGCATGATATTCAGGAATGAACTGAGACTTGGGGCAAAATTTACTAAGAATCATTTTTGCCCAAGTTAGCATTCTCGGGCATATTTAGCCTTTTATTTCATTCTCGGAGATCTATTAAAGGCAAACATGATAGTAAAATGACTACTTGAACTGCAAAACATGGATGAATCTGCAAATAGAAATCAATACACTATCTAATCAACTTGTGGTAGTAGAGCACAAGGTTAATTGAGGTCAACAACAAGATTGACCTCAATTAACCTAGTGGTCTATCGCAGACTTCCGGATCCAACCATAGACTTCAATGGGGATTTATCCCCATAGAAGCGTATTGGCTCCACTTGACTAACAACCGAGCAGCGCTAAGCTAATCAATAGAGCAAAACTACATGGCACTTCCTGATTGGCTGGCAGGTCACCAAGTGACAGAAGTCACGTGGAGGTCTGGCATTCAGGAAAGGAGAGCCCTTACATCCGATGGATTAGGTGTTTTGATTGTTTATTTTTAACCCCTGGGATACCTACATGGACAGAAGTGACCAATCAACTTAGGAATTAGTATTTTTTTTAACAGGTTACGTATGGATTACTGCTGGACAAGGGGACCAGTAACACTATGGGGGATGGTAGGTAGGTAAGTATGTGTAAGTGTATGTATGTGTGAGTGTGCAAGGCTGTTTGTTAAAAATTAAACTATCTAAGTTGTGTGTGTCATGTCTTTATTGTAATATTTGTTTTACTGGTGGGACTACAGGTACCAGAAGGCCCTTTAATGCCCTGCATGTTGGTACTTGTGGTTCTCCAAGTACCATCATGCGGGGGAAGCTTCCTGAGACCTGTAGTTCAAACCAGTAACACACAATATTAATTCTTATTTTTACACACTCCAGGCTTCTGCCCTGGCTCTTGGGTGCCCTAGAGTGGGGGGGGGGGGTTATTGGGGGGTCCCCACTTCCCAAGGAAAATCTAGACAGGGCTGACTAGTTGGGGATGGGGGGTAGTGTTAATGCTATAGCTGCAGGGACCAGTGTAAATGTGTCCCCCGGCTGTGACATTACCTCATTGGCTAGTGGAGCCCAGTGCTGGTTTTAAAAATACGAGGGACCCCTATGTCCTTTTAACCCTGTATTTTTGGAACTAGGACCGGTCCAAGAGCTCAGTGCCAGTTCTTTAAATACATGGGGAACTAACACAATTTCCCACCTGTATTTTTTAGAACAAGGACCGGATCAAAGAGCCCAGGGCTGGTTATGCTCAGGAAGGGGGAACCTACACAGTTTTAAAAAAAAATTTAAACTCTTTAATTAACTTTTACACAGAGAAGCACTGCACGGTTCTCACTGATCCATGAGGACTTCTCTAAACATGCTGCTCAAGGGGACGTCTATTTGAAAGTGCATTTTGAGCCAAATCAAGGTTGTGTTTGCAGAAACAAATCTTTGTAAATTTCTGTTGTAGTGGTGCCTGTGGAAAGTCTTTCTGAGTTTGGCCGATGGTGTGTTTATTCATACATGCCTGTTCTAACAAGTTCTATTTGAGCAAACACTGCTGTGTTTTATGTTTAGTAAATTACTGAGACGGGAATTACGGCTGTGTTTTCCAACTCAAATGAAAATGGTACCTAGTAAATTTACCTCTAGAGGTTTGCTGTACACTAGGCAACAGTGGCAGTGGAATTGCTGCATACTAGCCACACAAGACCAGAAGTGTGGTATGAATTATCACCAGAAATGGCTTGCCACTAGATTATAAAGGCTGCTATAAAGGGACAGACATGGGCCTGCTTATTAGGTTGTAGGGGACAACAGGATTTCTGAGGGTTGTCCTTAAATATTAGGGGAAATCCTAGTTTTCATTGAACTAAAGGTTGTCAGGGAGCTGTAGAAGAGGTCTGTCCCATGTTTTAACCATCTATCAGCATTTCTGTGTAACAAGTATCCAACAGTACAAGCAGTTCTGAGTTACCTTGAATTCATCACTATTAGTATGAGGAAAGACCTGAGTCTCCACTATTAAAATTACTGAATATTAAATTTAATAAAAAGTCTTCAAATGAAAGAAAAAAATAATATATGACGGGCAGCATTTTTGTATAAGCACTTTGTACTTTCATTAATGACTCTTACACTGATGCATGCTCAGTTGAGCAAGTTCATCATCAATCTATGCATGCAATATGCACAATCTGGTTTTGGTAATGGGATTGTAGAAAGCAAAAACATCACTATTAAGCAATGAGGACAGTAAAGGTAACTTACTAACTACAGAATATGGATTTCATATTCTTCAAAATCACCTGTTAGTCAACTGAGCTCCAACTTCATGTAGTAAGTGCCCTTCTACAATCACAACACACATCCTTCTGTCGCACTGTGGGCCTCATTCAGATGTGGTTGCTTATGTGATTGCTGTGGCTATTTTATGTGATCCGCAATTGCGAGTTTATCTAATATGGGCAGAAGCTAACCTGAGCATAGGGACCCCCACTGCTGCCTCCTTATTTCCTTCCACTGGTGTACAAGTGCTGAAACATCAGTACCATGATTGCATATCAGGTCATCATGCAATGCCTTTGTAGACCCGAGGGATGAGCATCATCAACAACTGACTTGCATACTTCAGCTGCTTTATGACCACATCTGATTGAGGCACTCTGTGTCCAGATGGAAATGTCCATGATGTAAATGTAAATGATGGAAATGTCCATGATGTAAATGGAAATGTACAGAAAGATAATACCACTTCAAAGTAGAGATGAGTGGGTTCGATTCTCAGAGAACCTAACCCTACCAGACTTTGCCTTCCGAGTTTGGTTCCGAGCCAGGCTCGGGTTTTCTCGCCTGACTCGGAAACCCGAATGCGGCAAAACATCATCATCCTGCTGTTGGATTCTCGCAGGATTTGGATTCCATATAAGGAGCCGCGCGTTGCGGCCATTTTCACTCCAGTCTCGGAGAGTGTATTGAGAGGACGTGTCCTCAGTGTTCAGTGTCTGTGTGGGGGCAGGAAAGTGGGGTGGCGAGTCTTGTGCTGTGTTGTGCTGCTCAGTCCAGTCCAGTGTAGTCACAGTGTTGGTGTCCTCTGCTGCCATATATCCAGTGTAGCTGTATAAAGTGGTGCTGTGTTGTGCTGTCCAGTCCAGTGTAGTCAGTGTATTGTGCTGCATCAGTCCAGCCAGTCAGAGTGTTGGTGTCCTCTGCTGCCATATATCCAGTGTAGCAGTATAAAGTGGTGTTGTGCTGCATCAGACCAGTGGAAGTGTCCTGTCTCATCAGTCATTCCAGTGACGAGACAGTCACAGTGGTATCCGTTCAGATGGTCGACCATGTTATGGTCGACAGTCATTAGGTCGACCACTATTGGTCGACATTGACATGGTAGACATGGACACATTGTGGATACATGAAATGTCGACACATGAAAAGGTCGACATGAGTTTTGTTTTTTTGGGGGGAACTTTTCCATACTTTACGATCCACGTGGACTACGATTGGAACGGTAATTTGTGCCGAGCGAAGCGGTAGCGGAGCGAAGGCACCATGCCCGAAGCATGGCGAGTGAAGCGAGCCATGCGAGGGGACGCGGTGCACTAATTGGGGTTCCCAGTCACTTTACGCAAAAAACGACACCAAAAAAGTTTAAAAACTCATGTCGACCTTTTCATGTGTCGACCTTTCATGCGTCGACCATTTTCACGTGTCGACCACGTGTCCATGTCGACCATGTCAATATCGACCAATAGTGGTCGACCTAATGACTGTCGACCATAACATGGTCAACCATTCATACCGGAACCGCTGCTGCTATATGTCCACTGCTGCCGTATAATAATTATAACAACCACAAGTCCCTTACAGTGTTGTTGTGTTGTGCTGCATCAGACCAGTGGTAGTGTCCTGTTCATCAGCCATCAGTCATTCCAGTGACGATATACGCTGCTGCTATATGTGCACTGCTGCCATATAATAATTATAACAAAAAACACAAGTCCCTTACAGTGTTGTTGTGTTGTGCTGCATCAGACCAGTGGTAGTGTCTTGTCTCATCAGTCATTCCAGTGACGATATACACTGCTGCTATACGTCCACTGCTGCCGTATAATAATTATAACAACAACAACCACAAGTACCTTAAAGTGCTGTTGTGTTGTGCTGCATCAAACCAGTGGTAGTGTCCTGTTCATCAGTCAGTCCAGTGATGATATACGCTGCTGCTATATGTCCACTGCTGCCGTATAATAATTATAACAACAACCACAAGTCCCTTCTTACAATGTTGTTGTGTTGTGCTGCATCAGACCAGTTGTAGTGTCTTGTCTATCAGTCATTCCAGTGACGAGGCAGTCACAATGGTATACGCTGCTGCTATATGTCCACTGCTACAGTATTATAATAATTATAACAACAACCACAAGTCCCTTACAGTATTGTTGCGTTGTGCTGCATCAGACCAGTGGTAGTGTCTTGTCCATCAGTCATTCCAGTGACGAGGCAGTCACAGTGGTATGTGCTGCTGCTATATGTCCACTGCTACAGTATTATAATAATTATAACAACAACCACAAGTCCCTTACAGTATTGTTGTGTTGTGCTGCATCAGACCAGTGGTAGTGTCCTGTCCATCAGTCATTCCAGTGACGAGGCAGTCACAATGGTATACGCTGCTGCTTACGACAGTGTGAAGAGCGCCCGTAGGGCGGGATGAATCACCTAGTATTATTATAATAGCTCCAAGTAAAAGGTTTATTATCCAAATTAATTTTACAGGCTTTTATTTATTTATTTATTAACAGTTTCTTATATAGCGCAGCAAATTCCGTTGCGCTTTACAATTTGAAATAACAATAACAAACTGGGTGATAACAGTCATAGAGGTAGGAAGGCCCTGCTCGCAAGCTTACAATCTATAGGGAAATAGGCATATGTACACAAGGAAAGGTGCTATCTATTGCATAGAATGAACAGACATGTGAGGATATGTGTGGACTGTACAGAGTGGATGTAATTTGATAGGAAGGTTTGTGAAAGTTATGTGGGCGATTCAGGAATTTGATACGCTTGCCTAAAGAGGTGAGTTTTGAGGGAACGCTTGAAGGTTTGGAGACTAGAGGAGAGTCTTATTGTGCGTGGTATGGCATTCCACAGAGTGGGTGCAGCCTGATGAAAGTCCTGCAGTCGTGAGTGGGAGCGAGTAATGAGTGTGGATGAGAGACGCAGGTCTTGTGAAGAGCGAAGAGGTCGGGTTGGGAGATATTTTGTGATAAGCGAAGTGATGTACGTTGGTGTAGTTTGGTTAATGGCCTTGTGTGTGAGTAAAAGTATTTTATATTGAATGCGGTAGAGTACAGGTAACCAATGGAGGGACTGACAGAGTGGATCTGCAGACGATGAACGTCTAGCGAGGAAGATAAGCCTCGCCGCTGCATTCAGAATGGATTGTAGTGGTGAGAGTTTCGTTTTGGGAAGACCAGTTAGGAGACTATTGCAATAATCAATGCGGGAGATAATGAGAGCGTGGATTAGAGTTTTAACAGTGTCTTGTGTAAGGTATGGTCGTATTTTGGATATGTTTTTTAGATGCATGTAACATGATCTTGAGACAGATTGAATGTGGGGAACAAAGGACAGATCAGAGTCAAGGATGACACCTAGGCAGCGAGCTTGTGGGGTAGGGTAGATAGTCGAGTTTTCAACAGTGATAGAGATATCAGGTTGGTACCTACTATTGGCCGGTGGAAATATAATTAACTCTGTCTTTGAAATATTAAGTTTGAGGTGGCGAGATGTCATCCAGGATGAGATGGCAGAAAGGCATTCAGTGACACGGTCCAGTACAGATAGGGACAAGTCAGGGGAGGATAGGTAGATTTGAGTATCATCTGCGTACAGATGATACTGAAAACCAAAAGAGCTGATTAGTTTACCAAGAGATGAGGTATAGATAGAGAAAAGCAGAGGACCCAAGACTGAGCCTTGCGGTACTCCAACTGAAAGAGGTAGCGAAGAGGAGGTAGATTCAGAGGCTTTGCCGTGTGTGTGTGTGTGTGTGTGTGTGTGTGTGTGTGTGTGTGTGTGTGTGTGTGTGGTTTAGTGGTATGCTATCCTGTGCCACCAATATTGTGCGTGTATTACATCTGGGCAAATTCCAGCACGTCCCATGTTGTTTGTGTTGCACACTTGTGTCGCTTAGCTTAGTCATGCAGCTACCTCATTGCACCTCTTTTTCTTTTTTGCATGATGTGTTGTTTGGGGCCTAGTTTTTTAAAGTGCCATCTTGTATGCAACTGCAGTGCCACTCCTAGATGGGCCAGGTGTTTGTGCTGCACACTTGTGTCACTTAGCTTAGTCATACAGCTACTTCATTGCACGTCTTTTACTTCTTTGCATGATGTGCTGTTTGGGGCCTAGGTTTTTTAAGTGCAATCCTGTCTGCAACTGCAGTGACACTCCTAGATGGGACAGGTGTTTGTGCTGCACACTTTTGTCGCTTAGCTTGGCCATCCAGCTACCTCATTGCACCTCTTTTTCTTCTTTGCATCATGTGCTGTTTGGGGACTAGTTTTTGAATAGTGCCATCTTGTCTGCAACTGCAGTGCCACTCCTAGATGTAGTCATACAGTCATATTTCCGGTCTATTCTGTGAGGTGTTCAGAATAGACTGGAAATGAGTGGAAATGAATGTTATTGAGGTTAATAATACCGTAGGAGCAAAATGACATCCAAATTCTGTGATTTTAGCTGTTTTTAATTTTTTTTAAAAAATCATCCAAAACCAAAACCAAAACACGAAAGGGTGGTTTTGGCAAGGCCAAGCCAAAACCAAAACACAAAAGTGGAATTAGAACCAAAACCAAAACACAAAACATGAAAAGTGCTTACGGCACATCTCTACTTCAAAGTACTACATACTGTAGCTTTAACGTTTACATTTTACTCCACAATTATTGCTATTTTAACTATGACTGTGAGGGGGATTTATCAAACCTGGTTGGTTACTACAGTATAAGTAAATTCTCCACTTCTTCTCTGTCCAAGATTTGATAAATTTTCCCCTATGTTTTGTCTCTTCTATATATATATATATATATATATATATATATATATATATAAAAACTGATGTATGTGTGTATGTATATATGTTACAGCATAACTCTGGAATGGCTGGAGCAATTTACACAAAATTTGGTACACATATGACTTACACTCTGGAAAAAAATACTGTGTGGTAAGACACCCATAGCACCCCTAGAGGTGGGAAGGGGGTGACATGTAAAAATCCATAGTTGTCAGCAGTGCCGTAACTAGCTATGGGCGAGAGGGGCATTGCATACAGCGCAATGCGCTGTGAGGCGGAAAAACTCTGCATGCACCCGCTGGGTGGAGAGAACTGCTAGTTTGATGGGTGCCTTGTTTGCCACTACATCTCCCTTATCCCCCTTATCAATCCTTCTTCATCTTTCTGCCCCCCCTGCCTGCGCCGCCGTTGCTGCTCCGCTCACCAGCGTTGCTACTGTGGAGGACTAGAGGCGTCACCCAGCAGCAGCTGATCTTGATCGGAGTAGGCTGAGGTGCTGAGCATGCTCTTAAGCAATCCCTTCTCCCCTCAGCTGCGCTACTCAACGCCGGGCGTGACGTCATCATGCGTGCCCAGGGCAGCCAGGAATCCTCTTCCCCTTAGCCAGCCAGCGTTCGGCACCTGACATGGGGAGCTGCAGCAGCAGAAGAGCCGGGGAAAACATGGAGCAGGGACCCTACACCAGCACCTGTCAGCACTGGATTCATCTATCCAGGAGTTGGACTTACACCAGCGCACACCACCACCACAGGTTAGGGACTTATTAAAGCCCCCTTCCACCCCCCGATGTGCCTCCCACCTGCTCCCTTCATAGCTCTCCCCTCCATAGCTCACCTCTATCCCAAGCCCTCCCCCCGCGTTCCTCTCACTGACTCTCTAAACCTCCCCCCGCATTCCACTTACCCCCTAAACCTCCCCCCGTGTTCCTCTCACTCGCTCCCCCGTGTTCCTCTCTCACTTGCTCTGTCTCCATAATACTCCCCCCGCGTTCCTCTAACTCGCTCTCTACCTAATTCTCCCCCTGCATTCCTCTCACTCGCTCTCTCCATAATACTTCCCCTGTGTTCCTCTCACTCGCTCTCTCCTAATCCTCCCCCACGTTCCTCTCACTCGTTCTCTCCCTAATCCTCCCGCCGCGTTCCTCTCACTCACTCTCTCCCTAATCCTCCCCCATGTTCCTCTCACTCGCTCTCTCCCTAATCCTCCCCCTGCGTTCATCTCACTCGCTCTCTCCCGAATCCTCTTCCCGCATTCCTCTCACTCGCTCTCTTCCTAATCCTCCCCTCGCATTCCTCTCACTCGCTCTCTTCCTAATCCTCCCCTCGCGTTCCTCTCACTCGCTCTCTCCCGAATCCTCCCCCCGCGTTCCTCTCACTCGCTCTCTCCCGAATCCTCCCGCCGCGTTACCCTCACTCGCTCTCTCCCAAAACCTCCCTGCCGCGTTCCTCTCAATCGCTCTCCTGAAACCTCCCCCCCGCGTTCCTCTCACTCGCTCTCTCCCTAATCCTCCCCCCACGTTCCTCTCACTCACTCTCTCCCTAATCCTCCCCTCGCATTCCTCTCACTCGCTCTCTCCCGAATCCTCCCCCCGCATTCCTCTCACTCGCTCTCTCCCGAATCCTCCCCCCGCATTCCTCTCACTCGCTCTCTCCCGAAACCTCCCCCTGCATTCCTCTCACTCGCTCTCTCCCTAACCCCCCCGTTCCTCTCACCGGCTATAACCCTAGCCCTCCCCCAGCGTGGTCCTCACCTGCTCTAACCCTCGCTCTCCCCCCACGTTCCTCTCACCTGCTCTAACCCTGCCAAATGTGTAAAAAGGGGCAAACTGCCTGCCTAATGTGTAAAAAGTGGGACTCTGCTTCTGTATTGTGTAAAAAAGGGGGACTGCCTGCCTAATGTGTAAAAATGGGACTCTGACTGCTGTAATGTGTAAAAAAGAGGACTCTGCTGTCGTAATGTGTAAAAGGTGACTCTACCATTCTTTAGGTGTAAAAGGGGGCTCTGCCTTCCGTAATGTGTCAAAGGGAGCTCTGTGGTCACACCCCTTTCACATGAAGCCATGCCCCTATATATTTTGAATATGTAAGGGGGGGGCTCCGATGCTGTTTCTTGCACGCAGCGCTAAAATTTCTAGTTACGGCACTGGTTGTCGGGGTCACCGAAATGAATAGTGACACTCCCGATGCCGTTTCAGTCCAAGTTCAGCCCGCATCAGCATGGGGGGTGGAAAAGGGTGAAAATAAAATGTCCAACATGCCCGACATTAGTGCCAAATCCATAGTTTTTGGGGTCGCTAAGCTGTATTGTATGTTCCAGCATAATTCTGGAATGCCTGGAGTAATTTACACAAAACTTGGTACACATATGACTTACAATTTTGAAAAAAATACTGTGGAGTAAGACACCCTTAGGGGTGGGGGTGGGAAGGGGGTGACATGTAAAAATCCATAGTTGTCGGGGTCGCTGAGATGAATAGTGACTCTACTGATGCCGTTTCAGTCCAAGGTCAGCCCCCATCAGCATGGGGGGTACGAAGGGTGAAAAATAAAATGTCCCAGTGACCATAACTGTTGTGCAAAAATCTTTTACCTTTTGACCTCAAAGGAGGAGCCATAAGGAGAGCGAGAAGCTAAGCAAGGAGACCTTGCATATTTAACATACAGTCATCGGAGCTTGGCCTGTTGTCCCAGCATTGACAGCACTGAGCAGGGCAGCTTCAGAGGCGGAACAGGGCAGAGAAGGAGGCAGATTATTCTCCGCGTGATTTATAGGGGGTGGGACCCCTGGTTGATACATTAAGATACTACACTATATGGCGATGTTCTATGTCTCCTGATATATAGGTGGAGAACAGCCACTGGATAAGGAATTGATAGGCCTTGACACAAGTTGCTATCTGGTACGGATCTCTCCATTATTTGTGTTTGTAAATACACTATTAACAAAATTACTGTACCATAAGGCGCTTGTTCTTCTTTCCTAGTACCATATATATATATATATATATATATATATATATACACCCTGTTGCAAAGCAGATTACTGAGGCCATAACAACTATGCTGGTGTTAGACGTGCATCCAGTATCCACCATTAGTGCAGTGGGACTGTAGTGCCAGCCCTAGATGGGCCAGATGTTTGTGTCGCACACTTGTGTCGCTTAGCTTAGTCATACAGCTACCTCATTGCCCTCTTTTACTTCTTGGCATGATGTGCTGTTTGGGTACTATTTTTTTCTAAAGTGCCATTCTGTCTGACACTGCAATGCCACTCCTAGATGGGCCAATTGTTTGTGTCGCTTAGCTTAGTCATACAGCTACCTCATTGCACCTCTTTTTCATCTTTGCATGATGTGCTGTTTGAGGCCTAGTTTAAGTGACATCCTGTCTGCAACTGCAGTGCCACTCCTAGATGGGCCAGGTGTTTGTGCCACACACTTGTGTCGCTTAGCTTAGTCATAAAGCCACCTTGGTGCAACCTTTTGGCCTAAAAACAAGATTGTGAGGTGTGATGTGTTCAGAATAGACTGGAAATGAGTGGAAATGAATGTTATTGAGGTTAGTAATACCGTAGGATCAAAATTACCCCTAAATTCTGTGATTTTAGCCATTTTTATATTTTTTCAAAAATCATCCAGATCCAAAACCAAAACACGAAAAGGGTGGTTTTGACAAAACCAATCCAAAACCAAAACATGAGCTGGGAATTAGAACCAAAACCAAACCAAAACACAAAACACGAAAAGTGCCCGCCGCACATCTCTAGTCTAAATGAATGTATTAGACGTGCATCAAAAAAGGCAACAATGTTTCGGGCCACAACGCCCCTTTGTCTTGGTGAAGGGGCGTTGTGGCCCCGAAACGTTGGTGCTTTTTTTGATGCATGTCTAATACATTCATTTAGACATTTAAGTCTCTGAGTGCAGCTGCCTTTTTTCTTTGTCGTGGCTATTTACTCCAGAGGGCTTCGGAGCAGCATATTTTGAACAAGGAAGTGCCGCTCCTACTGTTTTTGTGTGTATATATATATATGTGATACCCTGAAACTGCAGCCCAAATCAACTGTGGCACTACAGGTGCCAGCATGACTTTAATAAAAGTAAAATGTTTGCTGGAGTTGCATAGCACTGTGCCAGCAGCCTACGGCTTGCAGCACAGAAGGAGTTAACAGCACAGCTCATAGCTATACAGATTAGTCTGCAAAATGCAAAGGGCATGACTCACTCATTTGCAGACTCAGAGCGGGAAACTGAGAGCGGGAAACACAGAGCGGGAAATCCCAGATAGAATGTGTACCTGGGAATGCAGGGTTATAAAAAGGTTGTCCTGCAGCAGCCTAGGAGGAGGACAGTCAGTGAGGAGAGTGAGCAGACAGTGAGGTGGATTTAGCCAGAAAGATGTAGCCCCAGTGAGGGCTCCCCACATGTTTAGGTGGGGAGTGATGCCAGCCACAGCAAAGCACTTGATGACAGAGGGAGACATCGCAGTGTGAGAGCAGCAGTATGCAGAATCCAGCGAAAGGGTGATGCCAGGAGAAAAGTGTGCTAATGGTGTGAGTCTCAAGAGGTATCTGGGTGAAGTGGTCGGAAGCCACGCGGCGTGAGTAAGCGCCCCCAAGGAAAAGAATCCTCGCTAAGTAAGAGAGAGAGAGAGACGGTCACCTGATGTGTAGCACTACTGGTCACAGAATGCCCTGGTACGTAATGCTGTTTCCATGTATATGCCGCTGCGACTAAGCGATGCGCTGGAGGAGGTGCCCTGATGTGTGATCCACTGTAACTTATGCTTTGTGCTGGAGGAGTGTTCACAAGTTATCCCTGCAATATCCCTGTTTGATGTTTAAATAAACTTTATGCTGTTTATCTGAGATGGGCTGGCGCCCAATTCTTTATGCGCTGCACCGACACCTGTAGTCCACACCCACAATGTACTTGTAGTTAAAGACCTGATTCTTCAGGGGACCCTCTGGTAACTGTGCCTGAACCCATGACCAGCCGGGGCAAGGTAAGGGTGATGTACTATACACAGTGACTGCAGATCTTGCATACCTAATACTAGTGGGCTACCACATATATATAATATATATATATATATATATGTAACCCTACCTTACTTCTAGATATGGGTCACTAATATAAGTTTGTGCCTCCACCCAAGCTAATTTCTATTTTGGCTTGCCTGGGTAAGCCTCGTATGAAATGGATGTGTTATTTAATAAGTATACATTTATTACCCAAGTCCTTTTAATATTAAATACCTGTTCTTCTTCTTATTCCAGGGTTTCAGGATCCGCTGGTACCAATACAACACTTTTATGGTAAGTATAATAGGTTTGTTTTAATACACTCTTTACATTAACCATGTAATCGATTCCTTATTTCAATACACATTTGACTAAACAATACAATTTTCCCTATACATTAAGTTTTGCATGCATTATAAAAAACAATGGTATATACTAAAGTGAGTGACCCGGGTACTCTTAGTCCATATAATATTTGCGCAGTTGGGGCCCAATGAGTGCATAAAGAAACTGTTATCCCTAGAAAATAGTGGAGAGTTTCCAACATAAGACCTATGGTTAATTTAATTTATTTTACTGGGAATAAATAGACGATCCTCCTTTCCCTATGTTCTTTGCCTTTAGCCAGCAGACAGATGCAAGTAGCAGAGAGTATTATTTAGTTTCCACTTGGCATTAGTATGCTGCTTAGGTAGATTGCTAGGTTTCTATTCAGCCTTTCTCTCTGTTTGGTTACTCTTGCTTCCTTTTTATTTAAAGTTCACAAAGTCTGTATCAATAATGTAACCTTTCTAGTCCTTTAGTAATAACTCTACAGCTCATACTAGAATATAGTCTTTCTTAAACAGTACAAAGACTGGTTCAATTAATAAGCTCTATCCTTGCTCCAATTGCACCATGCAAATGGAATATAGAAGTTTAAATAACTTGAATGTTCACTCCTGCTCAGTGGTATATGCAGTCTCGTGTCTACTGTGTGTATATATATATATATATATATATATATATATATACACTGCTCAAAAAAATAAACGGAACAATAAAATAACACATCCTAAATCTGAATGAATGAAATATTCTTATTAAATACTTTGTTCTTTACATAGTTGAATGTGCTGGCAGCAACATCACACAAAAATTATCAATGGAAATCAAATTTATTAACCCATGGAGGTCTGGATTTGGAGTCACAATCAAAATTAAAGTGGAAAAACACACTACAGGCTGATCCAACTTTGATGTAATGTCCTTAAAACAAGTCAAAATAAGGCTCAGTAGTGTGTGTGGCCTCCACGTGCCTGTATGACATCCCTACAATGCCTGGGCATGCTCCTGATGAGGTGGCAGATGGTCTCTTGAGGCATCTCCTCCCAGACCTGGACTAAAGCATCCGCCAACTCCTGGACAGTCTGTGTTGCAACGTGGTGTTGGTGGATGGAGCGAGACATGATGTCCCAGATGTGCTCAATTGGATTCAGGTCTGGGGAACGGACGGGCCAGTCCATTGCATCAATGCCTTCGTCTTGCAGGAACTGCTGACACACTCCAGCCACATGAGGTCTAGCATTGTCTTGCATTAGGAGGAACCCAGGGCCATCCGCACCAGCATATGGTCTCACAAGGGGTCTGAGGATCTCATCTAGGTACCTAATGGCAGTCAGGCTACCTCTGGCGAGCACATGGAGGGCTGTGCGGCCCCCCAAAGAAATGCCACCCCACACCATTACTGACCCACTGCCAAACCGAGGATGTTGCAGGCAGTAGAATGTTCTCCTTGGCGTCTCCAGACTCTGTCACGTCTGGCACATGTTCTCAGTGAGAACCTGCTTTCATCTGTGAAGAGCACATGGCGCCAGTGGCGAATTTGCCAATCTTGGTGTTCTCTGACAAATGCCAAACGTCCTGCACGGTGTTGGGCTGTAAGCACAACCCCCACCTGTGGACGTCGGGCCCTCATACCACCCTCATGGAGTCTGTTTCTGATCGTTTGAGTAGACACATGCACATTTGTGGCTTGCTGGAGGTCATTCTGCTGGGCTCTGGCAGTGCTCCTCCTGTTCCTCCTTGCACAAAGGTGGAGGTAGCGGTCCTGCTGCTGGGTTGTTGCCCTCCTACGGCCTCCTCCACGTCTCCTGATGTACTGGCCTGTCTCCTGGTAGCGCCTCCATGCTCTGGACACTACGCTGACAGACACAGCAAACCTTCTTGCCACAGCTCGCATTGATGTGCCATCCTGGATGAGCTGCACTACCTGAGCCACTTGTGTGGGTTGTAGACTCCGTCTCATGCTACCACTAGAGTGAAAGCACCGCCAGCTTTCAAAAGTGACCAAAACACCAGTCAGAAAGCATAGGAGCTGAGAAGTGGTCTGTGGTCACCACATGCAGAACAACTCTTTTATTGGGGGTGTCTTGCTAATTGCCTATAATTTCCACCTGTTGTCTATTCCATTTGCACAATAGCATGTGAAATTGATTGTCAATCAGTGTTGCTTCCTAAGTGGACAGTTTGATTTCACAGAAGTATGATTGACTTGGAGTTACATTGTGTTGTTTACGTGTTCCCTTTATTTTTTTGAGCAGTGTATAATATATATATACTATCATAATCTCCATCCTATTATATGGCAGGACATACCACTTATATTTATAGCCTTTTATGTCCAGTGACACATTTGTCCCTATAGCTGCAGCAGTGCAGTCTATAGATATAATTACGCTCACATGTTCACAGTGTAATTTAGCAGGGGCTTATTAATGAGTCACCACAAGTTCTTTATTTCCTGACTAAATCCAGTCTCTAGTAATATTCTCCAAGTGGTCCTGATAACAGAAAGACTCATAAGCCTTTATATTCTCCCACCTTTAAGTGGATTAAAGTCTATTTCAATGTGTTTTCCTTTACCACCTGGGCTTGTCTCTATATGCACTACAGCTGCTCAATGTATATTGTTATACCCCTTACTTCATATACATACCCCGGTTCACAGTCTTTAAGGGGTTAAAGTTAGTGAAGTGCCCACGCTTATCACAGTCTAACATATATGGGTGCAGCTATATATCTCTCATATCTTCAGATGCGTTTAGGTGTGTAATATTGTGCAGGTGTTAATTATTCGCTTACACCTGCTCTTATTCGTCAGCGGTGCTGTCAACTCCTCCCCCGACCCTCCTTACTGGCTAAGTGTTGCTGGTGGTGCCACCTCTCTTTCTGCCTGGAAGGCCCTCTTCACTGATGCCTTTAGGTATGTAGCACTACCTCTTCTCCCCTGCCTCCGCTGCTGGAGTGGGAAATGCCAGAGCTCTCATCAGCGTCACCGCCCGCTACCTCCTGCTACCCGCATTAATGTTTACAGCTGATTGCAGGAGCAGGGGCACCTTAGCACCGCACTCTCTGGAGCGGAGCAGACAACTTGGGTATAGAGGACAGGTGGGCCAACTCAATGACCTTTCCTGCCTCTTCAGGCCCGCTGCTCCGTTCTCCAGCGCTAAAGCTTCCTTGTCCAGCTGCGCTACCCCGACTCCACGGCCGCCGCTGTAATGTATACAGCTTGTTACAACTCTTAGCAGCCACCGGAGAAGCCCAGGTGCCAGCACTGCAAGGGGGATCTGCAGACTGAAGCGCCGCTGGTGGGGAGCGTCTTTTATACGCTCTCCTCTAACGGCGCATGGGGACCACTTCTTTGCACATGGCCTCCTTTACCTGCGTGAGGTGACCCCTCTGCACACGGTACAATCATCCTGTGCGCGGGGGACCCTCTTCACTTGGCAGCTATTATTATAAGCCTCGCGCATCCTTTGCACTCAGCCCTATATTCACGGCATGCACAGGCTGTCTCCCCTGCCTTTTATTACTATGCTACACCTCTCACTCCCTTCTGTATACCCCATACAATAAATACACTAAAGAAACCTCTTCCTTGCATATAAATTCATATTATATACACATACACAATTAAGGTCATTACTAAACATAATTTATATTCCTTAAATACTTTATATACATATTACATTTATATATATTCATACAAATTAAAATGACCTATAACCCTGTTACACATATATATATATTAGTGATGTGTACCGGACATTTTTCGGGTTTTGTGTTTTGGTTTTGGGTTCGGTTCCGCGGCCGTGTTTTGGGTTCGAACGCGTTTTGGCAAAACCTCACCGAATTTTTTTTGTCAGATTCGGTTGTGTTTTGGATTCGGGTGTTTTTTTCAAAAAACCCTAAAAAACAGCTTAAATCATAGAATATGGGGGTCATTTTGATCCCATAGTGTTATTAACCTCAATAACCATAATTTACACTCATTTTCAGTCTATTCTGAACACCTCACACCTCACAATATTATTTTTATTCCTAAAATTTGCACCGAGGTAGTTGTGTGACTAAGCTAAGCGACCCAAGTGGCCGACACAAACACCTGGCCCATCTAGGAGTGGCACTGCAGTGTCAGACAGGATGGCCCTTCCAAAAAATACTCCCCAAACAGCACATGACGCAAAGAAAAAAAGAGGCGCAATGAGGTAGCTGTGTGACTAAGCTAAGCCACCCTAGTGGCCGACACAAACACCTGGCCCATCTAGGAGTGGCACTGCAGTGTCACGCAGGATGGCCCTTCAAAAAAATACTCCCCAAACAGCACATGACGCAAAGAAAAAAAGAGGCGCAATGAGGTAGCTGTGTGACTAAGATAAGCGACCCAAGTGGCCGACAGAAACACCTGGCCCATCTAGGAGTGGCACTGCAGTGTCACGCAGGATGGCCCTTCAAAAAAATACTCCCAACACAGCACATGACGCAAAGAAAAAAAGAGGCGCAATGAGGTAGCTGTGTGAGTAAGCTAAGCGACCCTAGTGGCCGACACAAACACCTTGCCCATCTAGGAGTGGCACTGCAGTGTCACGCAGGATGGCCCTTCCAAAAAATACTCCCCAAACAGCACATGACGCAAAGAAAAAAAGAGGCGCAATGAGGTAGCTGTGTGACTAAGATAAGCGACCCAAGTGGCCGACACAAACACCTGGCCCATCTAGAAGTGGCACTGCAGTGTCACGCAGGATGGCCCTTCAAAAAAATACTCCCCAAACAGCACATGACGCAAAGAAAAAAAGAAGCGCAATGAGGTAGCTGTGTGACAAAGATAAGCGACCCAAGTGGCCGACACAAACACCTGGCCCATCTAGGAGTGGCACTGCAATGTCACGCAGGATGGCCCTTCAAAAAAATACTCCCAACACAGCACATGACGCAAAGAAAAAAAGAGGCGCAATGAGGTAGCTGTGTGAGTAAGCTAAGCGACCCTAGTGGCCGACACAAACACCTGGCCCATCTAGGAGTGGCACTGCAGTGTCACGCAGGATGGCCCTTCCAAAAAATACTCCCCAAACAGCACATGACGCAAAGAAAAAAAGAGGCGCAATGAGGTAGCTGTGTGAGTAAGCTAAGCGACCCTAGTGGCCGACACAAACACCTGGCCCATCTAGGAGTGGCACTGCAGTGTCACGCAGGATAGCCCTTCCAAAAAATACTCCCCAAACAGCACATGACGCAAAGAAAAATGAAAGAAAAAAGAGGTGCAAGATGGAATTGTCCTTGGGCCCTCCCACCCACCCTTATGTTGTATAAACAGGACATGCAGACTTTAACGAACCCATCATTTCAGTGACAGGGTCTGCCACACGACTGTGACTGAAATGACTGGTTGGTTTGGGACCCCACCAAAAAAAGAAGCAATCAATCTCTCCTTGTACAAACTGGCTCTACGGAGGCAAGATGTCCACCTCATCATCATCGTCCGATTCATCACCCCTTTCACTGTGTACATCCCCCTCCTCACAGATTATTTATTCGTCCCCACTGGAATCCACCATCTCAGATCCCCGTGTACTTTCTGGAGGCAATTGCTGCTGGTGAATGTCTCCATGGAGGAATTGATTATAATTCATTTTAATGAACATCATCTTCTCCACATTTTCTGGAAGTAACCTCGTACGCCGATTGCTGACAAGGTGAGCGGCGGCACTAAACACTCTTTCGGAGTACACACCTTTGGGAGGGCAACTTAGGTAGAATAAAGCCAGTTTGTGCAAGGGCCTCCAAATTGCCTCTTTTTCCTGCCAGTATATGTACGGACTGTCTGACGTGCCTACTTGGATGCGGTCACTCATATAATCCTCCACCATTCTTTCAATGGTGAGAGAATCATATGCAGTGACAGTAGACGACATGTCAGTAATCGTTGGCAGGTCCTTCAGTCCGGACCAGATGTCAGCATCAGCAGTCGCTACAGACTGCCCTGCATCACCGCCAGCGGGTGGGCTCGGAATTCGTAGCCTTTTCCTCGCACCCCCAGTTGCGGGAGAATGTGAAGGAGGAGATGTTGACGGGTCGCGTTCCGCTTGACTTGACAATTTTCTCACCAGCAGTTCTTTGAACCTCTGCAGACTTGTGTCTGCCGGAAAGAGAGATCTAACGTAGGTTTTAAATCTAGGATCGAGCACGGTGGCCAAAATGTAGTGCTCTGATTTCAACAGATTGACCACACGTGAATCCTGGTTAAGCGAATGAAGGGCTTCATCCACAAGTCCCACATGCCTAGCGGAATCGCTCTGTTTTAGCTCCTCCTTCAATGCCTCTAGCTTCTTCTGCAAAAGCCTGATGAGGGGAATGACATGACTCAGGCTGGCAGTGTCTGAACTGACTTTACGTGTGGCAAGTTCAAAGGGTTGCAGAACCTTGCACAACGTTGAAATCATTCTCCACTGCACTTGAGACAGGTGCATTCCACCTCCTTTGCCTATATCGTGAGCAGATGTATAGGCTTGAATGGCCTTTTGCTGCTCCTCCATCCTCTGAAGCATATAGAGGGTTGAATTCCACCTCGTTACCACCTCTTGCTTCAGATGATGGCAGGGCAGGTTCAGGTTTTTTTGGTGGTGCTCCAGTCTTCTGTACGCGGTGCCTGTATGCCGAAAGTGGCCCGCAATTCTTCTGGCCACCGACAGCATCTCTTGCACGCCCCTGTCGTTTTTTAAATAATTCTGCACCACCAAATTCAAGGTATGTGCAAAACATGGGACGTGCTGGAATTTGCCCAGATGTAATGCACGCACAATATTGCTGGCGTTGTCCGATGCCACAAATCCCCAGGAGAGTCCAATTGGGGTAAGCCATTCTGCGATGATCTTCCTCAGTTGCCGTAAGAGGTTGTCAGCTGTGTGCGTATTCTGGAAAGCGGTGATACAAAGCGTAGCCTGCCTAGGAACGAGTTGGCGTTTGCGAGATGCTGCTACTGGTGCCGCCGCTGCTGTTCTTGCAGCGGGAGGCAATACATCTACCCAGTGGGCTGTCACAGTCATGTAGTCCTGAGTCTGCCCTGCTCCACTTGTCCACATGTCCGTGGTTAAGTGGACATTGGGTACAACTGCATTTTTTAGGACACTGATGAGTCTTTTTCTGACGTCCGTGTACATTCTCGGTATCGCCTGCCTAGAGAAGTGGAACCTAGATGGTATTTGGTAATGGGGGCACACTACCTCAAGCAATTGTCTAGTTCCCTGTGAACTAACGGCGGATACTGGACGCACGTCTAATACCAACATAGTTGTCAAGGCCTCAGTTATCCGCTTTGCAACAGGATGACTGCTGTGATATTTCATCTTCCTCGCAAAGGACTGTTGGACAGTCAATTGCTTACTGGAAGTAGTACAAGTGGTCTTCCGACTTCCCCTCTGGGATGACGATCGACTCCCAGCAGCAACAACAACAGCAGCGCCAGCAGCAGTAGGCGTTACACTCAAGGATGCATCGGAGGAATCCCAGACAGGAGAGGACTCGTCAGACTTGCCAGTGACATGGCCTGCAGGACTATTGGCTTTCCTGGGTAAGGAGGAAATTGACACTGAGGGAGTTGGTGGTGTGGTTTGCGCGAGCTTGGTTACAAGAGGAAGGTATTTACTGGTCAGTGGACTGCTTCCGCTGTCGCCCATAGTTTTTGAACTTGTCACTGACTTATTATGAATGCGCTGCAGGTGACGTATAAGGGAGGATGTTCCGAGGTGGTTAACATCCTTACCCCTACTTATTACAGCTTGACAAAGGCAACACACGGCTTGACACCAGTTGTCCGCATTTCTGTTGAAATAATTCCACACTGAAGAGCTGATTTTTTTGGTATTTTCACCAGGCATGTCAATGGCCATATTCCTCCCATGCACAAAAGGTGTCTCCCCAGGTGCCTAACTTAAACAAACCACCTCACCATCAGAATCCTCCTTGTCAATTTCCTCCCCAGCGCCAGCAACACCCATATCCTCATCCTGGTGTACTTCAACACTGACATCTTCAATTTCACTATCAGGAACTGGACTGCGGGTGCTCCTTTCAACACTTGCAGGGGGCGTGCAAATGGTGGAAGGCGCAAGCTCTTCCCGTCCAGTGTTGGGAAGGTCAGGCATCGCAACCGACACAATTGGACTCTCCTTTGGGATTTGGGATTTCGAAGAACGCACAGTTCTTTGCTGTGCTTTTGCCGCAAGTCTTTTCTTTTTTCTATCGAGAGGATGAGTGCTTCCCTCCTCATGTGAAGCTGAACTACTACCCATGAACATAGGCCAGGGCCTCAGCCGTTCCTTGCCACTCCATGTCGTAAATGGCATATTGGCAAGTTTACGCTTCTCCTCAGACGCTTTTAATTTTGATTTTTGGGTAATTTTTTTACTGATCTTTTGTGTTTTGGATTTTACATGCTCTGTACTATGACATTGGGCATCGTCCTTGGCAGACGACATTGATGGCATTTCATCGTCTCGGCCATGACTAGTGGCAGCAGCTTCAGCACGAGGTGGAAGTGGATCTTGATCTTTCCCTATTTTTTTAACCTCCACATTTTTGTTCTCCATATTTTGCGCACAACTAAAAGCCACCACAGGTATACAATGTAGATGGGTGGATAGTATACTATTATTACTTATACTTATGGACGACGAGTGACGACACAGAGGTAGGTACAGCCGTGGCCTACCGTACTGCTTATATATATAGTATACTGTATATAACGGACCTGGTGGACACTGTCAGCAGATTGCTAAACTAGTATGAAGAAAAAAAAAAACAACACAGGTATACAATGTAGATGGATGGATAGTATAGTATTATATTACTTATGGACGACGAGTGCACTGACGACACAGAGGTAGGTACAGCCGTGGCCTACCGTACTGCTTATATATATATATATATAATATATATATATATATATATATATATAATATATACTGTATATAAGTATAACGGACCAGGTGGACACTGTCAGCAGACTGCTAAACTAGTATGAAGAAAAAAAAAAACACCACAGGTATACAATGTAGATGGATGGATAGTATAGTATTATATTACTTATGGACGACGACTGCACTGACGACACAGAGGTAGGTAAAGCCGTGGCCTACCATACTGCTTATATATATAATATACTGTATATAACGGACCTGGTGGACACTGTCAGCAGACTGCTAAACTAGTATGAAGAAAAAAAACAACAACACAGGTATACAATGTAGATGGATAGTATAGTATTATATTACCTATGGACGACGAGTGCACTGACGACACAGAGGTAGGTACAGCCGTGGCCTACCGTACTGCTTATATATATATATATAATATATACTGTATATAAGTATAACGGACCTGGTGGACACTGTCAGCAGACTGCTAAACTAGTATGAAGAAAAAAAAACAACAACACAGGTATACAATGTAGATGGATGGATAGTATAGTATTATATTACTTATGGATGACGAGTGCACTGACGACACAGAGGTAGGTACAGCCGTGGCCTACCGTACTGCTTATATATATAATATACTGTATATAACGGACCTGGTGGACACTGTCAGCAGACTGCTAAAGTAGTATGAAGAGAAAAAAAACAACAACACAGGAGTGTTTTTCAGGCAGACAAACGTATACTGGACTGGTGGTCACTGTCAGCAAAACTGTGCACTGTACTCCTGCTATAACTGCTCCCCAGTCCCCACAATTAGGCAGTGTGAGCAGTGCACTCAGCACAGATATATCATGCAGCAGTGCAGCACACTGAGTGAGCACAGATATGGTGGAGCGTTTTTTTCAGGCAGAGAAACAAAGGATTAAACTCACTGGTGGTATAATCATCAAAACCCTGCACTGTACTCCCTAACAGCTGCTCCCCGTCCCCAATCCTCCCCACAATTATAACTAACCAAGTGACTCTGTGTTCTACTATAACGGAGAGGACACGTCCTCTCCCTATCAATCTCAATGCACGTGTGAAAATGGCGGCAACGCGCGGCTCTTTATATAGAATCCGAGTCTCGCGAGAATCCGACAGCGGGATGATGATGTTCGGGCATGCTCGGGTTAACCGAGCAAGGCGGGAGGATCCGAGTCGCTCGGACCCGTGTTAAAAAAAAGTGAAGTTTAGGCGGGTTCGGATCCCGAGGATCCGAACCCGCTCATCACTAATATATATATATATATATATATATATACACAAAAATAGTAGGACCGGCACTTCCTCGTGCAAAATATATATATATAATATATATAAACTGCATTGTACTTCAAAGCATCATTAACCATAAATTTAAAAAAAAACATTAGTTTGATGATGTTTGGAATCCTCTTTTTGTTTTTATTTTGTATGTACTTAAAATTCTCATAAGACCAAATCTTAACTATGACAAAATAGCTAAGAATGTGAGATTTACAATAATGTTTAAATATGTGCAATTGGTACTGCACAAAAGAGTTATTTGCAGGCTGTCAAAATTAATTATTAATTTAAACAGTGATATTCTGACTGCATTAACTAGCAATGTACACTTTAGCCAAAAAGCTGCTACAGTATATGATTTTAATCTGAGCCCAAATAGGCAACAGGTTCTCTGTCAATTATATGTAAATGTGCAGTAAAAATCCAAAGTAATGTAAATGATATGAAAGGGACACATTTATGCAGGGCCGTCTTTTCGTATGGGCTCAATGGGTAGTTGCCCAAGGGCCCCAGGAGTATAAAGGCCATAGGCTGATAGTTGAGGGTCCCTTTTTTCCAGGGATACCAGATTTTTTTAAATCGGCGCTTGCGAACCGGAGATATGTGACTTCAAAGCAGTAGTCCCCATCTGAGCCTATTCATTGTTCTTTCCAGCCAGATATCTTGGGTTATGTCTGACTTACAGTTATTCTGAGGGTATATTCCAAAAGGTGGGACTCTCCCCTTTCGGTGGACACTTGCAGCTTGTCTCTGCTATGCCCAGAACCAGAGATATCAGCCTTCAAGCAGCTCCACACACCTAGTATGCAGTTGTATATTTTCGTTGGTGCTTTGGCTCCTGAACTCTGATCCCCAAGTCCTCAATACCTCCTGAAAGGTGGGACGCTCTAGTTTTTTTTTTATCTCATTGAAATCTAAGAAATCTATTTCCAGGAACTGGAGATATCTGCAGTCAAGCAAGCTGTCTTAACACCCGAAAATGCTGAATATTTTGCCCACTCCACTATCCCCTACCACCCTGGAAGTTATAGTCTGGGAACCCGTCATTTAACCTACAGTTTAGTGTTCTCCCTCCTGCCCCATCTACCACGTTCTGTGCAGTAAAGGAATAATTAGCAGAAATTACTGCTCCGAGTCCTACATGCTTGTCTTGACTGTGGTTTTTGTGAACCTGGTGTGTATGTGAAGTCTGTGCGGGTAACTGGAGGACAATGTGTATATTTGACTGGTGTGTGGGCATCAGTGAGATGAAGTAGTAAGGAGCAATCCCTGACCGGGGGTCGATCCTGGGCCTCGGCAGAGGGAGACGTATCCTGACCACTGGATCACCAGGGACTTGGTTTTGATAGCAGGATGATGAATGTATTGGTGAGAATGAACTGGATATACTGTCACAGGAGTAAGTGTTTGTGTACCCAAGATTACTATGAAACAGGTTCTCTGGAGTTATGCAGATCTGGGGGAAGAGCTGAAGACTTTGAACCGGACTGGTTACCAGGGAGACTGGAACTGGGCTGGTTACTGGTGAGATTGAGAACTGGGCTGGTTACCGGTGAGACTGAGAACCACACTGAACTCGGCTGGGTACCGGTATAACCGGAAACACAACTGTATGTAGAACAATGACTGTGGCTGTGACTTTAAGATGAGGCTGAAGATGAACTGAAGACTGTGCTGTGTCTTTAAAATGAGACTGAAAAGTACTGCAGCTGTGTCTTTAAGACAAGACTGATGAATGCTGCGGCTGTGGCTTTAGGATGAGACTGAAGAGTACTGCAACTGTGTCTTTAAGATGAGACTGATTAATACTACGGCTTCATCTTTAAGGATAGACTGATACTGGATATAACTGTTTTGAAGGAAGGACAGAACGTCTGAAGGATAATGTACAGGTATTTTTACAAAAATTCACATTAGTAATTGTAAGTAACCAACCAATAGATGAACTATAATGAGGGCTAAGGGAAGGAGAAGCTCTAGTCAAAATAAAACTAGGTTGGAGGTGCGCCACTAAGCTGAGTTTACAGTGTTTTTCTAAACGTTGTTAGTGTAAACCACTAGTGGGTTTGTCACTAAAGGAAAGGCTTAGTGTGTGGCACACTCTTTTTTTGGAATATTAATACAATGTTAAAACATAACTTTTATTTTAATCTTTTAAATTAAATCTCTATAGCCAGGCAGGACAAATCATCTGATAGCCTGAGAGTGCGAGGTAATTAAATATTATATTAACCCAGAATTCAAAATACTGTGATAATAATAATTCTACAATAGGGTTAAAGTAAATGAAATATTGAAATACAAATATTAATAACAAAAATAAAGAGTTTGTAACCAAGCCGTGTGAATATTTATTCAAAAAATTATCAATACTAGTAGGCTATTAATTCAAAGTATTATTTAACCCAAGCGACTCATTAAATTAGTAGTCCTTAATTATTTCTAGGACCCGGACTGATGCAAGGCAAGGTTTGTACCTAAAAAGATAATGTGAAGGTATTGTAACATAACGCCATCTTCTACACCAGTCTACTGTTCAAGACTGTATAGATAGTGCAGATGTAAATTGATACAAAGTTATGTCCACCAACTTGCAACAACTGTATGGCTGGCATAACAACAGGTACTAGAGAACAGATAATAAATTAACTGTCTCTTGTAAAAAAATTAAATTTAATGAGAACTGTGAGGGAAAAAGGGGTCAGATTATAAACAAAATAATATAAACAAAATAATTAATACTCCTGATGATTAATGCAGACTCACAAGTGATCATTAATTTATCATATATAAATGGACACAATCCAATGTTAGAGGCTGGTCTCAAATCATCAAACAGACGAACATCTCATGTATATACAAAGATACAACCGTCCCAGTGCGTGAAATGAAAATAGATGATATTTAATTGAGCATATATAGATCTTCCTTGCAGTCCTAAACACTAGGACTATTTCACACAGACACACTCAAAGATAGGATAGCCAAACGATTTTCCAAAGGGATATAATTGGACTCATTTGTCCATGTGTCAAATCTCCACATTTACAACAGCTCTTTTCATTTATATGGTGATATATAGCATTAATAGGTTGCTATACTAAAAAACTGTTTGTTATTATTGCAGCTTATTGTTCCAAATCTCATATAACACTGTAGGTTATTAAAACATTTTGGAAGTGCATTAGATAGGGAGAGAGAGACATGAAAAAGAGCCCCTGGTGTGTGGAAACGGATACCCTTTCTACTGTTGCCCCATATGCCACAGTGGGCAGTGGTGGGTACAATGAGAGCGGGGAAGAGCCGTCCACCAAGGACTGAAAGGACAGAGTAGTGCGAGCTGCTTCTACTGTCCACGTTCTATGTCCCCCCTCCCCTGTTACATATAGGCATTGCAGGAGGGGCCATAGACAAAAGAACAGTGGATGAGAGGGCTGCTCTGAGTACCTTTCTGATGTCCCGTCTGGTGTGTCTGTGTCAGAACAGGGGGGATTCCCCGTTAGTCCTGTGGAGCCACTGCCACGGTGAAGTACCTGGAGCGGGCCGTAGTCTCCGTAGTGACAGGGAGCCAAGCCGGCAAACCTCCGTCTTCGCAGGGAGCCGTAAATAATACACTCCCGAGTCTCACTAATATAGCTTGCCGGGCTGGGTATAATTACCCGTCTGTTAGAGAGCCGCTATCCAAATAGAGTACCGGGAGTATAGTGTACCGAACTGGGTACGATTACCCGTCTTTTGGGGAGCCGCTATCCCAGTGGAGCGCCGAGAATATAGCGTACCGGGCTGGGTATAATTACCCGTCTGTTAAAAAAGCCGCTGCCTTACCAGAACACCGGGTCAGGGTTAGTTTCTGCACCCCTGTGTGAGGTCTCCGTCTTCGCAGGGAGCCGTAAATGATACACACCCGAGTCTCACTAATATAGCGTGCCGGGCTGGGTATAATTACCCGTCTGTTAGAGAGCCGCTATCCAAAAAGAGTGCCGGGAGTATAGTGTACCGAACTGGGTACGATTACCTGTCTTTTGGGGAGCTGCTACCCCAGTGGAGCGCCGAGAATATAGCGTACCGGGCTGGGTATAATTACCCGTCTGTTAAAAAAGCCGCTGCCTTACCAGAACACCGGGTCAGGGTTAGTTTCTGCACCCCTATGTGAGGTCTCCGTCTTTGCAGGGAGCCGTAAATGATACACACCCGAGTCTCACTAATATAGCGTGCCGGGCTGGGTATAATTACCCGTCTGTTAGAGAGCCGCTATCCAAAAAGAGTGCCGGGAGTATAGTGTACCGGGCTGGGTACAATTACCCGTCTATTGGAGAGCCGCTACCCCAGTGGAGCGCCGAGAATATAGCGTGCCGGGCTGGGTATAATTACCCGTCTGTTGAAAAGCCGCTGCCTTAATAGAACACCGGGTCAGGGTTAATTTCTGCACCCCTATGTGAGGTCTCTGTCTTTGCAGGGAACCGACGGGTTTCCGTCCCTGCAGAGAGCCTGTACAGGAGATGGGCGCCGGGTCGGGTATAATTCCTGAACCTCCGTAGGAAGTACACGCCCACGTCCTGCTGATGACGTACGTTTCACAAAGTAGCTTGATCACATCAGTGACGCTATGAGGGAAAGGACAGTATTTAAAGCATAGTAATTAAGCGGCCATTGGGTTCATGTGATTAAAATAATTAGAGTTATAATAACAAAAACAGATGGGAAAACATGTTTACAACCATTTTAATGGGTGTAAATAATTACTGTTGAGATCCTGGGCACATAAGAAGGGGATAATTGTTTGATGTAGGAGACACTGCTGACTGTTATTTTTGACGAAAGGGATAAAACGTATAATAGTCAAACTATGAGAGTAAAAAATCACCTGATCTCTATTACCTATAAGGGTATAACTAGTGATTGATGCAAGCCTATACAGAAGAGATTCGTTTTAATTATCAAATAATCCACTTATATGTGCCAAATGATTTTATTCGCTTAATAAATGAGAATTCATTATCAGGGAAAGAAAGGAAAGTTATGTTTAATAATCAAATAGTCCATTTATATGTGCCAAATGATTTTATTAGCTTAATAAATGAAAATTAATTATATCAGGGAGAAAAAAGAAAGTTACATTTGAGTCATAACCCAACTGACATTACCCATTATCCATCTTTAATAATTATTTATTAAGATATACCCATATCCTGGGTTAATAATCATATGTAAAATTTAGTAATAGCCCTAAGGCTAAGAAACATATCAATTGCACTCCCGTTAGTATGTTCCACGTCAGGAGAACCATAATTTGATGTATCACGGTATACCAGATATAAGTAATTACTAATTAAGTATACTAATTTAAATTTAATCTATAGTCTGAAATATTTTATATATGCCATTTATGTAAAAATTCATCAATTCGAATACATAATTTGGCATATTTTACATACATCTAAAGAGAATTTATAGTGACGAAAAAAGGGGGAGGGGGCAGGAAGACTGATATATCCATAAAAGGTGTAATATGTGTAAACTACTATATAGGTGCCTCATTAACAGCTGTGGGTTCCGTGTAAAAAACATTCCATGATAGCAATCTATAGAGTACGATCGAAAAGATCTGTAATAAAACAGGGTGTTGGCACTAATAATTGAAAGTGATGCTAAGAAGTATATTTATAGAGTTTATTAAACAAGTGATGATGAAGCACTGCATAAGTATAGATTAAAGAATTATTAAGATAAGTGTATAAAACAGAGTGAAATATATGTGCATTATAACGGTGGTGAGAGTAATGTAATATATGTAATTATAACTGAACAATATTGGTGTGTGAGTCCACTGTGATCTAAAATATTTATAATTATAAATTTAATAAGCTGTTAGTGTATACCTGATACAAACTCTATTTAGTGGTGCAATAAATATCATTAAAAAATCGAGATATTAGAGATATAGGCACTAAAATGGGTTATGATAATATTGTGTTATTAGATAAGGAATCTCAAAATGTCCGTGATAAATCCTTTTTACTATAAATGGTGGAATGGTAATGGTAACATGGTAAATCCAATTAGTTATAAAAAAGGAAGCACTGAGGAAGAGTAATTAACATGTGAGAGAGATGATGGAAATGAGAACAAGAAGAAGCGCACTGGAGATAACAACATTAGTTTACATTGTTTCATTAGTCGGAAATGTGGTTATACGGGAAGGAAAGCTCCATAGTTAATATTTTCGTTCAAACCTTTAGGTGTCAACGTGTCTTATTTGAATATCCACTTGCTTTCCAGTTTTTGTAGTTCCCTTGAGGAGTCACCTCCTCTAATGCCCATCCTTAATCTTTCAAGGCAAAAAAACTTAAGTCCATGTGGGGATTTTGAATGTCTACGCTGAAAATGCCTGGCTACTAATGTAATCTTTCTGAATCTTGCAGAGTCCAATTCTACATTCCTAATATTGCCCATGTGTTCCATTATGCGAGTCTTGACCATTCTAGTGGTCATTCCTACATATAGCATCTTGCACGGGCATTGGATGCAGTAAATGACGTTAGTTGTTAAGCAGTTCGAGAACTCTTTCATTCTCAATTTATTCCCATCCCTGTCTTTAATGTCAGGTTTGGTCTCGACATATCCACAGGCTATACATGATCCACATGGATATGTACCTTTGATCTTATCCTCTCGTTTTGGAAGATGACGGAAATGGCTTCTGACCAATTTGTCCCCAATGTTGGGTGATTTCTTCCAGCTCAATGCTACTGTTGGACCGAGGTTGTCTGCCAGATCAGGGTCATTTAATAAGAGAGGCCAGTGTTTATTGATCACCTCTCGAATCTCCTTCCACTCTCGGCAAAAATCACCTACAAACCGTATCTCGGGTTTGGTAGTCTTCTCTCTCAATTGTTTAGATTTTTTACTCTCTTGAAAAATAATTGATTGCCTGTTGGTATGTAGAAGGGCCCTGCTGGCTTTTCTTATACATCTCATACTGTATCCCCTCTCTTTCAGTCTTACTGTCAGTTCTTTGCTCTTGATTTTATACGTCTCATCATCTGAACAGTTCCGTCTGAGTCTGAGGAATTCACCCCTCGGGATATTCTGGACAGTAGCTGGTAGATGTGAGCTGGTGCTAAGTAATAGGCTATTCGTGGCCGTCTTCTTTCTATAGAGTTCCGTGGCAAGCATATCATTCTTGTCCCTATAAATTCTAAGGTCAAGAAAAGGGATGGATCCACGACTGATCTCACATGTGAGTTTTAGGTTAAGATCGTTAGTATTCAATCGTTCAATAAATTCTCTCAGTGGTTCATCATCTCCCTCCCATATGACGAAAATATCGTCGATGTAACGCATCCAAGTTATTATTCTGTTGGTAAAGGGTTCATTAGTCTCACTGAACACCACTTCCTTTTCCCACCAACCCAAATATAGGTTGGCGTACGTGGGTGCGCAGGCTGCGCCCATGGCTGTTCTACGTATCTGGGAGAAGAATGCATCCGCAAATGTAAAGATATTCTTGTGGAGGACAAAGTGTAACAGTCGGAAAAGAAAGGAATTAAATTCACTAGGGCCCTCCATCCGAAGGAAGTACTCTGCTGCAGCTAAACCCTTTGAGTGGTCTATGCTGCTGTACAATGACTCCACATCAAGACCTACCAGGAGATAGTTATCCTCCAATTTTATGTCATGTAGTTTTGCTATGACGTCTCCTGTGTCACGTACATAAGATGGTAAGGCAGTGACATGCTTTCGCAGATGGGTGTCAATAAAGATGCTAGCCTTTTCTGAGACACCTCCTATGCCAGATACTATCGGCCTTCCTGGGGGGTTGCTCAAGTTCTTATGCACCTTCGGCAACAGATAGAATGTAGGAGTTCTAGGGTGATCCACCCGCAGGAAATCATGTTCCTGTTGCGTGATCACTTTATTTTTAAGTGCTTTCTCAATGATTCGATTAAGGATTAGTTTACAATTATCAGTGGGATTGAACAATGTCTTTGTATAACATTCAGGATCACTAAGTTGTCTCTGAGCCTCCTGAACGTACATATCCTTTGGCCATAAGACGATATTGCCCCCTTTATCGGAGGGCTTTATGATCACATCTTCCCATTCACTAATCTCATTGAGAGCTCTCCTCTCTCCCTTCGTAAGATTGTCCTTATATCTCAATCTTTTATTCTTCTGTATCTCATCCAATTCCTTACTGATCATGTTCATAAAGATCCTAACTTCGGGACATGTCTGATCTTGGGGGAAGAAAGTAGATCTTTTTTTTGCATATAGTTATGCCCCTTTCTTGTGTCTCCCTCTGGATGTTTTCCAAGGACAACTCTTCCAAAATTGAGATCATTTCCTGATCTTGTTCGGTGAACTCCCCAAATATTTCATTCCCCTCAAAATCCTGGATATTATGGGCACCTTGTTCTGGTGAGGGAGGAGTCATATACATTTTATCTGTCAGCTGATTAGCCTTTTGTGCATAAAATTTTGTCAATAATAGTTTACGGCAGAATAGCTTAGTATCTTTTTCCCATTGAAAGCGATTAAAGCTCTTTTGGGGAGCAAAAGAAAGGCCTTTCCTTAGAACCATATCCTGATCTTTAGTTAACAGGCGCCCTGAGAGATTTATGATTTTGAGAGAGGGTCCTTCAGTCAGTATTTCCTGTTGTTTATTTTCCTCCTTGGATATCTGTGTGTAATCGGAGTATCCCATCTTGGTGGATCGTAATTTCCTCTTTGCCCTCCTCCTTGTCTTCCTTTTACGGGGCGGCCTCTGCCTCCCCGAGTTGATCCTAAAAAAGGATCCTGTTCAGAAATGTATTGTCTTCTCGGATCTGTGGAGTTGGGTTCATAAATATCCTCTCCTCCTGATGATTCTATTTCTGATGATGTATAGACTTCCTGTTGTCTCTGTTTGGGGGTAGCCTCCTTCTGTCTTTTACTATTCCACTTAAAGATGTTATTACTCATAAAGTCCCTCTTATCCCGTATATATTTGGTCATTTTCCTCTCAATGATTGCATCTTCATAATTCTCAAGTTCCTTCTCTTGTCCTTCAAATAGTTTCTGAAACTGTGCATCTTTCTCCCAGATTTCTAAATTTTTACTAAGCCTCTCTATTTCCTTATCGCATTCTACTAGGACCAGATTGTCATGTTTCACCAAAATGCTCATAAGTTCCTGAGAGCATTTAAGCAAACAGCTCTCCCATTCCTTGGTCAAATTATCCGAGATCAGATTAAACGCCGGGAACAATCTAGGCCTAAGACCTCTAGGTGAGATTTTATTTTTCATATAGTTTTCTAGACTAGTCAGGTCCCATCTAGTGCGTATTTGTTTCTGTAATGATTGTTTCAATTTTAGTAAATCGTCCTCCCATTTTGGATCCATATCATGTTGTGTTGTACTGTCCGGAATATATTGCTAAGATCCCCCATTTTGCGTCTACCACTCAAGGCATTTCTCAAAGAGAAATTTGCCATTGTAAAATAACACTGCTATCTCAGATGTCAGTGGCCTGTGTCAATTCAATACAAGCGTTGTATTATAATTATTTACCGTACAAGAATTTCCAGAAACTGTGCAAAGGCACAGTACTATGTATAGATATTTTGAAGGAAGGACAGAACGTCTGAAGGATAATGCACAGGTATTTTTACAAAAATTCACATTAGTAATTGTAAGTAACCAACCAATAGATGAACTATAATGAGGGCTAAGGGAAGGAGAAGCTCTAGTCAAAATAAAACTAGGTTGGAGGTGCGCCACTAAGCTGAGTTTACAGTGTTTTTCTAAACGTTGTTAGTGTAAACCACTAGTGGGTTTGTCACTAAAGGAAAGGCTTAGTGTGTGGCGCACTCTTTTTTTGGAATATTAATACAATGATAAAACATAACTTTTATTTTAATCTTTTAAAATAAATCTCTATAGCCAGGCAGGACAAATCATCTGATAGCCTGAGAGTGCGAGGTAATTAAATATTATATTAACCCAGAATTCAAAATACTGTGATAATAATAATTCTACAATAGGGTTAAAGTAAATGAAATATTGAAATACAAATATTAATAACAAAAATAAAGAGTTTGTAACCAAGCCGTGTGAATATTTATTCAAAAAATTATCAATACTAGTAGGCTATTAATTCAAAGTATTATTTAACCCAAGCGACTCATTAAATTAGTAGTCCTTAATTATTTCTAGGACCCGGACTGTTGCAAGGCAAGGTTTGTACCTAAAAAGATAATGTGAAGGTATTGTAACATAACGCCATCTTCTACACCAGTCTACTGTTCAAGACTGTATAGATAGTGCAGATGTAAATTGATACAAAGTTATGTCCACCAACTTGCAACAACTGTATGGCTGGCATAACAACAGGTACTAGAGAACAGATAATAAATGAACTGTCTCTTGTAAAAAAATTAAATTAATGAGAACTGTGAGGGGAAAAAGGGGTCAGATTATAAACAAAATAATATAAACAAAATAATTAATACTCCTGATGATTAATGCAGACTCACAAGTGATCATTAATTTATCATATATAAATGGACACAATCCAATGTTAGAGGCTGGTCTCAAATCATCAAACAGACGAACATCTCATGTATATACAAAGATACAACCGTCCCAGTGCGTGAAATGAAAATAGATGATATTTAATGGAGCATATATAGATCTTCCTTGCAGTCCTAAACACTAGGACTATTTCACACAGACACACTCAAAGATAGGATAGCCAAACGATTTTCAAAAGGGATATAATTGGACTCATTTGTCCATGTGTCAAATCTCCACATTTACAACAGCTCTTTTCATTTATATGGTGATATATAGCATTAATAGGTTGCTATACTAAAAAACTGTTTGTTATTATTGCAGCTTATTGTTCCAAATCTCATATAACACTGTAGGTTATTAAAACATTTTGGAAGTGCATTAGATAGGGAGAGAGAGACATGAAAAAGAGCCCCTGGTGTGTGGAAACGGATACCCTTTCTACTGTTGCCCCATATGCCACAGTGGGCAGTGGTGGGTACAATGAGAGCGGGGAAGAGCCGTCCACCAAGGACTGAAAGGACAGAGTAGTGCGAGCTGCTTCTACTGTCCACGTTCTATGTCCCCCCTCCCCTGTTACATATAGGCATTGCAGGGGGGGCCGTAGACAAAAGAACAGTGGATGAGAGGGCTGCTCTGAGTACCTTTCTGATGTCCCGTCTGGTGTGTCTGTGTCAGAACAGGGGGGTTTCCCCGTTAGTCCTGTGGAGCCACTGCCACGGTGAAGTACCTGGAGCGGGCCGTAGTCTCCGTAGTGACAGCGAGCCAAGCCGGCAAACCTCCGTCTTCGCAGGGAGCCATAAATAATACACTCCCGAGTCTCACTAATATAGCGTGCCGGGCTGGGTATAATTACCCGTCTGTTAGAGAGCCGCTATCCAAATAGAGTACCGGGAGTATAGTGTACCGAACTGGGTACGATTACCTGTCTTTTGGGGAGCCGCTACCCCAGTGGAGCGCCGAGAATATAGCGTACCGGGCTGGGTATAATTACCCGTCTGTTAAAAAAGCCGCTGCCTTACCAGAACACCGGGTCAGGGTTAGTTTCTGCACCGCTGTGTGAGGTCTCCGTCTTCGCAGGGAGCCGTAAATGATACACACCCGAGTCTCACTAATATAGCGTGCCGGGCTGGGTATAATTACCCGTCTGTTAGAGAGCCGCTATCCAAAAAAGAGTGCCGGGAGTATAGTGTACCGGGCTGGGTACAATTACCCGTCTATTGGAGAGCCGCTACCCCAGTGGAGCGCCGAGAATATAGCGTGCCGGGCTGGGTATAATTACCCGTCTGTTGAAAAGCCGCTGCCTTAATAGAACACCGGGTCAGGGTTAATTTCTGCACCCCTGTGTGAGGTCTCTGTCTTTGCAGGGAACCGACGGGTTTCCGTCCCTGCAGAGAGCCTGTACAGGAGATGGGCGCCGGGTCGGGTATAATTCCCGAACCTCTGTAGGAAGTACACGCCCACGTCCTGCTGATGACGTACGTTTCACAAAGTAGCTTGATCACATCAGTGACGCTATGAGGGAAAAGGACAGTATTTAAAGCATAGTAATTAAGCGGCCATTGGGTTCATGTGATAAAAATAATTAGAGTTATAATAACAAAAACAGATGGGAAAACATGTTTACAACCATTTTAATGGGTGTAAAAAATTACTGTTGAGATTCTGGGCACATAAGAAGGGGAAAATTGTTGGATGTAGGAGACACTGCTGACTGTTATATTTGACGAAAGGGATAAAACGTAAAATAGTCAAACTATGAGAGTAAAAAATCACCTGATCTCTATTACCTATAAGGGTATAACTAGTGATTGATGCAAGCCTATACAGAAGAGATTCGTTTTAATTATCAAATAATCCACTTATATGTGCCAAATGATTTTATTCGCTTAATAAATGAGAATTCATTATCAGGGAAAGAAAGGAAAGTTATGTTTAATAATCAAATAGTCCATTTATATGTGCCAAATGATTTTATTAGCTTAATAAATGAAAATTAATTATAGCAGGGAGAAAAAAGAAAGTTACATTTGAGTCATAACTCCACTGACATTACCCATTATCCATCTTTAATAATTATTTATTAAGATATACCCATATCCTGGGTTAATAATCATATGTAAAATTTAGTAATAGCCCTAAGGCTAAGAAACATATCAATTGCACTCCCGTTAGTATGTTCCACGTCAGGAGAACCATAATTTGATGTATCACGGTATACTAGATATAAGTAATTACTAATTAGGTATACTAATTTAAATTTAGTCTATAGTCTGAAATATTTTATATATGCCATTTATGTAAAAATTCATCAATTCGAATACATAATTTGGCATATTTTACATACATCTAAAGAGAATTTATAGTGACAAAAAAAGGGGAGGGGGCAGGAAGACTGATATATCCATAAAAGGTGTAATATGTGTAAACTACTATATAGGTGCCCCATTAACAGCTGTGGGTTCCGTGTAAAAAACATTCCATGATAGCAATCTATAGAGTACGATCGAAAAGATCTGTAATAAAACAGGGTGTTGGCACTAATAATTGAAAGTGATGCTAAGAAGTATATTTATAGAGTTTATTAAACAAGTGATGATGAAGCACTGCATAAGTATAGATTAAAGAATTATTAAGATAAGTGTATAAAACAGAGTGAAAGATATGTGCATTATAACGGTGGTGAGAGTAATGTAATATATGTAATTATAACTGAACAATATTGGTGTGTGAGTCCACTGTGATCTAAAATATTTATAATTATAAATTTAATAAGCTATTAGTGTATACCTGATACAAACTCTATTTAGTGGTGCAATAAATATCAGTAAAAAAATCGAGATATTAGAGATATAGGCACTAAAATGGGTTATGATAATATTGTGTTATTAGATAAGGAATTTCTAAATGTCCGTGATAAATCCTTTTTACTATAAATGGTGGAATGGTAATGGTAACATGGTAAATCCAATTAGTTATAAAAAAGGAAGGACTGAGGAAGAGTAATTAACATGTGAGATAGATGATGGAAATGAGAACAAGAAGAAGCGCACTGGAGATAACATTAGTTTACATTGTTTCATTAGTCGGAATGAATGAAACACTGTAAACTAATGTTATCTCCAGTGCGCTTCTTCTTGTTCTCATTTCCATCATCTCTCTCACATGTTAATTACTCTTCCTCAGTCCTTCCTTTTTTATAACTAATTGGATTTACCATGTTACCATTACCATTCCACCATTTATAGTAAAAAGGATTTATCACGGACATTTAGAGATTCCTTATCTAATAACACAATATTATCATAACCCATTTTAGTGCCTATATCTCTAATATCTCGATTTTTTTACTGATATTTATTGCACCACTAAATAGAGTTTGTATCAGGTATACACTAACAGCTTATTAAATTTATAATTATAAATATTTTAGATCACAGTGGACTCACACACCAATATTGTTCAGTTATAATTACATATATTACATTACTCTCACCACCGTTATAATGCACATATCTTTCACTCTGTTTTATACACTTATCTTAATAATTCTTTAATCTATACTTATGCAGTGCTTCATCATCACTTGTTTAATAAACTCTATAAATATACTTCTTAGCATCACTTTCAATTATTAGTGCCAACACCCTGTTTTATTACAGATCTTTTCGATCGTACTCTATAGATTGCTATCATAGAATGTTTTTTACACGGAACCCACAGCTGTTAATGGGGCACCTATATAGTAGTTTACACATATTACACCTTTTATGGATATATCAGTCTTCCTGCCCCCTCCCCCTTTTTTTGTCACTATAAATTCTCTTTAGATGTATGTAAAATATGCCAAATTATGTATTCGAATTGATGAATTTTTACATAAATGGCATATATAAAATATTTCAGACTATAGACTAAATTTAAATTAGTATACTTAATTAGTAATTACTTATATCTAGTATACCGTGATACATCAAATTATGGTTCTCCTGACGTGGAACATACTAACGGGAGTGCAATTGATATGTTTCTTAGCCTTAGGGCTATTACTAAATTTTACATATGATTATTAACCCAGGATATGGGTATATCTTAATAAATAATTATTAAAGATGGATAATGGGTAATGTCAGTGGAGTTATGACTCAAATGTAACTTTCTTTTTTCTCCCTGATATAATTAATTTTCATTTATTAAGCTAATAAAATCATTTGGTACATATAAATGGACTATTTGATTATTAAATATAACTTTCCTTTCTTTCCCTGATAATTAATTCTCATTTATTAAGCGAATAAAATCATTTGGCACATATAAGTGGATTATTTGATAATTAAAACGAATCTCTTCTGTATAGGCTTGCATCAATCACTAGTTATACCCTTATAGGTAATAGAGATCAGGTGATTTTTTACTCTCATAGTTTGACTATTTTACGTTTTATCCCTTTTGTCAAAAATAACAGTCAGCAGTGTCTCCTACATACAACAATTATCCCCTTCTTATGTGCCCAGAATCTCAACAGTAATTATTTACACCCATTAAAATGGTTGTAAACATGTTTTCCCATCTGTTTTTGTTATTATAACTCTAATTATTTTAATCACATAAACCCAATGGCCGCTTAATTACTATGCTTTAAATACTGTCCTTTTCCCTCATAGCGTCACTGATGTGATCAAGCTACTTTGTGAAACGTACGTCATCAGCAGGACGTGGGCGTGTACTTCCTATGGAGGTTCAGGAATTATACCCGACCCGGCGCCCATCTCCTGTACAGGCTCTCTGCAGGGACGGAAACCCGTCGGTTCCCTGCAAAGACAGAGACCTCACACAGGGGTGCAGAAATTAACCCTGACCCGGTGTTCTATTAAGGCAGCGGCTTTTCAACAGACGGGTAATTATACCTAGCCCGGCACGCTATATTCTCGGCGCTCCACTGGGGTAGCGGCTCTCCAATAGACGGGTAATTGTACCCAGCCCGGTACACTATACTCCCGGCACTCTTTTTGGATAGCGGCTCTCTAACAGACGGGTAATTATACCCAGCCCGGCATGCTATATTAGTGAGACTCGGGTGTGTATTATTTACGGCTCCCTGCGAAGACGGAGACCTCACACAGGGGTGCAGAAACTAACCCAGACCCGGTGTTCTGGTAAGGCAGCGGCTTTTTTAACAGACGGGTAATTATACCCAGCCCGGTACGCTATATTCTCGGCGCTCCACTGGGATAGCGGTTCCCCAAAAGACGGGTAATCGTACCCAGTTCGGTACACTATACTCCCGGTACTCTATTTGGATAGCGGCTCTCTAACAGACGGGTAATTATACCCAGCCCGGCAAGCTATATTAGTGAGACTCGGGAGTGTATTATTTACGGCTCCCTGCGAAGACGGAGGTTTGCCGGCTTGGCTCCCTGTCACTACGGAGACTACGGCCCGCTCCAGGTACTTCACCGTGGCAGTGGCTCCACAGGACTAACGGGGAATCCCCCCTGTTCTGACACAGACACACCAGACGGGACATCAGAAAGGTACTCAGAGCAGCCCTCTCATCCACTGTTCTTTTGTCTACGGCCCCCCTGCAATGCCTATATGTAACAGGGGAGGGGGGACATAGAACGTGGACAGTAGAAGCAGCTCGCACTACTCTGTCCTTTCAGTCCTTGGTGGACAGCTCTTCCCCGCTCTCATTGTACCCACCACTGCCCACTGTGGCATATGGGGCAACAGTAGAAAGGGTATCCATTTCCACACACCAGGGGCTCTTTTTCATGTCTCTCTCTCCCTATCTAATGCACTTCCAAAATGTTTTAATAACCTACAGTGTTATATGAGATTTGGAACAATAAGCTGCAATAATAACAAACAGTTTTTTAGTATAGCAACCTATTAATGCTATATATCACCATATAAATGAAAAGAGCTGTTGTAAATGTGGAGATTTGACACATGGACAAATGAGTCCAATTATATCCCTTTGGAAAATCGTTTGGCTATCCTATCTTTGAGTGTGTCTGTGTGAAATAGTCCTAGTGTTTAGGACTGCAAGGAAGATCTATATATGCTCCATTAAATATCATCTATTTTCATTTCACGCACTGGGACGGTTGTATCTTTGTATATACATGAGATGTTCGTCTGTTTGATGATTTGAGACCAGCCTCTAACATTGGATTGTGTCCATTTACATATGATTAATTAATGATCACTTGTGAGTCTGCATTAATCATCAGGAGTATTAATTATTTTGTTTATATTATTTTGTTTATAATCTGACCCCTTTTTCCCTCACAGTTCTCATTAATTTAATTTTTTTACAAGAGACAGTTCATTTATTATCTGTTCTCTAGTACCTGTTGTTATGCCAGCCATACAGTTGTTGCAAGTTGGTGGACATAACTTTGTATCAATTTACATCTGCACTATCTATACAGTCTTGAACAGTAGACTGGTGTAGAAGATGGCGTTATGTTACAATACCTTCACATTATCTTTTTAGGTACAAACCTTGCCTTGCAACAGTCCGGGTCCTAGAAATAATTAAGGACTACTAATTTAATGAGTCGCTTGGGTTAAATAATACTTTGAATTAATAGCCTACCAGTATTGATAATTTTTTGAATAAATATTCACACGGCTTGGTTACAAACTCTTTATTTTTGTTATTAATATTTGTATTTCAATATTTCATTTACTTTAACCCTATTGTAGAATTATTATTATCACAGTATTTTGAATTCTGGGTTAATATAATATTTAATTACCTCGCACTCTCAGGCTATCAGATGATTTGTCTTGCCTGGCTATAGAGATTTATTTTAAAAGATTAAAATAAAAGTTATGTTTTAACATTGTATTAATATTCCAAAAGAGTGCGCCACACACTAAGCCTTTCCTTTAGTGACAAACCCACTAGTGGTTTACACTAACAACGTTTAGAAAAACACTGGATATAACTGGTAACACAACTGTAATCCAGACTGGGTAGCAAAGGAGCAGAGTTTTACAGGAACCAAAGTAAAAGTGTACCTCTTAGGGTGCTCAGCTACTAAGCTCATACAAAGCTGCGTGATACAAGTAAATGGCAGATTCTGTAGCACAAGTCTCTTTACTTATACTTCCTGGTCCTTGGTCATTGGTGATTCAGAGGGCGGAACTCAAATGATATATCATGCCGAATCTCCTTTCTAAAGTGATCCCTGTTATTGCACATATCGCACCCATAGTAATCAGGTTTAGCTGCTTAAAGGATTTAGTGCCCTCGCTTCCCGTAGCAAGCTGAAATAATTTTACCACACCCGTAAGGAGAAACAGAACAGGTGTGAAAGGGGGTGAAAAGAATTGAATACCGCCCAGAAAGTCTCAGGCTGGCATAGACCCCGTCATGTCAGTAATCCAGGTAAGGCTCTGATGTGGAGTGAGGCCTAGCCGGCCGAAAAAACACTGAAGCCTAAACTTCTACAAATTAATAGAGGATGCTAACTTTTAGGCCTAAACTCCAGATTAACTGAACACAGTGAAGAATCAAATGCTGCACACAGCTGATTAATGATTACTTAGAGGAATTGCTACTCAGGTGGCTAATCAAGGTAAGCAAACACAGATTTGCAGTCTTCTTGGTGAGCTAAACAGATGTACGTTACAGGATACGCTGAGGTAAGCCCCAGAATATGAGAAATACAGTCAGGATCGTGACAATGCTGAGCGAAACCACCCACAAGACATCAAAGCTGCCGCTGAGACCCACCCATACCGCTGGAGGATGGGTAGGGGCCCCAGTGCATTGTTTGCCCAGGGGCCTACTCTGCTATTAAGACTGCCCTGAATTTCTGAAAGTACTGTTGGTTGAGGTAATGATAACATTTATCTAAATTAGGTCAGTGACTTACAGTATGTGGTCTAGGTGGACTGAAATGAGCAATTTTAATTTTAATAATGCTAAATGTATTTGCAAGCCAATTTTTAAATAAGTTCAACAGCTCCAGGAAGTACACAAGCAAAGACCAGGTCTTTTTCTATTATGATAAAGTGCAAGACTTGATTGTTTTGAAATTGCTGTTCTCATCTAAGCTCCCAGCTGTCCTGGTTTAGGTGAGACAGCCACGATTTGAGGAGACCGTCCTGTGTAAAATCTTTTTTCTTTTTGGAGACATTTATTAGATATGTTATACTACTGAAGGTCAGTATTTTTTCACTTGAGAACCCCGTGGCAGGAAGCCAATATGTGTTATTTGTACCCCCAACATTTGCAAGGTTGTTTAGGTGTCGCTATATAAAGAAAAGCAATAAATGTGCTATAAGATATATTTTTTCAATTATGAATCTATAGAGTAAATTGTGTGCATGTGTATATGATGTCTGTCTATCTATCTATCTATCTATCTATCTATCTATCTATCTATCTATCTATCTATCTATCTGTCTATCCACAGTGATTAAAAAGTCACAGTACACCCTTTTGTTTCAAAAACTGTGCAGGAAATGGGAAAACGGAATACCCAAGGTATGGGTGAGGTGGGCTATCTTTTAGGGTATGTACATGGTATGAACATGGGTGCCATCTTGAAATCATCCATCTTGAACCTAAGTCAGTTTTTTTCAAATGGAAAGGAGGTTGTGTAACATGTCAAATAACATGAACATTTGCTGAAAAGTTTATTGCTGCAAACAGATTTGAAAAAGCAGTTATGGTTCAAAAGTTACATAAGAAACTAACTTAGTTTCAAGATGGTCGATTTCAAGATGGTGTCCATGTTTGGTACACACCCTAAAAGATAGCCCACCTCACCCATACCTTACTGGAGTATTCAGTTTCCCATTTCCTGCACAGTTTTTGAAAACAAATGGGTGTACTGCGACTTTTGAATCACTATATATATATATATATATATATATATATATAGAGAGAGAGAGAGTCGCATTGAGTCTGTTATTTGGTGATCCAATTTCCAGTGATGTCCTCCTGCAATGTCTTGATATGGATCATCTCAAAGCTCTGTACCTCTAGTTCTTTGGCAGCCTCCTCTGTCACCAATATCATCAAATCGAACAAACATTTGTTAAGGATGGCTATCCACTTAAGACAGAATTCTTGGTTATGGCGACCAATGGTAGGTGTATTGCGGACCCTGAATCCATGTGGTATATATTTATCCCTGTAGTAGTCGGACAGAGTTAGCCCATGCATCGTGAAGTCTATCTCACGCCTCTTTAACTTGTACAGCATTTGATACAAATTTTCACACATGTCAGCCTGTGCAGCATATTGCGGATTCTCAGTGAATAAGATGCTATTAATTTGCTCATCAGTGAAGCTCATGATTTCCCCTAATGGCAAAGGGGCCTTAGTTGGGCTTCACGCTCCATTTCACTGTATATATAGGCGCTGTTGCAGATACAATATGATGCTTTATATCCACACGTCCCTTTAACAGATGCCGATGATTAAGGGTTCTATTTACTAAGCCTTGGATGGAGATAAAGTCGCTGGAGATAAAGTACCAGCCAATCGGTTCCTAACTGTCATGTTACAGTCTGTGTTTGAAAAATGACAGGTAGGAGCCGATTGGCTGGTACTTTATCTCCAACAACTTTATCTCCATCCAAGGCTTAGTAAATAGACCCCTAAATGAGATATGTCATATCACAATTGATTCCAATGTATATCATAGAAAGGGACAGCACTCAGAGGATTTTTCAACAAGAGAACTTATATTCAAAATTCCTTTCAATGAAACATCATTACAACGTTTCGGTGCATGCAAGCACCTTCATCAGGATGGCTCTCATCATACAAAATATGACAAACAACCAGTGACGTCACCGTGTTGACTGGCAACAATCCCCTAGAAATACATGCCACTTATACAGATGTTGATGTTGTTTTTAATTTTTAATGTTATGATGTTTGTATTTGTTTATAGATACAATGGGACTTGCGGGAGCAGCGCCGGCAGTGATAACAGCGGCTGTCAGGGAGACGCGGCTCCGTCCCTAACAACAAGTCTGCACACTGAGCGGGTTGCTATGGACACGGGATGACGTCATGCAGGCGCGCCCTGTTGGCCGGGATTGTTGCCAGGCAACGCGGTGACATCCCTGCAGTGCATCCTGCAGCGCCAGCCGGAAGCCCTGGTGTCAAACATGTGGGGAAGATCATCACTTTGTGTGTGTACTTAAATGGGGTAAGTCACTTATACATGTTGTTTGTCATATTTTGTATGCTGAGAGTCATCCTGATGAAGGTGCTTGCATGCACCGAAACGTTGTAATGATGTCTCATTGAAAGGAATTTTGAATATAAGTTCTCTTGTTGAAAAATCCTCGGAGTGCCGTCCCTTTCTATGATATACATTGGCGGGCTGACTGTGTTGGACACAGGACAACGGGGTAATTAATTGCATTTATTGAGTTCCGGATCAAGTTGCTGTATTTGGATGGGGTGCTCCCATCATTATCAAGGCACCTTGGAATCATTTGTGATTTGACATATCTCATTTAATCATCGGCATCTGTTAAAGGGAAGTGTGGATAAAAAGTAGAGATGAGCGCCTGAAATTTTTCGGGTTTTGTGTTTTGGTTTTGGGTTCGGTTCCGCGGCCGTGTTTTGGGTTCGAACGCGTTTTGGCAAAACCTCACCGAATTATTTTTGTCGGATTCGGGTGTGTTTTGGATTCGGGTGTTTTTTTCCAAAAACACTAAAAAACAGCTTAAATCATAGAATTTGGGGGTCATTTTGATCCCAAAGTATTATTAACCTCAAAAACCATAATTTACACTCATTTTCAGTCTATTCTGAATACCTCACACCTCACAATATTATTTTTAGTCCTAAAATTTGCACCGAGGTCGCTGTGTGAGTAAGATAAGCGACCCTAGTGGCCGACACAAACACCGGGCCCATCTAGGAGTGGCACTGCAGTGTCACGCAGGATGTCCCTTCCAAAAAACCCTCCCCAAACAGCACATGACGCAAAGAAAAAAAGAGGCGCAATGAGGTAGCTGTGTGAGTAAGATTAGCGACCCTAGTGGCCGACACAAACACCGGGCCCATCTAGGAGTGGCACTGCAGTGTCACGTAGGATGTCCCTTCCAAAAAACCCTCCCCAAACAGCACACGACGCAAAGAAAAAAAGAGGCGCAATGAGGTAGCTGTGTGAGTAAGATTAGCGACCGTAGTGGCCGACACAAACACCGGGCCCATTTAGGAGTGGCACTGCAGTGTCACGTAGGATGTCCCTTCCAAAAAACCCTCCCCAAACAGCACATGACGCAAAGAAAAAGAGATAGTATATTCGTAACTAGTATGTATGTATAAAGAAAGAAAAAAAAAACACGGTTAGGTGGTATATACAATTATGGACGGGCTGCCGAGTGCCGACACAGAGGTAGCCACAGCCGTGAACTACCGCACTGTACTGTGTCTGCTGCTAATATATAGACTGGTTGATAAAGAGATAGTATACTCGTAACTAGTATGTATGTATAAAGAAAGAAAAAAAAAACACGGTTAGGTGGTATATACAATTATGGACGGGCTGCCGAGTGCCGACACAGAGGTAGCCACAGCCGTGAACTACCGCACTGTACTGTGTCTGCTGCTAATATATAGACTGGTTGATAAAGAGATAGTATACTCGTAACTAGTATGTATGTATAAAGAAAGAAAAAAAAACCACGGTTAGGTGGTATATACAATTATGGACGGGCTGCCGAGTGCCGACACAGAGGTAGCCACAGCCGTGAACTACCGCACTGTACTGTGTCTGCTGCTAATATATAGACTGGTTGATAAAGAGATAGTATACTCGTAACTAGTATGTATGTATAAAGAAAGAAAAAAAAACCACGGTTAGGTCACTGGTATATACAATTATGGACGGGCTGCGGAGTGCCGACACAGAGGTAGCCACAGCCGTGAACTACCGCACTGTACTGTGTCTGCTGCTAATATATAGACTGGTTGATAAAGAGATAGTATACTCGTAACTAGTATGTATGTATAAAGAAAGAAAAAAAAACCACGGTTAGGTGGTATATACAATTATGGACGGGCTGCCGAGTGCCGACACAGAGGTAGCCACAGCCGTGAACTACCGCACTGTACTGTGTCTGCTGCTAATATATAGACTGGTTGATAAAGAGATAGTATACTCGTAACTAGTATGTATGTATAAAGAAAGAAAAAAAAACCACGGTTAGGTGGTATATACAATTATGGACGGGCTGCCGAGTGCCGACACAGAGGTAGCCACAGCCGTGAACTACCGCACTGTACTGTGTCTGCTGCTAATATATAGACTGGTTGATAAAGAGATAGTATACTCGTAACTAGTATGTATGTATAAAGAAAGAAAAAAAAACCACGGTTAGGTCACTGGTATATACAATTATGGACGGGCTGCCGAGTGCCGACACAGAGGTAGCCACAGCCGTGAACTACCGCACTGTACATTGTCTGCTGCTAATATATAGACTGGTTGATAAAGAGATAGTATACTCGTAACTAGTATGTATGTATAAAGAAAGAAAAAAAAACCACGGTTAGGTCACTGGTATATACAATTATGGACGGGCTGCCGAGTGCCGACACAGAGGTAGCCACAGCCGTGAACTACCGCACTGTACTGTGTCTGCTGCTAATATAGACTGGTTGATAAAGAGATAGTATACTACTAATATTATATACTGGTGGTCAGGTCACTGGTCACTAGTCACACTGGCAGTGGCACTCCTGCAGCAAAAGTGTGCACTGTTTAATTTTAATATAATATTATGTACTCCTGGCTCCTGCTATAACCTATAACTGGCACTGCAGTAGTGCTCCCCAGTCTCCCCCACAATTATAAGCTGTGTGAGCTGAGCAGTCAGACAGATATATAATATATATAGATGATGCAGCACACTGGCCTGAGCCTGAGCAGTGCACACAGATATGGTATGTATGTGACTGAGTCACTGTGTGCTGTGTATCGCTTTTTTCAGGCAGAGAACGGATTATAAATAAAAGTGGTGGTCACTGGTCACTATCAGCAAAACTCTGCACTGTACACTACTGAGTACTCCTAATGCTCCCCAAAATTAGTAAATCAAGTGTCTAAACGGAGAGGACCCAGCCACGTCCTCTCCCTATCAATCTCAATGCACGTGTGAAAATGGCGGCGACGCGCGGCTCCTTATATAGAATCCGAGTCTCGCGATAGAATCCGAGCCTCGCGAGAATCCGACAGCGTCATGATGACGTTCGGGCGCGCTCGGGTTAACCGAGCAAGGCGGGAAGATCCGAGTCGCTCGGACTCGTGAAAAAAAACATGAAGTTCTGGCGGGTTCGGATTCAGAGAAACCGAACCCGCTCATCTCTAATAAAAAGCATCATGTTGTATCTGCAACAGCGCCTATATATACAGTGAAATGGAGCATGAAGCCCAACTAAGGCCCCCTTTGCCAATAGGGGAAATCATGAGCTTCACTGATGAGCAAATTTATAGCATCTTATTCACGGAGGATCCGCAATATGCTGCACAGGCTGACATGTGTGAAAATTTGTATCAAATGCTGTACAAGTTAAAGAGGCGTGAAATAGACTTCACGATGCATGGGCTAACTCTGTCCGACTACTACAGGGATAAATATATACCACATGGATTCAGGGTCCGCAATACACCTACCATTGGTCGCCATAACCAAGAATTCTGTTGTAAGTGGATAGCCATCCTTAACAAATGTCTGTTCGATTTGATGAAATTGGTGATAGAGGAGGCTGCCAAAGAACTAGAGGTGGCGAAAACAAAGATATAGAGCTTTGAGATGATCCATATCAAGACATTGCAGGAGAACATCACTGGAAATTGGATCACTAAATTGCAGACTCAATGCAATAAGTATCGCTCTGATCTCATCAAGTTCAAAAAATTAAACCGTTTTAAGGTGGTACAGGATTATGGAGAAAATCGGGTATACCAGTGGATCAATGGTGGTGAACAACATAGAAATTATAGAAAACATTTCAAACATACAAGGATATACCGCAGACTTAGGAGTAACACCGAAATTGTCTCTTCACAGAGTGACAGCAACTTCATTGTTTCAGAAAGTGAGGATACAGGTGCAGCACAATCGGCCCCTTTAGGGGTGCGCACACGCACTGCAAACCAAAATCAAGGAGGCCACACACGAGGAGAAGCCGCCAAATGGAGAGGGGTAGGATGCCCCCCATGGAAGAAAGCCAACAGTTAATATTTAATTTATCTAATAGAACCTTAACTGCAGACGAAAACGTAGTATTGAGCAAGGGTTTATCCTTTGTGCCTACCAATTGCCATTCAGAATACGATTGGAATATGGATTTACATAAGTTTGTTAGTTAGCTGAGACTCCAGGAACATTTAGCAAATAAGTCACATGCCCAGACGTCGCTTACAGAACCACCAGACCCAGTGGAGAAATTCTGTAGGGGACGGATTAAATCTACATTTGACCCTCCGGTACACAATCCATCTTTGTAGTGCTTTTCAAGATTATTTGACGATTCAGTGCACAAATACAATATGGAGAATAAAGTCGTTAGACATAACCTAACAAAAGGAGAACGTATGGCTATTAAAAATTTGGGGCAGTATGAGGATATCGTCATTCGTTCCGGTGATAAGGGCAGGGCAATCGTATTCCAAAATACATCAACATAGCGTAAAGAAATCACCACACAACTGAGTGACCAATCGGTTTATAAAAGATTGCCATGGAATCCGGTACATGTGTTTAAGCAAGAATTGTATCTACTGTAGTGTTAAAAACAGGACAGCAGCAGGGAACTATCTCTGAAAGAATTGTGAGAGCCTTGACACAGACACATCCTGTAACATCTATCCTATATACTACCCCAAAAATACATAAGGATCCCATTCAGCCACTGGGATGCCCCATTGTGTCAGCTATGGGGTCCCTGTATCAACCTGTATCGCAATATCTTGATACACTGTTACAACCGTGCATTACTGATGAAGATTCATATATGTGAAAGATACGACTAATTTTCTGTTACGTATACAACACTTTATGACAGCACCATTTGATTTACTTATGTGTACATTAGCTATAGAGAGCCTGTGTACGGCAATGCCACATGTCGAGAGACTTAGGGCAGTGGAAGCATTTCTACAGGATAGCACAAAATATGTTGGGCCAGAGTTATCATTCATTAATCTATTGACTCTTGTGTCATACAGAAATAATTTTCTCTTTGATGGACAGTTTTATTTGCAAACAGCCGGATTTTCCATGGGATCGAACATCTCACCTACTGTACATACGCAAACATAAACATGTATATGCAGGAATGTGTATTATTCCATGCCCACCCGGACTTTAAGACATAGGCAAAATTATTTCTGCGCTATATAGATGACCTAATCATCTTTTGATCATGGCCGGAATAGACCTTTGTGTCCATCAAATTCCATCAATGACCAACATGGACCAATCAAATTTACTTACAAAACTAGCTACACTGAGATCGAGTATTTGGACGTCAAATTGACCAATTGTGAGGGACGCCTTGTTACATCTGTGTACAGTAAGCATACGGACTGAAACACGCTCTTAAGATATTCTAGCCATCACCCTCCAGCTTTAAAATCCGGATTGCCATACTCTCAGATGTTGAGAGTGGCAAGAATAAACAATGATAGCACACTATTGGAGCAACAATTAGATGATATGGTAGATAAATTTCTACGCCGTGGGTATCCAGAACAGCCATTGTTACAACATAAAACCAAAGTGCTTAATTACCCATGAGAAAACCTACACATACCGGGAGCCAAGAAACGTGATAAAACTGACCGGGTCATTTGGGCTACAAATTATACAACTAGTAGCAATGTCACACAAAGAGCCATTAAGGCATTATGGCCTATAGTCAGCACTGACACGGATTTAAAAAAGTTTAAGACAAAAACACCAATGACAAGTTTTAGACGTGGGAAAAACATCAAGAATCTAGTCATGCAGACTGATATTACGAATTTTAATGAGAATCCTACTATATCAACTATGACAACATGGAGGAAAGGATGTTACAGGTGTATCCACTGCGCAACTTGTTGCCACATGGACACAGGCTCATCGTTCAGACACCCACATAGTAGAAAAAACATCCCCATTTGACATGCAGTCACGTGCACCACTGCATATGTTGTATACATCATACGATGCCTGTGTGGACAGTACTATGTAGGCAAGACCATACGCCCATTTAAAGAACGTGCCACCTGATAATGTCGGTATTATCTTAGACCGCAAAGCTATACCCCTTTATACACTATTACCGTTGAGCCGCTATGGCCGCTAGACTACGTGCACGTGCTACGTACTTTGTACGCTATTTGCGTACAGAGTCCTGCACGTAGTACGCACTTGGCGTACGCATGCTGCGCTGAGTGTACGGAGTACACACAGCGAGCGCTCACACAATGGATAACCTTTAAACCTTGTTAATGATACAATGTAATGATATGCCTTTAAACCTTAAGTAGCGCTGGCGATACAAAGTATCCGCAGTGCGTACACCTTAACAATGCTTATACACCTTAAACAGATTAATCTACTTTAAAGCCCAGGCAGGAAAGTGAAAACACAACACCGTTTGTAGTTGAAACCACAGGGTTCTAAGGCCTCCGTGGATTGATTCCAAAAAATGGTAAAACAGTACAATTTATACACTACAGACTAACAAGTAAATCTAAACAGAAATAATGGCTACAGAGAATGTACATACGTGAGAATATTCGCAAGTGCAACCCGAACTCGGTCCTCCGCAGGTCATACAGATAGCGTTAAGAGTCTTCTGACCGGCCAGGCAACAATGGTCCTTTTATACACAACATGCATACACAATACAATGGTCACTGAAATCTCATTGTTCATTGGACACAGAGATATGCCTCCACATTTCAGCAAAGGTCATAGGTGGATTTGAAAAGGTGGGCGATGTCATTCTCAACTGCTCTTGTGGGTGGTATCCTCTGGATTCCCGCCGCATATGTAATTTACAGTAAATACAGTTAATGTTCATAATCTACTTTTGTACATAACTATATGCAGGAGCAAGCGATCTTTCTCTAACTAACACCGGAATGTTACCCTCAAAATACCCTACAGCTGGATACTAGACATCACCTTCCAACCTTTATCTGACCCTTCCTATCATGCAAAGGTGAATCTCTCTGTCCAGGAACTGTTTAAACTAATAATACTCGCTGACATGGTCTAGGGGAACTATATCTACAAAATGCACTATTTGGGTTAGATATGCTATGTTCTAATAACACGTTACACGCTCACAAACTCCGCCGTAAATACCCATATCATGCACACGATCGCCGGAGCGATCTTACGCAAATGGCGGATATGTGCATGTACGGCGGACTGAGTGCACGAGCAGCGGGCATGTGCATGGGGTTAGTACAAGGCATATGCATTACGATATTTTTCGACTTTGACACACCCAACATCGGTCAGCCATCAGAGCTGCCATCACAACTGGAGATAGTGAGCAACCAGTGGCCAAACACTTTGCAGTCACTGGACACAGTATGGCAAGTGTGAAATACATGATAATAGACTATCTACCTGAAAACCGACATGGTGGGGATAGGAATAAACAATTGTTAATACTTGAGGCAAAATGGATCGTTAGATTGGATACCGTTGCCCCACGTAGGCTTAATGAAAAGATCTGTTGGAATAGCTTAATGTGAATCTAGGCTGCATTACTGAATGTATTTAATATATCATAATATGTGGTAAAGCAGCACTCACTTGTAGATATTGTGGTAGTGAATCTGTGGTGGTGTAGATGTTTATAGGTGGAGGTAAAAATTGCTTCCACATTTATAGTTACAGTAGATGCTAATAGAAATACATGCCTCTTATACAGATGTTGATGTTGTTTTTAATTTTTAATGTAATGATGTTTGTATTTGTTTATAGATACCAGGGGACTTGTGTGAGCAGTGCCGGCAGTGATAACAGCGGCTGTCAAGGAGACGCGTCCGCGTCCCTAACAACAAGTCTGCACAATGAACGGGTTGCCATGGACACGGGATGACATCATGCAGGCGCACCCCGTTGGCCAGGATTGTTGCCAGGCAACGCGGTGATGTCACTGCAGTGTATCCTGCAGCGCCAGCCGGAAGCCCTGGTGTCACACATGTGGGGAAGATCATCGCTTTGTGTGTGTACTTAAATGGGGTAAGTCACTTATACATGTTGTTTGTCATATTTTGTATGCTGAGAGTCATCCTGATGAAGGTGCTTGCATGCACCGAAACGTTATTATGATGTCTCATTGAAAGGAATTTTAAAGTTCTCTTGCTGAAAAATCCTCTGAGTGCGGTCCCTTTCTATGATATACATTGGCGGGCCGACCGTGTTGTACACAGGACACCGGGGTAATTATTTGCATTTATTGAGTGCCGGATCAAGTTGCTAAATATAAATATATATATATATATATATATATATATATATATATATAGTATATATATATATAAATACTGTATGTATGTATGTATGTATGTATATATATATATATATATATATATATATATATATATACTAGCTGTTCTACCCATTCTTCGCATGGGTGTTTCTGATGAGTGTTAAAACTTTGGTAAATCTATAGAGACGTCTTAATGTAAGTAAATAATAATCCATGGTTCTTAGCATTACCCGAGGAGCACTTGTAGCAGTTACGGTAAAAAGGACCATTTTTGTAGTTTTCTAAATTCTACACACTGGAGGTGCAATTCAAATTTTGATCCGATTGTCCTTTTGGGCATTATCGTTCACGCAACGCAACTCACACATTGGTAATGACTTCATTATGTCAACCCCCTTTTCATCCCCTGAGGGGAGGTTTATTAAAATTCTGATTATGTAGTTTTCCTATTTCCCACCTGAAGACTACCTATGCTAAATTTCATCATCCTAACATATTGGGAAGTAAGAGAATTAGGGAGTATTTAAGAAATGTGTGATACAGTAACACAGTGAAAAACATGATACACTCTATTACATGCCACCTCTGCAGGTAAGATCTGTAATGGAAGCTTGATGTCTGTATACAGCATAAGTACTGAGATGTAATCAGCCAGCTGCAGTTTTAGCTAAAATTGAAGCACACTGAAAGACTGTTTGAAACTTTCACTGGTTTAGTAGATGATGGTAGCTGTTCACAGGAATATACTGCGGTTTGGTAGTGTAGGAAGTTCCAGGATAAGTTGGTACTGATGGATACACAGGTAAAGCAACAGTGCTTATAGCAGGTCTTGGTATATTGCAGGCATGAGCACAGTGGTGTATGGAAAAGCTGAGCACTACAGGAGAGCACTAGCACAGTGTTGAGAGATTTGTACAGGACTGAATAAACTCAGAGAGTGACAGACAGATGAAGTCAACAGATGGAGCTACTGACAGGAACCAGGAACTTGTGGTTAGACAAGTTGTACTGGCAATGTACTAATGAACTTGGTAAACTTAAATAGGGTGCTCTGGTAGCAGATTGGCTGTTATGGTGATGTGGAATAATGATGTCCGGGATACAAGCAGAATGATCATATGATCAAAGACAACATGACGGCACCAATATTGCTCTATACTATTTCTCAGTAAACAGTGTTACCCAGAATCTATATTTAGAATTGCATGTGCAATCTGAATAGCGGGGACATGCCTTGAGGAATAGTTACAGCACGGGTGAGGTAAGTGGGTATGGAGAGCCGCATTGTGACACCATGTTTTTCTGGAGCTCTGTGCATAGTCCCAGAGGACATTATATTCCTCTATTGTGGCATCATCATGCCCTGTGTAGTGTGACCAAGACCATGTGCATTCCATTAAGTGGCAATGCACTAACCCTGTCATGACTTTTAAAACATAAATGTTGGGGAACATTAGCCTTATGCAGGCCTTCCCAACCTTGGTCCTAAAGGCAAGACGTAATCTATTAGAGGCGATCCATTTTTAATGGATCAAACCATATAGATATTGCGATTTTAGACCAATGGTCATTATCACGGTATCCTATTAAAGGCCGTTTTGATCAGCCGAAAATGGACCCATAATTGTGCGATAACACATGGGATCCAGGATAAGCTCCTGATGTTAGTGTGCCTTGAGGTTCCATACGCGCACGCAGGGGGGGTTTCCGAGTACCTGGAAACCCCCCCTGCCTACCGATCCATCGCACAGCACACTGGCTATTTGGTGAGAGATGGTGCGGAGCGCAGGCAGCTGTGTCAGTAACGCGACAGCTGCCTGCTCTCCACACCAACAGGGAGGCAGGCTGACTGTAGAGAGAGCTGCAGCGTCAGCGCACAGCCCCTCTAAGACCAGCAGCCGGGAGTCGCTGGTGGTGTTTGTGTTTCCCAGAGCCAGATAGACAGGTCTGTGTCTCGGCGCGCGCGGGGGGAGGAGGGGTGATTTTCAATAAATTATGCCTAATAGATTTATTTTGTGTTTGTGCAATGTATATGTGGTGTACTATGTGTGTGTACAGTATGCATGGTGAGCATATGTGTGTGTGCTGTGCTATTTATATGTGTGTACATTGTGTTTCAGTGTGTGGTGTGCAATGTATGTGTAGTGTGCTGTGTGTGCAATATGTGTGTGGTGTGCTTTGTATATGAGTGTGTCCAGTGTGTATGGTGTACTATGTATGTGTGAGTAATGTATGAGGACAACTAGAAAGTCTGTAAGTATGCTGTGCTATATATGCATGTGCAATGTGTATGTGTGTGTACAATGTATGTGTTTTCAATGTGCATATGTCGGCAATATGGAAACCCCCGTGATTAAATCCTGCGTTTGCCCCTGGGTTCAAGGTTGGGGTTGCCTGGCCTAATGTGTTTTCATAGTCCTTAGAAGTGTCAGGCACCATGTGACATAACAACATTGTGAAGCAGTTGTTAGGGTGTGAAATAGCATTTGCACAGTCTGCTTCTTGCCCCCCTCTTGCTGTAGGAACCAGGACCCTAAGGCAGTGAGGGTCCAGCAGGGATTTCCCTTTTACCCTAGTTTGACACTATAATTACATGTTTAGTCAGTTACAGGTGCATACCTGAGTAAGTGAGGCCTGGGATGGTCACCCATTTCAATATTGCTTTGGAATATCTGTACTGTATTGTTTAGACAATAATACTACAGGCTCCTCAGTTTTTCCTTATTGTGTGATAACCTAATGATGGCACAGCTTCACTATTATCTTTAATAGAGTAGTCGTAGCATGTGCCAAAATACAGACATTTTTATTTCATGGAAAGGGCCACTGAAAAGGGGCAGCAGGGAGGATAAAATGCAGTGAGGGAGAGAGAGCATTGGGCCATAGCCTGACTTCCCAGTATAGGGATAAGCGGGTTCGGTTCTCTGAGAACCAAACCACCCCGAACTTTGAGATTTGAGCCCGGATCCGAGTCAGGCTCGTTTTTTTGCGCCTAAGTCATTTCCGAAAACGAGGCAAAACATCATCATCCCGCTGTCAGAACTCGCGGGTTTTGGATTCTATATATAGCCCCGGTGATCGGCGCCATCTTCACTCCGGACTTGGAGAGTGCACAGCAAGGACATGTTCCTTCTGTGCTGTATTCTGTATTGTAATCGGATAGGCTGGTTAATGAAGGGGGCAGGAGAGAGCAGAGGGGTTGCTGCAGGAGAGTAGAGTTAACCTGGGATGCTACTTGTGTTGGTGTGCTGTGACTGCCACTGTGTTAGGGCTGTGCATAGCAGACAGTGCACTGCATATAGCATATTGTGGCTGTGTATAAAACCAGGTGTTGTTCTCTGTCTATAAGGGGATGTGTACTGCCGTACACTGGGCCTAATTCAGACCTGATTGCTTGGCAGCGATTTTTGCAGCCCTGCGATCAGATAGTCGCCGCCAACTGGGGGGTGTATTTTAGCTGTGCAAGTGTGCGAATGCAGGAGTAGCAGAGCTGTATATATTCCTGTTATAATGTGGGCATTACTATGTATTTTTATCATGACATGTGACCATGCCCATTTTTCGGCACACTTAGTACCGCTAAGAAAATATTTCTACTTGCACCACTGGTGCTCCCATTTTTGAATTATGTGTATATACTGTATATTAGGGGTGTGTTTTGGTTTTGGATCTGGATCTCATTTGTGTCTTGTGGGTTCTGGTTTTGGTTTTGGATCTTGATTTAAAAATAAATAAATCATCAAAACAGCTAAAATAACAGAATTCGGGGATGCTTTTTTTCCTACAGTATTATTAACCTCAATAACATTCATTTCCAGACTATTCTGAACACCTCACAGCTCACAATATTGTTTTTATCCAGATTAGGCCAAAAGATTGCACCAAGGTAGCTGGATGGAGCAGCAGCAGCCCTTGGATGTATATACTGGGAGGACAAAATTATTTTAAAAATATATATAAAAAGGACGCATTGGGCAAAGCTCAATGTTTCAGTTCACAAAAAGATGATTAAGGCAAAGAAGAATAAAAAATACAATATTTTAGATTCAATTCAGTTAATTTATTTTAATTTCAATTTATTTTAATTGAATTTATTTAATTTTTATTTAATTTATTCAATTTAATTTATTTAGAATCAAATTATTCATTTCCTCCAAGATATCTTCGATATGCAGAGGGTTAACTATATGAGTGTGGAGAGTTTATTTATATTAATTAAATTTAAATTTATTTAATTTATTTTTATTATTATTATTAATAATATTAATTTGAATTAAGTACAATGTGATGATAAGAAGAGTTATGAAAATAGGACAATAAGTTATAAAAAAAATATGTGCTACAGACACCACACCCAGAAATTGACAGAGCATGCCTGGATGTATTCTGGAAGGATACGGCACAAAATATTTAAAAATATATTTATTTGAGTAGACTGAAAGAACACCCCTAGATAGACGGAGCAGCTGCAGTCCCTGGATGTATACTGGGATGACACAGGACAAAATATAAATTTTAATCAACATATATATACATATATATTATTTTTTTATATCTCACACTGTGGTTACAGTGTTGCACAAATGAGTCAAAAATATGTAGAAGTATTTTTTACATCACAAACCAGTGTATACAGTGTCGAACAAATGAATCAGAAATATATACAATAATTACACACTGCAGTTGACTATACTGACAGCGTTCACAATGCGTTTATGAGTAGGAAATAATTACTGCTGTCTGACCGGCAGTGTCACAGTACTTAATAAAATAAAATAAAATTGTATGGTACACTGGGGTACAGCACAGACAAATATATATATATATATATATATATATGTTTTTATAATTATAATTTTAGGCTTTTTGGTTTTAGCTTTTATTAGTTTAATTTTACACTGGGGCAGAGCCCATGTATGGATGGACAGATTACCCCTTTCAGATACAGCAGACAGCGCACCCCTTTCAAATACATAATACAAATAGATTTTTGGCTTTGGATCACACACAGATACAGTGCATCCGGGAAAGTATTCACAGTGCTTCCCTTTTTCAACATTTTGTTACATTACAACCTTATTATAAAAAAATATTTTTTCCCTCAAAATTCTACACACTATACCCTACAATTACAATGTGAAAAAAAGTTTTTTTGTTAGATTTTTGCAATTATTAAGAGGAAAAAAAAAGAAATCACATGTACATAAGTATTCACAGCCTTTGTTCAATACTTTGTTGATGCACCTTTGGCAGCAATTACAGCCTCAAGTCTTTTTGAATATTATGCCACAAGCTTGGCACACCTTCTTTTGGGCAGTTTTGCTAATTCCTCTTTGCAGCACCTCTCAAGCTCCATCAGGTTGGATGGGAAGCGTCAGTGCACAGCCATTTTCAGATCTCTCCAGAGATGTTCAATCAGATTCAAGTGTGGGCTCTGGCTGGGCCACTCAAGGACATTCACTGAAGACACTCCTTTGATATCTTGGCTGTGTGCTTAGGGTCGTTGTCCTGCTGAAAGATGAACCGCTGCCCCAATCTGAGGTCAAGAGCGCTCTGGAACAGGTTTTCATCCAGGATGTCTCTGTACATTGCTGCATTCATCTTTCCCTCTATCCTGACTAGTCTCCTAGTTCCTGCCACTGAAAAACATACCCACAGCATGATGCTGCCACCACCATGCTTCACTGTTGGGATGGTATTGGCCTGGTGATGAGCGGTGCCTGGTTTCCTCCAAACATGACACCTGGCATTCACGCCAAAGAGTTCAATCTTTGTCTCATCAGACCAGATAATTGTTTTTTTCATGGTCTGAGAGTCCTTCAGGTGCATTTTGGCAAACCTTAGGTGGACTGCCATGTACTTTTTATTAAGGAGAGGCTTCCGTCTGGACAATCTACCATACAGGCCTTATTTGTGGATTGCTGCAGAGATGGTTATCCTTCTGGAAGGTTCTCCTCTCTATACAGAGGAATGCTGTAGCTCTGACAAAGTGACCATCGGGTTCTTGGTCACCTCCCTGACTAGGGCCCTTCTCCTCCAGCTCTAGGAAGAGTCCTGGTAGTTCTAAACTTCTTCCATTTATGGATGATGGAGGCCACTGTGCCCATTGGAACCTTCAAAGCAGCAGATATTTTTCTGTACCCTTCCCCAGATTTGTGCCTTGAGACAATCCTGTCTCAGAGGTCATCAGTCAATTCATTTGACTTTATGCTTGGTTTGTGCTCAGACATGCACTGTCAAGTGTGGGACCTTATATAGACAGGTGTGTGCCTTTACAAATCATGTTCAGTCAACTGAATTTACCACAGGTGGACTTCTGTAGGATCATCTCAAGGATAATCAGTGGAAAGAGGATGCACCTGAGCTCAATTTGAACTTCATGGCAAAGTCTTACTTTGTGAATACTTATGTACATGTAATTTCTTACATGTACAGCCTAGCAATCAGGTCTGAATTACCCCTGCTACTGCTATATATCCTCTGTATGTGATCCAAAGCAAAAAATATATTTCAATTGGTTGCGTCACTCTGACTACTAGTACAGTGGCTGCCATACACTACTGCTATATAACCTCTGTGTACAGAGCAAAAAATATATTTCTCTTGGTGCATCACTTAGTGACAACTACCAGTACAGCCGTACACTACTGTTATATATCCTCTGTGTGTGATCCAGAGCAAACAATATATTTCTATTAGTGCATCAATCAGTGATGACTATCAGTACTGCCATACACTACTGCTATGTATCCTCTGTATATGATCCAAAGCAAAAAATATATTTCAATTGGTGCGTCACTCTGACTACTAGTACAGTGGCTGCCATATACTACTGCTGTATATCCTCTGTGTACAGAGCAAAAATATATTTCTATTGGTGCGTCACTCAGTGACGACTACCAGTACTGCCATACACTACTGCTATGTTTCCTCTGTGTGTGATCCAAAGCAAAAAATATATTTCTATTGGTGCGTCATTCTGACTACTAGCACAGCGGCTGTCGTACACTACTGCTATATATCCTGTGTGTGATCCAGAGCAAAAAATATATTTCTATTGGTGCATCACTCAGTGACGACTACCAGTACTGCCATACGCTACTGCTATATATCTGTGTGGGATTCAAAGCAAAAAATATATTTCTATTGGTGCATCACTCAGTGATGACTAGTACTGTGGCTGCCATACACTACTGCTATATACAGTGCATCCGGGAAGTATTCACAGCGCTTCACTTTTTCCACATTTTGTTATATTACAACCTTATTCCAAAATGGAATAAATAAATTTTTGTCCTCAAAATTCTACATAAAATACCCCACAATGACAACATGAAATAAGTTTTTTTGAGATTTTTGCAATTTAAAAAAAATAAAAAACTAAGAAATTACATGTACATAAGTATTCACAAAGTAAGACTTTGCCATGAAGTTCAAATTGAGCTCAGGTGCATCCTCTTTCCACTGATCATCCTTGAGATGATCCTACAGGAGTCCACCTGTGGTTAATTCAGTTGATTGGACATGATTTGTAAATGCACACACCTGTCTATATAAGGTCCCACACTTGACAGTGCATGTCTGAGCACAAACCAAGCATAAAGTCAAATGAATTGACTGATGACCTCTGAGACAGGATTGTCTCAAGGCACAAATCTGGGGAAGGGTACAGAAAAATATCTGCTGCTTTGAAGGTTCCAATGGGCACAGTGGCCTCCATCATCCATAAATGGAAGAAGTTTAGAACTACCAGGACTCGCATTCGGAGGAGAAGGGCCCTAGTCAGGGAGGTGACCAAGAACCCGATGGTCACTTTGTCAGACCTACAGCATGCCTCTGTATAGAGAGGAGAACCTTCCAGAAGGATAACCATCTCTGCAGCAATCCACAAATAAGGCCTGTATGGTAGAGTGTCCAGACGGAAGCCTCTCCTTAATAAAAAGTACATGGCAGCCCACCTAAGGTTTGCCAAAATGCACCTGAAGGACTCTCAGACCATGAGAAACACAATTCTCTGGTCTGATGAGACAAAGATTGAACTCTTTGGTGTGAATGCCAGGCATCATGTTTGGAGGAAACCAGGCACTGCTCATCACCAGGCCAATACCATCCCAACAGTGCAGCATGGTGGTGGCATTATCATGCTGTGGGTATGTTTTTCAGTGGCAGGAACTAGGAGACTAGTCAGGATAGAGGGAAAGATGAATGCAGCAATGTACAGAGACATCCTGGATGAAAACCTGCTCCAGAACGCTCTTGACCTCAGATTGGGGCAACGGTTCATCTTTCAGTAGGACAACGACCCTAAGCACACAGCCAAGATATCAAAGGAGTGGCTTCAGTGAATGTCCTTGAGTGGCCCAGCCAGAGCCCAGACTTGAATCTGATTGAACATCTCTGCAGAGATCTGAAAATGGCTGTGCACTGACGCTTCCCATCCAACCTGATGGAGCTTGAGAGGTGCTGCAAAGAGGAATGGGCAAAACTGCCCAAAGATAGGTGTGCCAAGCATGTGACATAATATTCAAAAAGACTTGAGGTTGTAATTGCTGCCAAAGGTGCATCAACAAAGTATTGAACAAAAGCGGTGAATACTTATGTACATGTGATTTATTATTATTATTATTATTATTATTATTATTATTTTTAATAATTGCAAAAATCTAATAAAAAATATTTCACATTGTAATTATGGGGTATAGTGTGTAGAATTTTGTGGGGAAATATAATTTTTTATCCATTTTTGAATAAGGTTGTAATGTAACAAAATGTGGAAAAAGGGAAGCACTGTGAATACTTTTCCGGATGCACTGTATCTATGTGTTATCCAAAGCCAAAAATGTATTTTTATTATGTATTTGAAAGGGGTGCTCTGTCTGCTGAATCTGAAAGGGGTGACCTGTCCATCCATCCAAGGGCTCTGCCCCAGTGTAAAATTAAAATAATAAAAGCTAAAACCAAAAAGCCTAAAATAATAATTCTAAAAACATATATATATATATATATATTTTTTTGTTTGTGCTGTACCCCAGTGTACCATACAATTTTATTTTATTTTAATAAGTACTGTGACACTGCCGGTCAGACAGCAGTAATTATTTCCTACTCATAAACGCATTGTGGACGCTGTCAGTATAGTCAACTGCAGTGTGTAATTATTGTATATATTTCTGATTCATTTGTGTGACACTGTATCCACTGGTTTGTGATGTAAAAAATACTTCTACATATTTTTGACTCATTTGTGCAACACTGTAACCACAGTGTGAGATATAAAAAAATTATATATATATATATATATATATATTGATTTAAATTAATATTTTGTCCTGTGTCATCCCAGTATACATCCAGGGACTGCAGCTGCTCCGTCCATCTAGGGGTGTTCTCTCAGTCTACTCAAATTAAATATATTTTTAAATATTTTGTGCTGTATCCTCCCAGAATACATCCAGGCATGCTCTGTCAATTTCAGGGTGTGGTGTCTGTAGCACATATTTTTTTTATAACTTATTGTCCTATTTTCATAACTCTTCTTATCATCACATTGTACTTAATTCAAATTAATATTATTAATAATAATAATTATAAATTAGATAAATTTAAATTGAATTAATATAAATAAACTCTCCACACTCATATAGTGAACTTTCTGCATATCGAAGATATCTTGGAGGAAATTAATAATTTGATTCTAAATAAATTAAATTAAATAAAAAATGTAATTAAATGAATTAAATAAATTGAATCTAAAATATTGTATTTTTTATTCTGCTTTGCCTTAATCATCTTTTTGTGAACTGAAATATTGAGCTTTGCCTAATGCGTCCTTTTTATATACTTTTTTTTTAAATAATTTTGTCCTCCCAGTATATACATCCAAGGGCTGCTGCTGCTCCATCCAGCTACCTTGGTGCAATCTTTTGGCCTAATCTGGATAAAAACAATATTGTGAACTGTGAGGTGTTCAGAATAGTCTGGAAATGAATGTTATTGAGGTTAATAATACTGTAGGAAAAAAAGCACCCCCGAATTCTTTTATTTTAGCTGTTTTGATGATTTATTTATTTATTTTTAAATCAAGATCCAAAACCAAAACCAGAACCCACAAGACACAAATGAGATCCAGATCCAAAACCAAAACACACCCCTAATATACAGTATATACACATACAGTAATTCAAAAATGGGAGCATTAGTGGTGCAAGTAGAAATATTTTCTTAGTGGCACTGAGTGTGCCGAACAATGGGCATGTTCACGTGTCATGAGGAGGCTTGGCCACACAGCACGGTAATGCCCCCAATTTAATAAAAATACATAGTAATGCCCACATTACAACAGGAATATATACTGTAGTAGTGCCCCTGGTATAATAGAGATATATAGTAGGGTCTCACATTACAATAGAAATATATAGTAATGCCCCCTAATAATGGAAATATATAGTAGTGTCCACATTACAATAGAAATATATAGTAATGCTGCCTAATAACAGAAATATATAGTAGTGTCCCACATTACAATAGAAATATATAGTAATACCCCACAATAATAGAAATATATAGTAGTGGCCACATTACAATAGAAATATATAGTAATGCCCTGATAATAATACTGCTGAACACCATTGTCTTGCTGCTCAGCAGCATGGCCGTCTTTTCGTATGGGCTCAATGGACACTTTCCCAAGGGGCCCCAGGAGACTAAGGGTCCTGAGCAAATAGCTGAGGGTCCACTTTTTACAGGGTTACCAGATGTTTGAAAATTGGCCCCGGGGAACCGAGATATCGGACTTCTAAGCAGTGGTCTCTATCTGAGCCTGTTAATTGCCCTTCCCAACCAGATATCTAGGGCTTTGTCTAACTTTGAGTTTTTCGGAGGGTATACTCAAAAAGCTGGGACTCTCCCCTTTCGGTGGACACTGGCGCCTTGTTTCTAGTATGCCCATAACCAGAGATACTGTATCAGCCTTCCAGCAGCTGGTCCCTGCTCCAACTCCACACGCCGGGTATGCAGTTTTATACATTCGTCGGCGGATTGCTTTGGTTCCTGAACTCTGATCCCCAAGTCTCCAGTACCTCCTGAAATTAAAAGCTAAGAAATCTATTTCCAAGAACTGGAGATATTTGCAGTCAAACAATCTGCCCTCCCACTGGAAAATTATGAATATTAAGGCCACTCCACTATCCACCCCTCCCCTGTGTATTAAACCCTGCCTTACCACCTTGTAAGTAATGTACCAGGGCCCCTTCATTCAGCCCAATGCCCGCTTCTACAGTTTAGTGTTCTCCCTCCCACCCCATCTCCCACCATCTCTGCAGTAAAGGAGTAATTAGCAGAAATTACTGCTCCAGGTCTTACATGCTGAGTGGAAGATAGAACACCCCCTACCACCTGCGGGACATCAAAGGTGCTGCTGATATCACCTCCTACCCCTACTGCTGCAGGATGGGTAGGAGCCCCAGTGCATTGCTTTGCCCAGGGGCCTACACTGCCGTTAAGATGGCCCTGCTCGGCAGAGCATTATAATTGGGGTAACGGCAGTCATAGATGCAAGGTGTGCAGTGGGTGGTACTGCGTACCTGCTGCCAAATTCTTAAGGGCACTCCGTACCCGAGCGTACCTGCATACTTTCACCACTGGGGAGCACTCACCAGTCTTCATACAAAGTGTATTGATCAGACCATCAACAAGGTACAGGTATCATCAACGTTTTTGGTCCCATGTGGGAACTTTGTCAAGATAACTATATAGTGCAAAATGACCCACATATTTACTCCTATTCAACCCCTTAATAAATGAAGGCGCATTCCCTTCCATATTATAACATCAAAAAGTAGATAGAGTATTACATTTGATGAATGCTAAAAATGTAAACATCATTCCCCACTTCGTAAATTACCTTATAAATAATAGTAGGACGATAAGCAGACCACACAGTGTGTATATATATAAATATATGTGTATATATATAAATATATGTGTATATATATATATATATATATATATATACATATACACACACTGTATAGTTATATAAATATTTGGAAAATATTTTCTAGCGACTTCATACATTTAAGTTGTTGCTGCAGTAAGCTGTACACTTCTAGCAGTGGGTATCTGTTATCCTCTAGGGAGGCAGGACAGTAAAGTGTAAAATTCTACTGGATAATTAAAAGAAACTTGTCCTAGACATTAGAATGCCAATTCTGATGTTTTTAAATCACAAGACAAAAATAACTCTGCATTGATTTCTGGTTGCAAGTGGTTGTTAGGAAATTCTTTTTAATCATATATACAGTGAATTCATTTGGGAATATAGCTTTATTAATAAATGTCATACGACATAAGCCAATGGTTTCTAGAACATAACTTTAAGTACTTAAAAATATTGCATTAAAATTTCTTAACACAAATTTTTATATAACTTAAGTCTTACTGTTAATAACATTATTCAGCCTTGGTATATCTATTCATTTCATTTGTAGGGAGACTTCAACCTGGTCTAGAGATGGGTGGGCATCCATTGGTTGCTGCTAAATTACATGGGATTGGAAATACGTTGCCTCTACTTGCTTTAAAGGTATGTTTGCATTTGGGCAATCCTCCTCTTAATAATGTCCCCATTTAGCAATTTAGTGGTACCTTCTACAACACTAGAGCACCACTTTGTGACAGCTGACAGAGGAGGGGAGTCGTCAGCAAAGTGAATCATTCATATTGCCTGCCCTTGGCTGAAGATGTGACAGCATCTGCAACCAACTAATCATGTACCACATTTTCTCCACCACTAAGTTGTAGTATTGTAATGTAAACCTTCAGGGTAACAGGCAGGGAGCACAAACCAAGACGGTCGGCAGAATAGATTATAGGTTTATCTCTTATTTGTAGGTCACAAGATCATGTTGTAAGCAGAATGGTGTTTATTGCTCATAAATAGCCTTTCTAAGGATCACTACTCAACCTTCTGTGGTAGGGATGGTACACTGGAATACAAGATGGTCTCTCCTGTCCTTTTTTATACAATTTCTACACAAATGTTGTCCGGGGGTAAATCAGATGCCTATCCATTTAATTAATAAACACAAATTGAAGGTGAATCAGTCTGGCTATTTTCACCACTGGTAACCTGGCTCTCAGTGACAGATGGGTGTATTCCTTGTCTCTTTTCATGTACTACCTGATAAGACCCTAAATTTATACTGTAGATGCACAACTAAACTTCAGTCCATGTGCACAGGTAAGCCACCCTTTTCATTTGTATATGACTGTGGGGGTCATTCCGAGTTGTTCGCTCACTAGCTGTTTCTAGCAGCCGTGCAAATGCTATGCCGCCTCCCGATGGGAGTGTATTTTAGCTTAGCAGAAGTGTGAACGAAAGGATCGCAGAGCGGCTACAAAATAATTTTGTGCAGTTTCAGAGTAATACCTACTCAGCGCTTGCGATCACTTCAGACTATTCAGTTCCTGTTTTGACGTCACGAACATTCCCTGCGTTCGCCCAGCCACGCCTGCGTTTTTCCTGGAACGCCTGCATTTTTCCGAACACTCCCTAAAATGGTCAGTTGACACCCAGAAACGCCCTCTTCTTGTCAGTGTGACTGAAAAGCTTCGCTAGAACTTGTGTGAAACTACATCGTTCGTTGTAATAATATGACACGCGTGCGCATTGCGCCGCATACGCATGCACAGAAGTGCCGATTTTTTGCATGATCGCTGCACAGCGAACAAAAGCAGCTCGCGATCAACTCGGAATGACCCCCTATATTTTGCTGTTCATTGGTGTAATGCCGTCATAGGTGTAGTAATAAAAATTTTCCCTTTCACAGGTACACCTCACAGATGCAGTTAAGTAAACATGCTCCCACACTTGGGTCTGGCAATGGGATAAGTGCAATAGGAGTCTGTTAGTGTATATATTAGTTTAAAGCTAGGTACACACTATACAATTCTCTGTATATCCTGACAGATATTGTGTCATTTGCCTGATAATTGTATAGTGTGTACCCTACACCAGCACCCGATAGTTGGTCAACAACCTGTCGGATCGGCATACGATATAGTGTGTGTTATAGTGGGTCTGATTCAGAAGTTAATGCTATTTGCATTGCTGCCACATCTTTGGATGCAGCAGAGATGCAAAAACATACTAATGCTGCAGGAGGTGTCTGAAAATAAAAGATGCCTTCTATTTGACTTGCAGATCCGAGTGCTGCATATGAGATTAAAATTGAAAGGAAAAGGACAACTCTATTGTGTGGGGCACTCTTTTAACAAATAGTTGTATTTAAAACTTAACTTTTATTGTTGTTTTTAAATGACTTACAAAGACAAAACAAATCCACACAACATAAAACATATACCATATAATTGCTTAAAATTGACTGGTTAGGCCGATATTATCCCGTATCTCGTATAATCCGTGTTTTATACCATATCTCATATTAACCGTGTTAAGATCATGTATCTCTAGAATCACATGAATGGTAAACACTCTATTCAGACATTATTACTGCCTCGACATATAGTAACAAACTAACAAATTCTATTAGGTTGAATTGTCACCCCCGACACTGGCTGACATTAACACTGTTGCCTATATAAGATACAGACGAAACACAAAGTAACCAATTTTAGCCATGTGATATCTTGCCACAAGGTTGATGTATTAAACCTGCTACATGGTCTCAATTACCTCAGGGTAGTGATTCATGAGAACTAAAGAAGTTTTTTCTGAAATGTCTGAATAACACCTGGATAGGAAAGTAAGAGAAAAAGTTCAGAAGGAAGGAGGGTATATAACATTTACCCGGTTTCTGCTTTTGTAATTCTGCTTAAAAGCATCAAATTTACAATGAGAGAACCATATTGGGCATATGTGTAAAATTCCCAAGATCCTGCATCTGCTGTTAACCCTTCTTATGTCCGTACAAAGTCTCGGTTAATGAGAGTACAGGGGAGAAGTCCCTTACAGAAAATTAAACCAGTCAAGAATAACATGCCCAGCGAAAATTATTATGTAAGTATTTAATTTGAGGAAACAATTTCTCATGGTATAAAGTAATAATCATTCAGATAGCATGGTAAAAATAAAAATAAAGGTAAGTATGATGATCAATATCGTGATTATAATGATATTCTAGGAAGGAAGTATTCACATGAAGGTAATATCACAGGTTTCTACTGTCAACGATCTTATCATGAGACATCGAATCGCTGATGAGAGAACCTGAGGATATTTCTCCAGGGAAAAAGATGTGCTTCTACTGTCGGTGTTGCCGTTTCCGGGTAACCAATGAGAGTACACAGAAATGTGGAATTACTCTAGACTCTATTGACAGGAGATATATATATAATTTTCCTCTATGGCTCTGTGGTTTTCAGCTCCTTGGATAATTAGTGATACAGGTGGTCTAGAGGCACGGCGCTATGTGTTTTATACTATGAATTGCAGTTTGAGATCTATATACACAAATGCATTTAGCATCTACAGTAAATAATTAAATATATGCAACCTGGTATAGGGAGGGGAGTGCACATGTAAATAGCCACTGCCATTGTGCTATTTAAACTAAGAGGTTTCTCTCTATTATTGTTATTTTGCATATTGATCGGAGAGCGGCGACAGTTAATTTAATTTCAACCCTGATCATATAGGGAATGGATTGATTTGGATGTAATTATTGACAGCTGTCTGTTTGATCTCTTGGTGTCCCTTTAGTTATATAGGGGGAACAGGTAGCCTAGAGGCATGATGCCTCCCCTCGATACGATGTAAATATTGAATTGTATTCATATTGATTGGTAGAAGAGTTGAATTCGGATGATGGCATAGGAGGATAGAAGATATTATCAATTTCAACATTATTATTAAGGAATCATATGTACTATCTCATGTCCGGTATATTTCCCTCTCTAGCATAATAAATGTGGTAGAAATGCACATGTAACAATTTTTTCCATATGAATGGTGTATTGTGAATCAAGTGAACCAGTTCACGTTCCATGTAAGTTAGACAGAAAATTACGTATGGTATAACACGTGAGAAGATTTTGTTAAATTTTGTTTTGGGATATAGGATTATCCTCATCTAGGATCCTGGGGCACCCATTCTATGCAGTATTTATCTCTAGAGTAATTCCACATCTTTTTCCCTGGAGAAATATTCTCAGGTTCTCTCATCAGCGATTCGATGTCTCATGATAAGATCGTTGACAGTAGAAACCTGTGATATTACCTTCATGTGAATACTTCCTTCCTAGAATATCATAATAATCAGGATATTGATCATCATACTTACCTTTATTTTTATTTTTACCATGCTATCTGAATGATTATTACTTTATACCATGAGAAATTGTTTCCTCAAATTAAATACTTACATAATAATTTTCACTGGGCATGTTATTCTTGACTGGTTTAATTTTCTATAAGGGACTTCTCCCCTGTACTCTCATTAACCGAGACTTTGTACGGACATTAGAAGGGTTAACAGAATTTTATACATATGCCCAATATGGTTCTCTCATTGTAAATTCGATGCTTTTAAGCAGATTTATAAAAGCAGAAACCTCCTTCCTTCTGAACTTTTTCTCTTACTTTGCTATCCAGGTGTTATTCAGACATTTCAGAAAAAACTTCTTTAGTTCTCATGAATCACTACCCTGAGGTAATTGAGACCATGTAGCAGGTTTAATACATCAACCTTGTGGCAAGATATCACATGGCTAAAATTGGTTACGTTGTGTTTCGTATTTATCTTATATAGGCAACAGTGTTAGTAACATAGTAACATAATAACATAGTATCTAAGGTTGAAAAAAGACAATTGTCCATTGAGTTCAACCTATTTGTGGTTTCCTATGCATGATTATTTGTTATAAAATTTTGACTGAAGTTGATGACTGCCGTTACATTTAACCCCTCTTTTTTATAATAACCATAGTGCGTGACTATGCCCCGTAACCCTGGATATCATTATCCATTAGGAATTTATCTAACCCATTCTTAAAGGTGTTGACTGAGTCAGCCATTACAACTCCCTCAGGCAGGGAATTCCAAACACGTTTCGTCCTTTCCGTAAAAAAGCCTTTACGCCGTATTGTGCGGAATCTCCTCTAACCTGAGCGAGTGGTCCACGAGTTCTTTGTGTTGATCTAACCAAAAACAGGTCCTGCGCAAGATCTGTATATTGTCCCCTTATATATTTGTAAATGTTGATCATGTCCCCTCTTAATCTCCTCTTTTCCAGTGTAAACATGCCTAGTCTTGCAAGCCTTTCCTCGTGTTCCAGCATCTCCATACCCTTAATTAGTTTGGTCACCCGCCTCTGAACCTTTTCTAGCTCCAGGATATCCTTTTTGTAGTAAGGTGCCCAGAATTGTACACAGTATTCAAGGTATGGCCTCACAAGTGATTTATATAACGGGAGTATAATACTCTCGTCCCTAGCATCAATTCCCCATTTTATGCATGCTAATATCTTATTAGCCTATTTTGCTGCAGTCCTACTTAGGGTACTACTGCTTAGTTTGCTATCTATGAGGACACCTAAGTCCTTTTCCAGTACAGAATCCCCTAATTTTACCCCATTTAGTAGGTAGGTAATATTTTTGTTCTTGTTACCACAGTGCATTACCTTACACTTGTCTGTATTGAAGCGCATTCTCCATTTCGCTGCCCAAGCTTCTAATTTAACTAAGTCATTCTGAAGCGACTCAGCATCCCCCTACGCATTTATAACTTTACACAATTTGGTATCATCTGCAAAAATGTACACCATGCTCTCTAGACCTTCTGTTAGGTCGATAATGAAAATATTGAACAATAGCGGTCCTAATACTGAGCCTTGCGGCACACCACTTAGCACTTCAGTCCAATTTGAAAAAGATCCATTAACCACAATGCGCTGCTCCCTATTATCTAACCAGTTTTTGACCCAAGTGCATATTGTGCTTCCTAGCCCTGTTTCTTGTAGCTTGTAGATAAGTTTCATGTGTGGTACAGTGTCGAATGCTTTGGCAAAATCTAAAAAGATTACATCCACCTCTTTACCCTGATCTAGGTTTGCGCTTACTGTTTCATAAAAGCCAAGTAAGTTGGTTTGACAGGTTCTGTGCTTCATAAACCCATGTTGATTCCTTTTAATGACCTTATTGACTTCAAGGAACTTCTGAATACTATCTCTTAGAATACCTTCCAATACTTTCCCCACTATAGATGTAAGACTAACTGGTCTATAATTACCTGGTTCAGCTTTACTTCCCTTTTTGAATATAGGCACTACTTCCGCTATACGCCAGTCTTTGGGAACCATACCTGATATTACTGAATCCTTAATGATCAAAAATAGCGGTTTTGCAAGTTCAGAGTGAAGCTCCATTAGAACCCTTGGGTGAATACCATCGGGACCTGGTGACTTATTAATCTTTAAATGTTTTCATCGGTCACAGACTACTTCCTCGCTTAAATAAGTACCTATCAGTGGGATATTCTCATTATTGAGATTGTGTTAGTCCCTGAATTGGGTCCTCTCTAGTAAATACTGCTGAAAAAAACTCATTTAGTGTGTCCGCTATGTCATTATCATTTTTGCTTAAGACTCCCAACTTGTATTTTAAAGGGCCTATACTCTCCTTCTTTAATCTTGCTATTAATGTATTTAAAGAATTTGTTGGGATTCGCTTTGTTTTCCTTTGCTACTAGTTTTTTTACAGTTTCTACTTTAGCTGCTCTTATTTCCTTTTTGCGTATTTTGTTACATTCCTTATAGTGCTGAAATGACTCTGCTTCCCTGTCAGATTTGTATTTTTTAAATGCTCGCCTTTTCTTGCCCATAAGTTCCTTTATCTTTTTGTTAAGCCACATCGGTATATGATTTTTATTCCTTTTTTTTTTTTGCTGCTCGTAGGAATAAATTTGAGAGTATTTTTAGCTAGCAGGAATTTTAGTACCTCCCATTTCTCCGTAGTATTTTTTTCCTAAAAACAAACCTTCCCATTCAATATCCCTGAAAAATACCCTCATCTTTTAAAAATTCGCTTTGCTAAAGTTTAGAGACCTAGTTGAGCCAGTATAGGGCTGTTTATGAAAACTGATATTGAATGTGACCATATTGAGGTCGCTGTTTCCTATGGGTTCCCCTACTATAATACCTGATAACAAATCCCCATTGTTTGTTAATACCAGGTCTAAGATTGCATTGTACCTAGTTGGTTCCTCAATTAGTTAAACTAAGTAGTTATCATTAAGTGTGTTTAAAAACATATTGCCCCTAGCAGTATCACATGAATCGTTTTTCCAGTTTATCTCTGGATAGTTAAAATCTCCCATCGCTACTATGTCTCCTACTCCTGCTGCTCTTTCAATTTGCTTTAGTAACAATTCCTCACCAGATACGTTGATACCAGGCGGCCTATAGCATACACCCAATACTAACTTTTTTATTCCTTTTTCCCCACATGCAATTTCTACCCATAATGTCTCGACAGTGTCTACAGTCCCCTCCTGAATATCTTCCCGTATATCAGGTTTTAAAAATGGCTTTACATAAAGACACACCCCTCCACCCTTTTTATTAAAATTCCGAATCTTGAGAGGCAATAGTGAACTTCTAACACACATCCATTTGCGACAGTGTACACTACTGGTTTTATGTTTTGCCTGCGGGACTTGGACGCTCACATACAGTATTCATAAAGTATTGTAGATGGATCATATACTGTATGCTGTACTATTTGCGTCTGTGTCGTATATACAGTACTGTATTAAATAATGCAGCGTAATGAGTATTTACTGTATGCAGCGTAATGAGACGCCTTAGTAAAGTAGTCCTTATTATGTATTTCAGTATTGTATTTTACGGGAGACCACACGCATGCGCAGTGGTGATTGTAAAAAGCGACATCTGGTGGCTGATCGCAGGTATTACACGTAAAGGTAACGCCAAACGCCATGTCTGCCTCCGTGCGATTAGGTACGCCTCTCTGTGACTAGGCGCGCCTCCCTACGCTGCATACGCTCTATCGGGACAAACGCCTCAGCCACTCAAGATAAAGGTGGCTACATCTGTAGTCTCTCTCCTAAACAGTGTATAGCCCTCTAGATTGACGGTCCAATCATGAGATTCGTCCCACCAAGTTTCAGTAATGCCTATAATATCATACTGTTTGCTTGCTGCAAGTATTTCTAGTTTGCCCTTTTTACCAGTAATGCTTCTAGCCTTTTCATACATACAACTAAGATAAGTATTTTCCCTTGCGTTAGGGACATCTTTCACCTTATGTAGCAATGATAACCTGTAATCGTCATTGGTTAGTGCTTTGGTAAAATCTCTTTTAGTACCCATGTTAGTAACCTTACCGCCTGCTCTTACCCTCCCCCCAACTTCTCCCCCATTTCATTTACTACCGCCATCCCCACTATTCTCACTGCATGACCCGTAGTTTCTAGCTAAACCCTCTCCCCAGGCTCCTAGTTTAAAATCTCCTCCAACCTTCTAACCATACTTCTCCCCAGCACCGCTGCCCCCTCCTCAGTCAGGTGCAATCCGTCAAGACAAAAGAGATGGCGCCTGCCTGAGAAGTCCACCCAGTGTTCCAGGAACACAAACCCCTCTTTCCTGCACCAATCCCTAAGCCACACATTTACCTCCCTAATCTCCCTCTGCCTCCCTGGAATAGCGCGTGGCACGGGTAATATTTCGGAGAATATTACCTTAGATGTCCTTAGATGTCCTTAGATGTTCTTGTGTTAAGTGTTAATATCAGCCAGTGTCAGGGGGGTGTCAATTCAACCTAATAGAATTTGTTAGTTTGTTACTATATGTCGAGGCAGTAATAATGTCTGAATAGAGTGTTTACCATTCATGTGATTCTAGTTCAGAGATACATGATCTTAACACGGTTAATATGAGATATGGTATAAAACATGGATTATACAAGATACAGGATAATATCGGCCTAACCAGTCAATTTTAAGCAAGTATATGGTATATGTTTTATGTTGTGTGGATATGTTTTGTCTTTGTAAGTCATTTAAAAACAACAATAAAAATTAGGTTTTAAATACAACTATTTGTTAAAAGAGTGCCCCACACAATAGAGTTGTCCTTTTCCTTTCTTTCAATTTTATGCTAACTACTACAACTTTGGGGAGCACCACCTGTTTTCTATAACTATATGCTGCTTAGTGAGGCTGAGCAGCGGTCAATTTGACAGATATCTCTCACTTATGCCGGTATCATTATTGAAATTATAATTATGTAACCTTTTCCTTTTTGGAAAAATCCAGTGCACTTTTTTCTATCCCCCATTACCCCTTCCCTTTTTCCCTTTACTATTGCTGCATATGAAGATGCAGCAAAAGTTAGTCATTGCTATGGTGGCCAATCCTGGGATCGGGTTCGGCGGGATCCCGGTATTTAGGCCAAAAATAGGCCAGGATCCAATCCCGGGAATGGAAGCACCAATCCCGGGGATTGCGGGATCAGACGGGCCAACGCTGCCCGGCTCTCTCCTCCCAGCTCCCTCCGCACAGCATGACCTGTGACTGTGAAGTCATGATGCGCCGTCACCCACCACCTCCTCCTGGCACCCCCTGCAGTTACCGTGTGAGAGTGAAGTTTCCCACTCACCCGGCCCTGCAGGCTTGTAAGTTTATGTATGTCTGTGGGGCGGGTGGGGTGAAGTGGGGTGGTGCATAGGAGATCGGCAGACACAGTTAGAAAGCCAATCCTGGGTATCGCAGGAATCCTGCGATTTACCATTTTTCAATTCCGATATCCGGGATTGAAAAAATGACTTGGGATTGGCCTCCCTAGTCATCGCCCATATGGGTAAATCTAAGCTTACTCAGAGGGGGCAGAGTATGGCCTTAGCATTCCTGCAAACAAGGGCGACATGCCCCCATTTTGTAAAACAGTCTTCGTCGCTGGCCAAGGCTTTGGGGCACTGCAAGCTATTTTGCAGATGGGTTTTCGCACATACGCAGTACACATCCGTGGGATTACAGATGTGTCCACATACATCTTTGCTATATCCCGCCATGTATGGCACAATTTTGCATGCCATTGACTCAGAGATTTAGCCATGCCTTGTGATTTTTCTTAATTTGCTTCTTTAATATGTTACTTTATATGTATTCTATTATGGCAAACAAAAATGTAAAAATTCATCCACTCGCTACTCGTGCATGTTGGGCCAAATTTGTAAAAAAGCAAAGATGTAAGTGGACACATCTGTATGTACAACTTTGAATCAGGCCCAGTGTACAGAGACACTGTATTGGTGAGACTATTTGTAATAGAAAGGCTTATTTGGAGCTAAATGATTACTGGGTAGTAGTATGGTGTATAAACTACAGGCCCTAGCAGCAGATGTGCCCAAGCTGTGTCACTCACTGCCCCCACCCCTTTCCCTGCTGTATTAGCAGCCATGCCTGGTGGGGGAAACCGGGAGAGGGGGGACAGGTGATCATGTTAAGCTGCTTTCCAATCTGGATCTGCTCTATCTGAGAGTGTGTAGGTAGGTAGTCATATACCAGAGGCAGCTAACACAGTAAGTGACAGAACCATGTATTAGGCCCTGCCCCACATGGGAAGGGATTCAGTGTACAGGATACTCTGGAGCGGACACAAAGCATTATTTTTTTAAAACACAGCTCACCCTGATTGGTCAGCGCTCCTCATGATTGTCAGTGAGGTAGCATTATATGTGGGTACTCCCTGTGAGAGTGAATGAAGGAGCAGCAGCCATTTAGATGCTGGCTGGGAGTCTATGTACGCTTCTGTGGTCAGGCCTGCCATAAGAAATTGTGGGTCCTGGGACTGACAAAATAGGCAGCCCCCATCCGCTTTCCCTTAGACAAGATACTGGTTTGGGATCCCTACCTTGATTTGATCATTCAAAGTGTGCATTTTTTAGACGAACTGGAGCTCAAGGAAAAGCTTAAAAATTCAGCCTTTACATTTTTTTTATTATATAATGCATTACATGTTTATATGGAGTAAGTATAGGGAAAGCGGCTGGAAAAATTAAGTGTCTGCTATTATAGGATACACCATAATCTCATTATGTCACTTCATCAGAACAAGCCAATACTGTATATTATGATATACTGTATAATAAGTACCTATAAAGAACACTATACAAGTAAATATATCCATCAACACAATATCTCAAAGAAAAGTATAATAAACACACACAGAATGGCAAACAGTGTTTTGCTTAAAACAGAGCAAAGCAACCAGAAAGAAACTTTCCTCAAACATACTCAGAGGCGTCACCGGGTGTGATGACACCCGGTGTGCACCCTTGATATCCCAAGTGCTCGCGGCAAAAAGGGGACATGGCCGCAAATAAAGGGGATGTGGCCTTGCAGGTCGTCACTCCGGGGGCGTGCCCAGCATCTCCGGACTCTACCAGTTCAATGTGTCTAAGTGGCTCTACCTGGTGCAAAGTGTCTAAGGGGCTCTACTTGGCGCAAAGTGTCTAAGGGGCTCTACATGGCACAATGTGTTTAAGGGGCTCTACCTGGTGCAATGTGTGCAAGGGTCTCTACCTGGTGCAATGTGTCTAAGGGGCTCTATCTGATGCAATGTGTCTAATAGGCTCTACCTGGTGTAATGTGTCTAAGGAGCCCTACCTGGCGCAATGTGTCTAAGGAGCCCTGCCTGGCGCAATGTGTATAAGGGGCTCTACCCGGTGCAATGTGTATAAGCAGCACTACTGTGTGATGTAATGCGAATAACACTACGGTGTGGCGTAATGTGAATTGGTACTATTATGTGGGCAAGGTCTTTCCACATGAAAGCACACCCCTAAATTTTTGACATGTGCCTTAGGCGCACACTGTCCTATTTTTACCTTGTGGGGGGGACGACAACAATTCACTTTCTGGCACAGGGCACCAAAATGTCTAGTTACAGCTATGGCTCTTACCACCAAGGAGGTGGAAGCAGGGACCATACACTGTACCAATAGTCTGCATTGCTCCTGCACTGCACCTTTCATTTGCTAATCTTCTCCAGCTATATGCATGAGCTGCCATTACCTTCCCTGCAGCCCTGTAAGTCTGCAGCCATATTGTTGGTCCCTAGCATCTCCAGCAGCACAAAACCCTCTAGCCCTCCCTTTCTTGCCTACTTGCAGCTGCAACATTTCCAATGATAGCAGGTGTGCGCTGGACCACCTAGAAGCACCGGCATCTAATCATCCACCTCATCTGTATCACCTTGCCACCACTGCCAGTAATATGGCACTGATCAGCGAAAGCAGCCAAGCGCAAGCCCACCTTTGTTTCGAGGCCCGGGACTAGAGTCCCGGCAGTTTCCCCTGATGGCGGCCCTGTCTATTGTGCCTCTCAGGCTGAGCAGCCTGTAATGAACAGCAGTCGGGATACAGGTGTTTGTATACCATACCCAACCCACACTAAAACTATTGAACTGATTAATAAAATGTGTTGATATCACTGAACGCAAAGAAGTGTGTTTGTCATATTAATTAACTTGAAGGAAAGAAATGTTTCACTCGTAGAATAGAGACGTAAACAGCTTGCTCTGATTACTACTGTGACTATTCTACCACAGAAATTAATTTACTATGACTTGTTCCTGGAGCCTCACTAGAAAGACGAATCTGACAAGGTCACGTAAATATCCTACGGAAGTCTTCTAAAAAGAAAAGTTGTTAAAAGTCATTTGATGTACTTTTTTATTTACCAAAACAATTTGCACTGAAAAGAAAGCATCGATGAGAAACAATGCCACTGGGATTCTCTGTACAAAAGAAAATTATAAAGAGACTGTTGCCATTATATAAAAATATAGCTTATAAACAGCTTTGCTAACCTTTCCCGGCGTTGTATTTCAGATGCACCGAAAACTTATCAACAGCAGTTTTTCTATTATTTCATGTCTTGCCACAGCAGAGTTACCTTTTTACTGTATTCTCTCCCCCCCCCCCCCCCTTTTTGTTTTGTTTTACTTGCGGTACCATTTTTCTTAGCGTTATGAGTAATCCATAAAAACCACTGTCTTTTCCTCACTGTCCATGGAGTGTTTGATGTGTTTGGCTATATGTGTTCTCATATTTTCTCAGTTATTGTGAATTTATTTCTGGAGAGCACTGAGGGAAAGAAACTTGTTCAAATTTATTGTAATACAAGACAAAATGTGATATTTCCTTGTTCTCTGACCATAAATGAAGAATAATTTAGCATGAATTGTTTTTGCTTGATACAGTATGTAGCAATCTTAAGTAGCTTAAAATAGGAGCCATGTATTTTGTACTTCTTCAGCTGTTGTTGAACTAAAAGTCCCAGTATGCTTTACCTAACGTTGGATTTTATGCATGGTGGTAGTAGTAGTATAACTACAGCTACTATTCGTCTGTCCCTGGACAGACACTAGTGATAGCTTAAAAAAATTGAATTTCCAGAAAGAAAGTTTGTGTCATTGACTTCACAGTTTGCTCTTTATCTCTCCTTCCGAAAACAGATCTTAGATTTCTCTGTTTTAATTTCCTCGGAGCATTGATTGAATTCAATTAAGAGTTTCATTTTCAGACTTTGAGTGTATCTTTTTTTGTCCTTGTTCACGTGCCCTTGCCTCTGCAGAATTGCAGAGTACTGTGAGTTGCGGAGGAGTAGGAAATGCCTTTTTTCATTGTCCAAACTTACCTATCATGAAAGAATCCATCTTTTAATAGAGATCAAAGGGCATTTAAGTACATAGGCTCTACACTGAAACTGCATTCTTTATTTTATGCAATTTAATTCAAAGCAAAATCACAAAGGACATTTTGTAATCTTCACTAATACATATAGATACTGTGTGAAATATGAATAATATACAAATTGCATTAGTCTCCTCCAGTCATTAAAACTACAAAGAAATATGTTACTAGGCATTATAGGTCAGTTTCATGTCCAAGAACAACATATATACATAGCAGTTACTAATATCCTGTAAAGCTATTATTATTATTATTATTATTATTATTATTATTATTATTATTATTTTATTATTATTATTATTTTTATTCTGTAGCTCTACAAATGGGACCCATTCAAAAATGTATTACAAATTACAGTTTTGACTTTACTAGGCTGGAATTCAGACTGAAAGGGTGATTCAGAGGTTGATACAGGGAAACCATTGGGGCAAAGGTCCAATGGTTTCCCTCTGCACATGCGTCCATGCCACACAGCACATGTGTGGTGATGGTTAGAGCCAGGGGCGGATTGGGAACAAAAAGCGGCCCTGGAAAAATTTGTACTAGTGGCCCCACATGGGCAGCACCAGAGGTTAAGGTCTAGCCATGGGCCATGGCAGAAAGCACCCCCCCCCCTCCCCCACCTCCATTCCCCAAGACTTTCCAGATAGTGGACATGTCCAACATCAAGGGGGAAGTTAAAAAGAAATACAATTAAATATTATGAGCACATTATATGATACACCTTCAGAATTTAGGAAACTATATCATTCTGTAGAAAGATATATTTTCTTGCTTATTACATTAACCATATCCCAATCACTATTTACTCAATCTTATATGTCAGCCAAGCAGGCAGACAGAGCATACACTAGATCATCTGCAATCACAGGCTAAGTGGCAAAGTAATTTTCATATATGCAAATTATTTTGCATCTTATTCATTATGTCTATAAAAAGGACCATGTGTCCTCAAACAAAACAGGCCCCACAGGTGCATCGGCCCACTGGGAATCTTCCCTGTAAACCCTATGGCCAATCCGCCTCTGGTTAGAGCACAGAGGTACAGATCGAAATTGCATGGTGATACATGCAGTTTCAATGGCCATTTCTAGGTGTTGTTGGGGGAAAAGGGGGTGGCTTCCAGAAGAGGACATGTTACGGGTGTATCTGTGTCAGTGCCTGTGTCTAAAAATGCATTTGTACTGACACCAGCAGCCATGTGCACTCGGACATTCTGCGCCTGTCAGGGCGTCCTTGGGATATTTTCCAGATCACATTAAGGGGGGAATTAAATTAGCCATGGTACTTTACTGTGGCTTATTGATCCCCTGGGGTCTATCCAATTAGCCCCAACACTTATCAAGGATTTTTATTTTTGGGTCCTGCTGAGGTCCCGAAAAAAAATCCTCAATAAGAAATCTTTTTTGTGGCCACTATCGCAAAAACACACAGGTCTGGGAACTCCTCCCGGATCCTATGTGTTTACAACCAAAAATGGGTCAACTTTCAGGTGAAAAAGAAGGGATCAATTGAAATGACCGAAAAAACACTTTGCAAAAAATTGCGGTAAAACCTATTTTATTTGCCCAATACTTTTCGGGCACAATTGAATTCCCCACAAAGTCTATTAAAGGTTGTACCTTTGATATCGCCTTTGGATGTCCAGCCACTTCAAATGTTTGATGTCTCTTGTATATCTGTTTATCAAATACTCCACTGGTCACTTTAAATACATTTCCTGATCCAGATGGACAATCAGCACCTCTGAATAAAAGTGCATATACTTTTCATAGCGTAAAATAGTTTTTATTTGTAGATACACAAATGTATCACAAAGCCAAGAAAAAAAACACACCAACAAATAGTTAGGCCACCAAATACTGTAGTTAAGTTACAGGTAACTGCATACTGGATAGACTTAAGGTAAGTTGCACATCAGAAATGGAAGGCTAGATTGTAGGTCCTAGGTAAACTGGCTACCACTCCAGAGACTGTGTCTTCCCTGGGTCCAGGTAAGTAGCTGTGTTCTTACTTTCTACCAATGTGTTTTATCTTAGTCTTTTCAAGGTGTTTTATAGTGAATACCAGGTCAGCCTTGTATACCCCTTGGCTCTCTCCCACTAAATTGACATTGTGGGTTGGGGCATGAATCAAGTCTATAAATACCATTAAAATACAAATTATATGAATTTTAATCAAATATCCATTATAACACACTTCCGACACTGTCAATCCGACTTTAATAAGAGTCCAATTGGCATTGTCGTGAACGGACAAATCCGACAGCTCATTGAATACTCAGATGTCGGATCCTTTCCATCAGAAAGAATCTGACATCAATTGAATATACCCCATAGTATACTTGATATAGTTCCTCATACATATTGGTAACCAATCAACAAAGGGGCTCTTATGAGAATCACTCCAAATGGGGAAAACAAATTGTAGAAATGAAAGGTGTCCGACTGTCTGTTTGCAGCAAATTTCACCATTTCTGAAGCATACTTACAGCATCAGACATGTGCAGTATAAAGTTGTAGTATACCAGACCTACATGGCCCTATAATACATGGCCCTATAATAATACTTTAAAATACAGTATGTCCATAAAATAATATATATTTATAAAATAAAATAAAAAGACCATAAAAAAGGAACATAAAGAACTAGATCTTAAAAAACAAGCAAATAATGTATACATAAAACATATGAATATGAAAAGACTGGATCTTAAGTTACAGTAATTCAGTGTTATTATTAAGACCTTCAGGATTTAGAGTTTTAACATTGTATAACATTTTCATTTCCATTTGTGCTAAAGAACTTGTCACTTTTGTCAGATATTTTTTCCTCCAATTTCCTGTAACCTTATAATACCAATCAATTGTTTAATCCATTTGATGAACAATGATGGTGACTTTTAAAATGACTGGAAACAGAGTGTTTATCAAAACCTTTTTTAATATTTCTCGGCTATTTCGCCCATACGTCTTCAGAGATGCCAAAGTCCTACCAATATACTGTAGGCTGCCTGTGCATTCGCCTAGATATATACAGTTACTGGTGCTGCAAGTAATACAATCTTTGGTGTTAAATTTTCTCTTTGTGGCAGTACAGATAAAATCCACTGTTTTGCTTTCTTAATTTTTATGGGCTCCATATTCCAAACATGTCCTGCATCTATGGATTGCAAATACACAGTTTTGATCCTTCCCATTCTTCTTTCTTGCTGCACACTTTTAACTAATTTACTATTTTTCATTTATCCACTCTTTTGTATAAAACCAAATTGTGGTTTCTTTGGGAGAATTTTGTTTTGATCAAAATACAATATGCCAATGCTTATGTATAATGCATTCTACTTTCTTATACTGGCAGTGAAATTTAGATATGACAGGTATAGTAAACATATGTTTATCTGGCTACTTACCAGATTCTTATAGTTTTTCATATCCTCCCTTTCTGGTCTGCCTTTAATCACATTATCTATGTTAGATGGTGAATCACCTTTGGCCACAAACTTAATTTTAAGATTTTCAGCTTGTGTTTTAAGAATATCTATATCTGAGCACTTATAGTGAATGCACCTGATTTGACCCTTATAACCATCTAGGATGATGATTACATTTCTTGTTAATAAAAGAGTTGCCGTCCGTAGCGTTGGAATAGTTTTTTGTTTGGATATTATTATCCTTAATACAAATGGTCAGATCTAAAAAGTTTACAGTTGTTCTGCTGATTTTAAAGTTTAGCTTAATGTTAAAACTACTATTGTTGAAGGAGTCACAAAAATATTTCTTCTTTTGTACCCATTACATATAAATAGGATATAATCTATGTATGTTATATGCTTTATTTGGGTATTATTCTCACAGATTCTACTTTCCTCCCATAGTAAGAGTAAGCTGGGGCAAAATGAGTCCCCATAGCTGAACCTCTTTTTTGAATGTAAATCAAATCTTTGAATCAGAAAAAAAATATTTCCAGAATGTTTCAAATATTGTCTAAAATTAATTCACTTTTCCTTTCTCCCATATTGTTTTTATTAAGAAAAAATCCACTGCTTCTATACCCTTACTGTGTTCTGTGATAGCGTAGAGAGAAGACATCTCTGCAGTCACTAAGGGGTCTTTTCATGAAGCAGTGAAATGTGTGGAGAAGAGAGCCAGTGGAGAAGTTGCCCATGGCAACCAATCAGTGTTGAGGCAACATTTATAAATGCATTCTATTAAATTATACATAGCAGCTGATTGGTTGCCATGGGCAACTTCTCCACTGGCTCTCTTCTCCACACATTTCACTGCTTCATAAATAGACCCCTAAAGCTGAGTACATATTAAGCAATGTATACCCAGCCCAACATCGCTGCTGATGGCACCTGGCATGCACCAAGCACATACACACTTGCCGATTCCAGGTCTGACTGGGGCTCCACATGACGTGTTGCATTCTGCTGCATGTAATTGCTAGTGACATTCCCCACTGGTCCTGCTGCAAGGCTGACAGGAGATGTTGCTAGGTACCCATGGGAGTGTCCGTATCATGGGTACACACTGGACAATGTACCCGATATGTCACTCCGATCCGCAGGATTGGGTAACACATCATCTAGTACATACCCAGCTTTAGGTATAATACTCTTTCCATTTTATTTGACTTATTTTCTCTACTAAGATTTAGTTTTCACTACCTTTGGTTTTAGATGAAAATATACTGTATATACTGTGACAGGCTGGAAGTGATAGAGTCTGTACCTGTCACTATTGGTAAACCATGAGGGTTTTCAACATCCTTACAGTATATAAAGTAGGATATCAAAAGTTATATAAAGGAAACCACAGCGCTGTTATCAATACTTTTCAGAGAGTTCCCAACTTCCACACAATTATTCCTAACACTTTAAGATGCTTGGTATTATTAACTCTTATGTCGTCATATGTCACAATAAGTGTGGTCTTGTTCAGATATAATCCAAATAGTCCAGCATGTGACCACAGATAGGTATAAGATAAAAAATGCTTTATTGTAAAAAATCCCTTTTAAAACATTTCCTTTCAATTTTTGTAAGCTGCAGTTAAGGTTTTAGTAGGGTAAACGGAATGCAATCCTGGATTTCAGATGTACATAATTATGGAGCTCACCGGATCCTCGGGACGCCATTATTCAAGTGGTGCTTTCTACAGTGGGATTTCCTCTACCAGCGGACACCAAACATCCAACACTAGTTGTATTCTGACCGCAAGCCTCTCGGCGCTGCAGCGCCGCCAGGTTTCTCCTCTCCCTGCTGCTTCTAAATGCTGCCTCCTTGTTCCATGCACACATACACACGGATAGTGACCAAGTCCACCTGCTGCCGCCGACGCGTTTCAACCCTGGTTGGGTCTTTGTCAAGGCACAGGTGGGCTTGGTCTGATCACTCTACTTATACCACCTCCCAAGAATCCGGCATGCTCATTCCTGTGTACATTTACAGATCTTACAGGGCCATTTGAAGATACATCACATAGCAATTTTAACAATGTATACTTTAAACATACAGCAATATTAGTAGTATTAAAAGATGCATGGCTATAGTATTATGGACAATATTGGCTATATTAGAAAAAGATGCATAACTGTGGATATAAGAAGCATTCTACATCGCTGTAGATATAAAGATATTATTCAATGGCATATCTAAGCTTAAGTTTCAACACTTATTCTTTCCTCCGAAGTCAATTATGTGGTCATAAAATATATATACTGTGACAGGCTGGAAGTGATAGAGTCTGTACCTGTCACTATTGGTAACCCATGAGAGTTTTCAACATGCTTACAGTATATAGTGTATCTTAGTAAGTACATAGCACACTGGGAAAATGGGATTTTTTTAATGATATGAGGCTTTCTTTAAGGATATACTTAGATTCCTGTTCAGCCTGTATATTAGAATCCTTATCTATAGATATAAAAGGCAAAAAAGGAGATTGACTCACTGATGGACTCATCATGAAATCTTTTAAATCACAAGGCCTACGATCTTGAAACTTGACAGGTATAGTAGCTTCTCCTTAGATCCCAGGTGCTTGCTAAGAACTGGTTTTACAAATGTCACTGCCCATCCATCGCCAAAAATGGGTGTATTGTATGTTTGTATGTGTTACGATCTGAGTATCTACTCTAGCCTCTGACTCTGTTATTCCCCCCAGTGGTCGGTTGGCACCTGCAAAGCTAGTCTTCTCCTATAGCAGCTGTGATTGAATGGATGAATTAGGTCCACCCAGACTCTGATGCCCCCAGGTCTTGCAAGATAACAAGGCACCAACCGAAACCGAATGTGAACAAGAGGAAAACCAAACTAAGACTGTGAAAGCAACAATGCTCAAAGGTATTATAAGCTACTAAATAAACTGTGAAAGCAATAATGCTCAAAGGCGTCACAATACAGAAATTCAGGAAAGCAGTGTCTGTGTGGAAACTCCATAAAAACCTGAATACAAGGCCAGCTGGTTCTGGTCAGGTACCAATCTGACAAGGTCTCTGGATCATGGGTCCAACACAGGCAGACAGGATCCCATACGAGCTGACAGGTTCTAACTGAAGCAGGAACTCAGGTGACGGGTAATGAACTCAGGATTCTGTCAAGACAGGGTACACAGGATTCCAACTGGACAGGATATTACAAGTATTATTACAGTACCAATTGCAAAGGTTCAAGATTCCACTATAGGACAGGGCCCGAACACAAGTACAAACAGGAACATGTATCTATCACCGGCGTCAAGTGAAGGGCATGCTGGGTAATAAAGAAAGCAAGTCCAAATCAGGATAGCTGGAAGCCAGACACAAGGTAATGGCCTAATTATCTGACCGGTGAGACTGCACAGGCCACACATACAGAAGACAGGTTGCAATTACACAGACTCACCACATAATGGCAGGTGAGACTGCACAGGCCACACAAACAGGAGACAGGCTGCAGTTACACAGACTCACCACAAAATTACCTAAACAGGTACAGATGGGTTCACATTTATCTTGACCTTTAATAGGATTAATTGAGACTGACCAGTCAGACTTAATCCCCTGCTGTAATGACTTAAACCCCTGCTGTATTGTTCTCTGTATTGTATTGCAGCTGAGAACAATAGATGAAGGGTTTATGATAATAAACCATGTTGTGCCTAGGCACAGCAAACTAGTCAAGATAACCATGGACCCATCTGTACATGAGAAAATCTGGAATGTGAACATAAAAACATAAACAGAATGCAAACAGGAATAAGCCACAGCGGTGGCTCATGACAGTATGTATGCATGTATGTATGTATGTATGTATGTATGTGTGTGTATATGTATGTTCCAGCATAACTCCACAATGCCTGCAGAAATTTGCACCAAACTTGGTACACATATGACTTACAATCTGGGAACAAACACTGTGGAGGTAACACACCCCTAGCACCCCTAGGGGTGAGGCAGAAGCACAGAGTATTTCTGCAGACAGCATAACTCTGGAATGCCTTGAGCAATTTACACCAAACTTTGTACACATATGACTTACCATCTGGGAACAAACACTGTGGGAGTAAGACACCCCTAGCACGCCTAGGGGTGGGACAGCAGCACAGAGTATATCAGGAAACAGCATAACTCTAGAATGCATGGACCAATTTATACCAAACTTGGTACACATATGGCTTACAATTGGGGAACAAACACTGTGCTGGTAAGTCGCCCTAGCATCCCCAGGGATGAAGAAGCAGCAGCACAGAGTGTTTCAGCAGACAGCATAACTCTGGAATACCTGGTGCAATTTACACCAAACTTGGTACACATATGACTTACAATCTGGGAACAAACACTGTGGGGGGTAACACACCCCTAGCACCCCTAGGGGTGGGCCAGCAGCACAGACTATATCAGGACATGCATGATATGTCAGTGACTACAGGGCTTCATGTGACAGTGGCAGTGACATGATGTGAGGAGGGGAATGGAAGTAGCAGGAAGCCACACACTAGGAGTTATATGGTGGGAGGAGCAGGGTCCCCAGCATCACAGAGTATATTAGGAGATGCATGATATGTCAGGCAGGACAGGGCTGCATGTGACGGGGCAGTGACATGATGTCAGGAGGGCAATGGAGGTAGCACGAACCCACACACTGAGAGTTATATAGTGGAAGTAGCAGAGTTCCCCAGCAGCACAGAGTGTATCAGGAGATGCATAATGTGTTGCTCTATATAAGAAACTGTCAATAAATCGATCATTTCACAGGAGCACTGACATGATGTGAGGAGGGGAATGGAGGCAGCAAGAAGCCACAGACTGAGAGTTGTATAGTGGGAAGAGCAGGGTCCCTTGGGGGACCAAAAAGGGGTTTGGCCACTACACAAAGTGGGTCAGGGAAGCAAGATATGCCTATATACTAGTTCTCCAACCAACGTAAATTAAGGAACAACTATCATTCTAATTTACCATCCTCATCCCATAGCGAAGCACAGGTATTCAGCTAGTATGTTAATATTAATGCCTTCAGTTCTTTTTCAGTTCTATTCATCAAGACATTCATTCATCAATTTATCAAGACATATGAATCCCTATTATTTAATTGCCCCATTAGCTCTTTCTCATACAGTTGTTATTGGTATCCAAACTGTGCTACAGCTTTTGTCTGCAAGCTTGATAGCAATTTCCTTGTTTTTTTAGAGACCCAATGGTTAATTTTTCATGCATAGAGCAGTTAGTACTTTTGCTCTATTTATATTCAATTGTTTAAATTCATGAGCATACCATTTTGTTAAATGTCCATTATATTGTATTGGATAGGGTTAAAAGTGGACAAAATATCTTGCTGCAACAATCTGTTTTTTTTTTTTATTAAGAAAAGTATCTCTTAATTGAAACCTTCCTGGTAATTTTTTCTATAGCAATATAGGTTTCAAACTCAATTAATTTATTGTCAGGGTCATATTTTAAACCTTTTTTCAATACTGTTTCCACTTCTTGTGTAAAAAGGTGTGAGCTATGATTGCATTTTTTTGTGTTTTGCTGTACTTCAGATAATATTTATTACCAGCTATTTATATAGTTCACACATATTCCGCAGCGTTATACAGAGAATATTTGTCCTTTTACATCAGTCCCTGCCCCAACAGAGTTTACAACCTTTATTCCCTACCAAATGTACACACACTCAAATTCACACTAGGAGTTAATTTTGTTGGGATACAATTAACCTAATAGTATATTTTTGGATTATGGGAGGAAAGTGGAGTACCCGGAGGAAACCCACGCATTCACGGGAAGAATATACAAACTCCACACAGTTAAGGTGCATACACACGGTAAGATATTGACTATCTCCGATTTTGACTTTGCAATTTCCCCTGAACTCCCTGAACTTACTTGAGATTTTGACTATGTGAGATTTTGACTTTACTATGTACTAAGCGCCTTGAGTCCTGTTGGAGAAAGAGCGCTATATAAATACAAGTATTATTATTATTATATTACTAGATTGTACACAATATAGTCAAGATTGACTTGCCTGCACAGTCTATCTTTTCTTGCGATACCGACCCCATGGGAACGCACATCACGAGCTGTGTTCACACGGTGTGATTTGCCCTAACTTTCCTTAAGATTTTGACTACATAGTCAAAATCTTTAGGTTACATCGCACCGTATGTATGCACCTTTAGGTCCATAATGTCTTCTGTTGATAGATTATCTGTTTCTATTATTTTAGATCCTTTCCCTCTTTTGTCCTGTGTTTTTTTCTCATTAGTTGTGTTAGTCTTTCAAACTCCTCCAACTCTTTTCTAAAAAAGAAATAATTGTTTCCTAGTAGTATCTGTTATTTGAGTGGAAGTAACTGTTCCTGACTGACGTGCTTCCCTCTTTACGGTATCGTCATTTCTGTTGATTGTTTTTTTTTTCATTGATTAGGTTGATATCTCAACTATTCTCTTTTCTTCAAGACATAAACAGAGAATATGGGTACTACCTCAACTGCGTTTAGGTAGATGGACTAAGAAAGAAAGATTGGAAGACGACCTCCTTTCTATTTACGGACTGGCATATTCCTGAACGTATAAGACATCTAAGTGGACTTTTTTAAGCTGTACGCAGTTGAGGTAGTACCCATATTCTCTGTTTATGTCTATGTTGTATGGTGTTGAGTGACACCGGGGCTCTACACTACTGCAGCCGCTGAGAGCGCAGTGGTTCACTATCTCTGTATTTCCTGTGTCTTTTCTTCAAAACTCTACTCCTGTTTCTCATGTTTCTTTATTTTTTTTAGTACTATAGCAGGGTGTATCAGGTATCCAGTCAGGTTCTCTCCTCTCCTGTACTTGAAAGGAGTCTCTTTATTAATCTGCCACTTAGTCAACTGGAATTTATTCCTAGGAGTATAGTGTTGTGATTTCTGCTCCCTCCTTTACAATAATATATTAAAATAGCTAGTATATACTACAGTATATACATTAATCTTGGAGTCTTATATTGATTACTGCCTGAGCTCTTAGCAGATTATGACTAAGGCTAACCCTCGGTGGGTGGCGGCTATGGCTAACTACCACCCCCTTAGTGCCTAACCCTAACCCTCCGCCCTGGGCCCTAACCATACTCCTGTACCCCAGTACTCACCTTCAGCATCCTGGGTGTCTGTGCCGGTCTTCAGAGTGGTGTTGGGTTTCCAGCATCAGTCACATGACCGCTGGCATCCCGACAGCAGGGAGGCTGAATGCCTCCTGTCTATATGACTGATGGGTATCTTGGCAGTGCCGTAACTAGACGTTTTAATGCTGTGTGCAAGAAACAGCATTGGCGTGGCCACAGAGCTCCCTTTTACACATTATAGCAGGAAGTGTCCCCCTTTTTACACATTACAACAGGCAGAGTTCCCTTTTTACACAATACAGCAGCAGAGTCCACTTTTAACACATTAGGCAGGCAGAGTCCTCCTTTTTTACACATTGCAGCATCAGAGTCCCCCGTTTTTATACATTGCAGCAGCAGAGTCCCCCTTTTTACACATTAAGCAGGTAGAGTCCCCTTTTTAAACAATAGGCAGCAGAATCCCCCTTTTTACACATTATGGCAGGCAGTCCCCCTTTTTTACACATTAGGCAGGCCAGAGCGGTAACTAGACATTTTGGTGCCCTGTGCCAAAAATAGTGGTCAGCACATTACACTGCACAGTGGCGTCCATCAGTCACATTACACCACACAGTAGCATCCGTCAGTCACATTATACCGCACAGTAGCATCCGTTCATCCATCACCTTATACATGTTACACCATAGAAGAGTCCCTTATACACATTACGTTAACTAGGTAGAGGGGAGAGAGAGAGTGTGTGTATATGTGTGGAGTGTGTGTGTGTATGTAAAAAGAGAGAGAGAGTGAGAGTGTGTATTGCACTGCATACTTATCTATTCATCTGCCGACTTCTGTTCTGTCTTGAACTGCATAGGTAGCTACGGCCCTGTATCTTGGCATCCATTAATGTTGTTGTGAGCATCTTATCAGGCAAAAATACTGTTGCTGTAAAATTAACTGTCTCTTATTATAGCTGGATGTCTTAATTGACATTGCTGTTACTGGAAAAAATCTTAATTTGCTTCATACTGCTGCTGATATATATCACTGAGCCAGTAGCTGACTTCTAATATTATTGAACTTTAAAACTATGTTCATCTTTCTTGGTATTGCTGTTACTGTTATACATGTAATTGAATGTTACTACTAGGCAGCTTAATGCCCATTATTGCTACTCATAACCATCTTACTGATCATTATCACTGACATGTAAGATCTTGCTAGATATTAGTAGTGGCATATTCAATATTTCTGGACATCATTTATATGGCCCGTTAGAACTTGCTATTTATTATCACTTGCTTACATTATTTTATAAGGCATTATTACTGTCATTTTAGATTTTGCTGGCATTAACACTGGCATATTAGATCTTAATGGTTCTTATTAAAAATTGCTTTGCATTATCACTTGTGTAGGAAAGGCTTTCAGAGATAATCTGCGCAAAGACAATCAGTAGTTCAGCTGTAGTCTATATCTAATAGTGCTTCCCCTCTGCACTATAGATACAATACAGTGTTAGAAAATTTAGACAATAGACCACAAGCGCTCCACAAATAGAACCAGTTCACCCTCTGTTCACCACAGATAGAGATAGAATCAAAAAAAAAAGGGAGAGTAATACCGTCCTTGTTATGAGGTATCAACTTCACAATTGATCGATGGTATATTCAGAGTATTTCTTTAAAGTGTACCATCTGTAATAATCTGTGTCCCCTTCATATAATCTGAGAGCTGGTTGGTTTTTGCTCATAAAGGGGAACACATTAAAAACATGGATAGTGCAAATTATCGTTTTAAAAACACACAGGTTTTAATAACAATGACACACTTACAAACATAGAAGATAAAAGCGCATATCACAGAATTCCCTCTCAGGCAATAGCAGCAGTTTTGTGGAAAGTCCTCATTTGTCCCAGATGGAGTTTTGGGTTGGCTGTACCGAGCTCCGGAACAAGGAAACAGCAGGATCTCCAGAAAACAGCACTGAGATGGGGTGATGACAAGTGGGAGAGCAGCACGCTTAACGCGTTTCAGACATCATCGTCCTTCGTCAGAAGCGTATCCTGCTGCTCTCCTTATTCTCCCTTTATACCCTATACTAATACAGAGATCACCTGTACTAAATCACCGCTAATCGGCTAACTAATCACGGCGCCGGTGTAGTCCTCAGCCGCCCGTCACTTCCGAGTCAGCTGTGCGTTCCATTTGCTTCCTGGTGCGTTCCGCTGACCGGAAGTGGTCATCGCAATCCGGAAATGGTGCTCCGTCATTTATTTTTGCGTTCCACTTTATAGCTGGAGTATTCAGTAGAGATGTGCACCGGAAATTTTTCGGGTTTTGTGTTTTGGTTTTGGGTTCGGTTCCGCGGCCGTGTTTTGGGTTCGAACGCGTTTTGGCAAAACCTCACCGAATTGTTTTTTGTCGGATTCAGGTGTGTTTTGGATTCGGGTGTTTTTTTCAAAAAACCCTAAAAAACAGCTTAAATCATAGAATTTGGGGGTCATTTTGATCCCAAAGTATTATTAACCTCAATAACCATAATTTCCACTCATTTTCAGTCTATTCTGAACACCTCACACCTCACAATATTATTTTTAGTCCTAAAATTTGCACCAAGGTCGCTGGATGACTAAGCTCAGCGACCCAAGTGGCCGACACAAACACCTGGCCCATCTAGGAGTGGCACTGCAGTGTCAGGCAGGATGGCACTTCCAAAAAACCCTCCCCAAACAGCACATGACGCAAAGAAGAAAAAAAAGAGGCGCAATGAGGTAGCTGTGTGAGTAAGCTAAGCGACCCTAGTGGCCGACACAAACACCTGGCCCATCTAGGTGTGGCACTGCAGTGTCACGCAGGATGGCCCTTCCAAAAAACACTCCCCAAACAGCACATGACGCAAAGAAAAAAAGAGGCGCAATGAGGTAGCTGTGTGACTAAGCTCAGCGACCCAAGTGGCCGACACAAACACCTGGCCCATCTAGGAGTGGCACTGCAGTGTCAGGCAGGATGGCCCTTCCAAAAAATACTCCCCAAACAGCACATGATGCAAAGAAAAAAAGAGGCGCAATAAGGTAGCTGTGTGAGTAAGCTAAGCGACCCTAGTGGCCGACACAAACACCTGGCCCATCTAGGAGTGGCACTGCAGTGTCACGCAGGCTGGCCCTTCCAAAAAACACTCCCCAAACAGCACATGACGCAAAGAAAAATGAGAGAAAAAAGAGGTGCAAGATGGAATTGTCCTTGGGCCCTCCCACCAACCCTTATGTTGTATAAACAGGACATGCACACTTTAACCAACCCATCATTTCAGTGACAGGGTCTGCCACACGACTGTGACTGAAATGACGGGTTGGTTTGGACCCCCACCAAAAAAGAAGCAATTAATCTCTCCTTGCACAAACTGGCTCTACAGAGGCAAGATGTCCACCTCATCATCATCCTCCGATATATCACCGTGTACATCCCCCTCCTCACAGATTATCAATTCGTCCCCACTGGAATCCACCATCTCAGCTCCCTGTGTACTTTGTGGAGGTAATTGCTGCTGGTGAATGTCTCCACGGAGGAATTGATTATAATTCATTTTAATGAACATCATCTTCTCCACATTTTCTGGATGTAACCTCGTACGCCGATTGCTGACAAGGTGAACGGCGGCACTAAACACTCTTTCGGAGTACACACTTGTGGGAGGGCAACTTAGGTAGAATAAAGCCAGTTTGTGCAAGGGCCTCCAAATTGCCTCTTTTTCCTGCCAGTATAAGTACGGACTGTCTGACGTGCCTACTTGGATGCGGTCACTCATATAATCCTCCACCATTCTTTCAATGGGGAGAGAATCATATGCAGTGACAGTAGACGACATGTCCGTAATCGTTGGCAGGTCCTTCAGTCCGGACCAGATGTCAGCATCAGCAGTCGCTCCAGACTGCCCTGCATCACCGCCAGCGGGTGGGCTCGGAATTCTGAGCCTTTTCCTCGCACCCCCAGTTGCAGGAGAATGTGAAGGAGGAGATGTTGACAGGTCGCGTTCCGCTTGACTTGACAATTTTCTCACCAGCAGTTCTTTGAACCCCTGCAGACTTGTGTCTGCCGGAAAGAGAGATCCAAGGTAGGTTTTAAATCTAGGATCGAGCACGGTGGCCAAAATGTAGTGCTCTGATTTCAACAGATTGACCACCCGTGAATCCTTGTTAAGCGAATTAAGGGCTCCATCCACAAGTCCCACATGCCTAGCGGAATCGCTCTGTGTTAGCTCCTCCTTCAATGTCTCCAGCTTCTTCTGCAAAAGCCTGATGAGGGGAATGACCTGACTCAGGCTGGCAGTGTCTGAACTGACTTCACGTGTGGCAAGTTCAAAAGGTTGCAGAACCTTGCACAACGTTGAAATCATTCTCCACTGCGCTTGAGACAGGTGCATTCCACCTCCTATATCGTGCTCAGTTGTATAGGCTTGAATGGCCTTTTGCTGCTCCTCCAACCTCTGAAGCATATAGAGGGTTGAATTCCACCTCGTTACCACTTCTTGCTTCAGATGATGGCAGGGCAGGTTCAGGCGTTTTTGGTGGTGCTCCAGTCTTCTGTACGTGGTGCCTGTACGCCGAAAGTGTGCCGCAATTCTTCTGGCCACCGACAGCATCTCTTGCACGCCCCTCTCGTTTTTTAAATAATTCTGCACCACCAAATTCAAGGTATGTGCAAAACATGGGACGTGCTGGAATTTGCCCATATTTAATGCACACACAATATTGCTGGCGTTGTCCGATGCCACAAATCCACAGGAGAGTCCAATTGGGGTAAGCCATTCTGCGATGATCTTCCTCAGTTGCCGTAAGAGGTTTTTAGCTGTGTGCGTATTCTGGAAAGCGGTGATACAAAGCGTAGCCTGCCTAGGAAAGAGTTGGCGTTTGCGAGATGCTGCTACTGGTGCCGCCGCTGCTGTTCTTGCGGCGGGAGTCCATACATCTACCCAGTGGGCTGTCACAGTCATATAGTCCTGAGTCTGCCCTGCTCCACTTGTCCACATGTCCGTGGTTAAGTGGACATTGGGTACAACTGCATTTTTTAGGACACTGGTGAGTCTTTTTCTGAGGTCTGTGTACATTTTCGGTATCGCCTGCCTAGAGAAATGGAACCTAGATGGTATTTGGTACCGGGGACACAGTACCTCAAACAAGTCTATAGTTGGCTCTGCAGTAATGATGGATACCGGAACCACGTTTCTCACCGCCCAGGATGCCAAGGCCTCAGTTATCCGCTTTGCAGCAGGATGACTGCTGTGATATTTCATCTTCCTCGCAAAGGACTGTTGGACAGTCAATTGCTTGGTGGAAGTAGTAAAAGTGGTCTTACGACTTCCCCTCTGGGATGACCATCGACTCCCAGCAGCAACAACAGCAGCGCCAGCAGCAGTAGGCGTTACACGCAAGGATGCATCGGAGGAATCCCAGGCAGGAGAGGACTCGTCAGAATTGCCAGTGACATGGCCTGCAGGACTATTGGCATTCCTGGGGAAGGAGGAAATTGACACTGAGGGAGTTGGTGGGGTGGTTTGCGTAAGCTTGGTTACAAGAGGAAGGGATTTACTGGTCAGTGGACTGCTTCCGCTGTCGCCCAAAGTTTTTGAACTTGTCACTGACTTATGATGAATGCGCTGCAGGTGACGTATAAGGGAGGATGTTCCGAGGTGGTTAACGTCCTTACCCCTACTTATTACAGCTTGACAAAGGCAACACACGGCTTGACAAATGTTGTCCGCATTTCTGTTGAAATACTTCCACACCGAAGAGCTGATTTTTTTGGTATTTTCACCAGGCATGTCAATGGCCATATTCCTCCCACGGACAACAGGTGTCTCCCCGGGTGCCTGACTTAAACAAACCACCTCACCATCAGAATCCTCCTGGTCAATTTCCTCCCCAGCGCCAGCAACACCCATATCCTCCTCATCCTGGTGTACTTCAACACTGACATCTTCAATCTGACTATCAGGAACTGGACTGCGGGTGCTCCTTCCAGCACTTGCAGGGGGCGTGCAAATGGTGGAAGGCGCATGCTCTTCACGTCCAGTGTTGGGAAGGTCAGGCATCGCAACCGACACAATTGGACTCTCCTTGTGGATTTGTGATTTCGAAGAACGCACAGTTCTTTGCTGTGCTTTTGCCAGCTTAAGTATTTTCATTTTTCTAGCGAGAGGCTGAGTGCTTCCATCCTCATGTGAAGCTGAACCACTAGCCATGAACATAGGCCAGGGCCTCAGCCGTTCCTTGCCACTCCGTGTGGTAAATGGCATATTGGCAAGTTTACGCTTCTCCTCCGACGATTTTATTTTAGATTTTTGAGTCCTTTTTTTACTGATATTTGGTGTTTTGGATTTTACATGCTCTGTACTATGACATTGGGCATCGGCCTTGGCAGACGACGTTGATGGCATTTCATCGTCTCGGCCATGACTAGTGGCAGCAGCTTCAGCACGAGGTGGAGGTCGATCTTGATCTTTCCCTATTTTTGGAACCTCAACATTTTTGTTCTCCATATTTTAATAGGCACAACTAAAAGGCACCTCAGGTAAACAATGGAGATGGATGGATACTAGTATACTTATGGATGACGAGTGACTGCCGACACAGAGGTAGCTACAGCCGTGGACTACCTTACTGCGTCTGCTAGTATAGACTGGATGATAATTATATAAAAAATATATATATATATCACTACTGCAGGACAGGTATATATTATATAATGACGGACCTGCTGGACACTGTCAGCAGACTCCTAAACTACTAGTATGAAGAAGATAGAAAAAAAAAACCCACCACAGGTAGGTATACAATTATGGACGAGCGACTGCCGACACAGAGGTAGCTACAGCCGTGGACTACCGTACTGCGTCTGCTAGTATAGACTGGATGATAATGATATAAAAAAAATATATATATATCACTACTGCAGGACAGGTATATATTATATAATGACGGACCTGCTGGACACTGTCAGCAGACTCCTAAACTACTAGTATGAAGAAGATAGAAAAAAAAAACCCCACCACAGGTAGGTATACAATTATGAACGAGCACTGCCGACACAGAGGTAGCTACAGCCGTGGACTACCGTACTGCGTCTGCTAGTATAGACTGGATGATAATGATATAAAAAATATATATATATCACTACTGCAGGACAGGTATATATTATATAATGACGGACCTGCTGGACACTGTCAGCAGACTCCTAAACTACTAGTATGAAGAAGATAGAAAAAAAAAACCACCACAGGTAGGTATACAATTATGGACGAGCACTGCCGACACAGAGGTAGCTACAGCCGTGGACTACCGTACTGCGTCTGCTAGTATAGACTGGATGATAATGATATTAAAAATATATATATATATATCACTACTGCAGGACAGGTATATATTATATAATGACGGACCTGCTGGACACTGTCAGCAGACTCCTAAACTACAAGTATGAAGAAGATAGGAAAAAAAAAACCACCACAGGTAGGTATACAATTATGGACGAGCGACTGCCGACACAGAGGTAGCTACAGCCGTGGACTACCGTACTGCGTCTGCTAGTATAGACTGGATGATAATGATATAAAATATATATATATATCACTACTGCAGGACAGGTATATATTATATAATGACGGACCTGCTGGACACTGTCAGCAGACTCCTAAACTACTAGTATGAAGAAGATAGAAAAAAAACCCCCACCACAGGTAGGTATACAATTATGGACGAGCACTGCCGACACAGAGGTAGCTACAGCCGTGGACTACCGTACTGCGTCTGCTATTATAGACTGGATGATAATGATATAAAAAATATATATATATCACTACTGCAGGACAGGTATATATTATATAATGACGGACCTGCTGGACACAGTCAGCAGACTCCTAAACTACTAGTATGAAGAAGATAGAAAAAAAAAACCCACCACAGGTAGGTATACAATTATGGACGAGCACTGCCGACACAGAGGTAGCTACAGCCGTGGACTACCGTACTGCGTCTGCTAGTATAGACTGGATGATAATGATATAAAAAATATATATATATCACTACTGCAGGTATATATTATAATATAATGAATGACGGACCTGCTGGACACTGTCTGTCAGCAGAATGCGTTTATAGAATAAAAAAAAAAAACACCACACGAGTGTTTAACTTTTTCAGGCAGACAATATACTGGTGGTCACTGGTCAGTCACACTGGCAGCAAAAGTGTGCACTGTTATGTACTCCTGCTATAACTTCTCCCCAGTCTCCCCCACAATTAAGCTGTGTGAGCAGTGAGCACTCAGCACAGTCAGATATACATAGATGATATTATCAATCATGCAGCACACTGAGGCTGAGCACAGATATGGTATGTGACTGTGTATCGTTTTTTTTCAGGCAGAGAACGGATTTTAAATAATAAATAAAACTGGTGGTCACTAGTATAACTATCAGCAAAACTCTGCACTCTCTGAGTACTCCAGTCCTAATGCTCCCCAAAATTACTAAAATTAAATTACTAGTAAATCAAGTGTCTCACTCTCTATCTAAACGGAGAGGACGCCAGCCACGTCCTCTCCCTATCAATCTCAATGCACATGTGAAAATGGCGGCGACGCGCGGCTCCTTATATAGAATCCGAGTCTCGCAATAGAATACGAGCCTCGCGAGAATCCGACAGCGGGATGATGACGTTCGGGCGCGCTCGGGTTAACCGAGCAAGGCGGGAAGATCCAAGTCTGCCTCGGACCCGTGTAAAAAGGCTGAAGTTCGGGGGGGTTCGGATTCCGAGGAACCGAACCCGCTCATCTCTAGTATTCAGGCGGTGTTCAGACCTTCCCTCCTTTAGATAGGGACAATCTAATTCCATGGGCTACACAACTTTCACTTCATGATCATTAATAACAGTGTGCCTCAAAAAACAAAAAGCATAATTATACATACAGTAAAATATAATTCATATAAGATTCCTATGATTAGAATATAGATTAAAACATGTAAATAAAGAAGAGCATACAAGTGAAGAAAAAAAAAATTCCCTAATAAAAGAATGCCATGAGTGATGAGGGAAAACAATCTATATCTCAAGTTAAAAAACATTTTAATTCAAAATCCCCATTCAGACCCCTGGGGACCAGGGTATCTAGATGGTAGACCCATCTCATCTCTGCTTGAGATAGGCGTTTCTCCACATTCCTATTTTTCCAATGGGGTAGGATTAACTGGATTCCCCAAAAGCCCTTTATTCTACATTCATTGGACTCATGGCATTCTTTAAAATGGGATGACACAGTGTGAGTAAGCAATCCTTTCCTTATGTTGTATATTTGTTCTGCTGCTCTAATTTTAAGATTCCTAGTGGTCTTTCCCACATAATACTGACCACATGAGCATTCCAGAACGTATACAACATTTCTAGAGTGACAGGATATGAATTCTTTTATTTCCACCTGCCTATTATTTATGTTTAAATGGGTAAATTTCCTTTCTGTCAGTTTGACGGTTTTACACAACAAACATTCTCCACAACGGTGGAACCCTTTTGTCCTGATACTTTGTCTAGGGTTGACTTCGAGGTTGCTTCTCACTAACTGATTCTGTATTGAGGATGCCCTTCTATAGATAAAAACGGGCTTATCTGGTATCACCTTGCCCAATAACGAATCTTGTTGGAGTAACTTCCAATTATTTTAAAAAATGGCCTCAACCTGTCTATGTTTAGTACTAAATTGACTTAAAAAGGCCCATTGGAATTTTTTTATCCTTTTCTCCATTTGTGCTATTGGTCTTTAAAAGATCCGTTCTTTCCATATGATCTACCCTGGCTCTAGCCCTACTCAGAGTATCTTTTGAATAGCCCTTTGCTAAGAACCTTTCAGAAAGATCATCCTGCTGTTGCTTACAAACGGAAATATCTGTACAATTGCGTTTGATACGAATGTATTGGCTGAACGGAATTGATTGTATCCAGTTGGGGTGATGTTGGCTAGACATCTCAATAAAACTGTTAGAGTCGGTAGCTTTCCTAAAAGTGCGGGTCTTCAAGGCACCAGCATCAACATATATTTCTAAGTCCAAAAAATGGATGCAGATTTGACTAAGATCAAAAGTTAGTTGTATTGCTACATCATTTGTATTTAATATACTGCACAAACTGGTTAAGCCTTCCATAGTACCCCTCCAAACAAAGATAATATCATCTATAAAGCATTGCCAGAGCACCAGGCTCATCCCCAGTATGTCCCCACCAAACACCACCTGTTCCTCCCAGTGGGCCATAAACAAGTTGGCATAGCTGGGGGCAAACCTGGTGCCCATGGCAGTGCCCTTCCTCTGCAAATAGAATGAACCCTCGAAAATAAAATAGTTATTTATTAAAATAAAATTAATACCTTCCAGGATAAATTGTTTTAAGTCTGAACTTAGGGCGCTTTGGTCCAAAAAATAGGAGACAGCTGTTATACCCTTTTCTCTATCAATAATGGTATAGAGAGATGCCACGTCAGCAGTACATAGATGGTCACCTTCTTGCCATTCATATGTATCTAATTTCTGAAGGATATCAGTCGTATCCCTCAAATATGCCTTAGTGCACTGTACAATTGGCTTTAGATAGAAGTCAATAAAGGCTGACAGGTTGCTGGTTATACTGTTGCAACCTGAAATGATAGGCCTGCCTGGTGGGTGAAGGGGGTCCTTATGGACTTTAGGCAACACATATATTGATGGAACCGATGGATCCTTAATATTGATGAAATCAAATTCCATCTGCGAGATGGTTTTTGATTGTAATGCCTTAGAGGTAAATTCATTCAATTCTTTTATAACCCTCAGAGTGGGGTCCCCTTTCAGTTTCTTATAGGTATTGTCATCCGACAGTTGTCTGTATATCTCATCAACATATGCCGCCCTGTCCATAAGGACCACCCCTCCACCCTTGTCTGCAGGCTTAATTACAATCGAATCATCCTCTCTCCAAGCTTTTAATGCAGCGAACTGTTTCTTAGTTCTAGTTTCTTAGAATAGATTATTCCTTTTATTAGTTACACATTGAGTTCTCACTAGTTTTTCTATTTCATCAGTTACTACCTTATTAAAGACATCTATACAACTCCCCTTGCAGAAAGTTGGATTAAATGTAGATGGAGTCCGAAAGTTTGTCTTACTACATGAGGCAGCTGCAGGGGCTGGATCGTTTTCCTTTTCTTTATTAAGAAAAAAACGTTTCACTGTTAATTTGCGGGTGAATTTCTGCACATCTAAAAATAAGTCAAAACCTTTCGGTTCACTTGAGGGGGCAAATTTCAGTCCCTTTTGTAGGACTTGTTTCTCTTGTACAGTTAGCTGTTTTTTTGATAAATTAAAAATTTTGGTCTCTACCATAGAATCAGTGACATTTTCATTAGTAACTGGTGTCCTATCTAGCAATTGTTCCTCTAAGAGAGGTGCCTTTTTCGAATGAAGTTTATTTCTCTTTCTATTTTTCCCAGCCCTTTTCCCCCTATAAGATTTTTTGGGGACCTTCACATTTTGTTTCTCCCCGACGATTTCTGTTCCCACTCTAAAAAAGAAGCATTGAGATAGTTTGAATTTCCTGGATCATCTATCTCTAATCTTTCATATCTATTGGGGACTACAGGATTATACTCATTGACTTGTCTGAGCCAATTTTTTGGCTGTCGAGTTCGTACGGGGTATTGATTTCTTCCCCGAGGTTCCTGATTTGTTGCACCATTGTGATCCCTAAATACCAATCTATTAGGTCTCTGTTGGTGTGGATTGATTTGATCTCTGTAATCATTCCTATTGCGATTTGACTCATTATAGGAATTTTTAATCCCAAGGGATTAAAAATTGTAAAACCTCCATCCTTTGAAACTATTAATGAAGGTTTCCAGGATGAATGGAATAAAATCCTTGATACATGCTCTAGAGCTTTGATCGAATTGATAGTTAAAGAAAGAGGGAACACCTTGAAACAATTAAATCATGAGATCAATGAGTTACACTCCCTGGAACACCCCTACAAGGAGTTAGAGGAGTTTCAGGTATATGAGAAGGAACTCCTACAGAAAATTAACAAAAATACTAAGGAATTAAGGGAAAAGAAAAACAAAAAATATCAGAGAGATAAGTTGGGTACCCAGGAGGGAAGTAAGGGGATCTCAAAAACAGAAACCCCTAAAAAACAAGTATCAAAAACGAATAGAAAAAGAACCCCAGCCTGGCGTAACCCCAATAGGAGATATAAAACTCAAAATACTTCCCCCTTTAATTCCTATAATGAGTCAAATCGCAATAAGAATGATTACAGAGATCAAATAAATCCACACCAACAGAGACCTAATAGATTGGTATTTAGGGATCACAATGGTGCAACATATCAGGAACCTCGGGGAAGAAATCAATACCCCGTACGAACTCGACAGCCAAAAAATTGGCTCAAACAAGTCAATGAGTATAATCCTGTAGTCCCCAATAGATATGAAAGATTAGAGATAGATGATCCAGGAAATTCAAACTATCTCAATGCTTCTTTTTTAGAGTGGGAACAGAAATCGTCGGGGAGATACAAAATGTGAAGGTCCCCAAAAAATCTTATAGGGGGAAAAGGGCTGGGAAAAATAGAAAGAGAAATAAACTTCATTCGAAAAAGGCACCTCTCTTAGAGGAACAATTGCTAGATAGGACACCAGTTACTAATGAAAATGTCACTGATTCTATGGTAGAGACCAACATTTTTAATTTATCAAAAAAACAGCTAACTGTACAAGAGAAACAAGTCCTACAAAAGGGACTGAAATTTGCCCCCTCAAGTGAACCGAAAGGTTTTGACTTATTTTTAGATGTGCAGAAATTCACCCGCAAATTAACAGTGAAACATTTTTTTTCTTAATAAAGAAAAGGAAAACGATCCAGCCCCTGCAGCTGCCTCATGTAGTAAGACAAACTTTCGGACTCCATCTACATTTAATCCAACTTTCTGCAAGGGGAGTTGTATAGATGTCTTTAATAAGGTAGTAACTGATGAAATAGAAAAACTAGTGAAAACTCAATGTGTAACTAATAAAAGGAATAATCTAAACCTTACTAAGAAACAGTTCGCTGCATTAAAAGCTTTGAGAGAGGATGATTCGATTGTAATTAAGCCTGCAGACAAGGGTGGAGGGGTGGTCCTTATGGACAGGGCGGCATATGTTGATGAGATATACAGACAACTGTCGGATGACAATACCTATAAGAAACTGAAAGGGGACCCCACTCTGAGGGTTATAAAAGAATTGAATGAATTTACCTCTAAGGCATTACAATCAAAAACCATCTCGCAGATGGAATTTGATTTCATCAATATTAAGGATCCATCGGTTCCATCAATATATGTGTTGCCTAAAGTCCATAAGGACCCCCTTCACCCACCAGGCAGGCCTATCATTTCAGGTTGCAACAGTATAACCAGCAACCTGTCAGCCTTTATTGACTTCTATCTAAAGCCAATTGTACAGTGCACTAAGGCATATTTGAGGGATACGACTGATATCCTTCAGAAATTAGATACATATGAATGGCAAGAAGGTGACCATCTATGTACTGCTGACGTGGCATCTCTCTATACCATTATTGATAGAGAAAAGGGTATAACAGCTGTCTCCTATTTTTTGGACCAAAGCGCCCTAAGTTCAGACTTAAAACAATTTATCCTGGAAGGTATTAATTTTATTTTAATAAATAACTATTTTTTTTTCGAGGGTTCATTCTATTTGCAGAGGAAGGGCACTGCCATGGGCACCAGGTTCGCCCCCAGCTATGCCAACTTGTTTATGGCCCACTGGGAGGAACAGGTGGTGTTTGGTGGGGACATACTGGGGATGAGCCTGGTGCTCTGGCAATGCTTTATAGATGATATTATCTTTGTTTGGAGGGGTACTATGGAAGGCTTAACCAGTTTGTGCAGTATATTAAATACAAATGATGTAGCAATACAACTAACTTTTGATCTTAGTCAAATCTGCATCCATTTTTTGGACTTAGAAATATATGTTGATGCTGGTGCCTTGAAGACCCGCACTTTTAGGAAAGCTACCGACTCTAACAGTTTTATTGAGATGTCTAGCCAACATCACCCCAACTGGTTACAATCAATTCCGTTCAGCCAATACATTCGTATCAAACGCAATTGTACGGATATTTCTGTTTGTAAGCAACAGCAGGATGATCTTTCTGAAAGGTTCTTAGCAAAGGGCTATTCAAAAGATACCCTGAGTAGGGCTAGAGCCAGGGTAGATCATATTGAAAGAACGGATCTTTTAAAGACCAATAGCACAAATGGAGAAAAGGATAAAAAATTCCAATGGGCCTTTTTAAGTCAATTTAGTACTAAACATAGACAGGTTGAGGCCATTTTTAAAAATAATTGGAAGTTACTCCAACAGGATTTGTTATTGGGCAAGGTGATACCAGATAAGCCCGTTTTTATCTATAGAAGGGCATCATCAATACAGAATCAGTTAGTGAGAAGCAACCTCGAAGTCAACCCTAGACAAAGTATCAGGACAAAAGGGTTCCACCGTTGTGGAGAATGTTTGATGTGTAAAACCGTCAAACTGACAGAAAGGAAATTTACCCATTTAAACATAAATAATAGGCAGGTGGAAATAAAAGAATTCATATCCTGTCACTCTAGAAATGTTGTATACGTTCTGGAATGCTCATGTGGTCAGTATTATGTGGGAAAGACCACTAGGAATCTTAAAATTAGAGCAGCAGAACATATATACAACATAAGGAAAGGATTGCTTACTCACACTGTGTCATCCCATTTTAAAGAATGCCATGAGTCCAATGAATGTAGAATAAAGGGCTTTTGGGGAATCCAGTTAATCCTACCCCATTGGAAAAATAGGAATGTGGAGAAACGCCTATCTCAAGCAGAGATGAGATGGGTCTACCATCTAGATACCCTGGTCCCCAGGGGTCTGAATGGGGATTTTGAATTAAAATGTTTTTTAACTTGAGATATAGATTGTTTTCCCTCATCACTCATGGCATTCTTGTATTAGGGAATTTTTTTTTCTTCACTTGTATGCTCTTCTTTATTTACATGTTTTAATCTATATTCTAATCATAGGAATCTTATATGAATTATATTTTACTGTATGTATAATTATGCTTTTTGTTTTTTGAGGCACACTGTTATTAATGATCATGAAGTTGTGTAGCCCATGGAATTAGATTGTCCCTATCTAAAGGAGGGAAGGTCTGAACACCGCCTGAATACTCCAGCTATAAAGTGGAATGCAAAAATAAATGACGGAGCACCATTTCCGGATCGCGATGACCACTTCCGGTCGGCGGAACGCACCAGGAAGCAAATGGAACGCACAGCTGACTCGGAAGTGACGGGCGGCTGAGGACTACACCGGCGCCGTGATTAGTTAGCCGATTAGCGGTGATTTAGTACAGGTGATCTCTGTATTAGTATAGGGTATAAAGGGAGAATAAGGAGAGCAGCAGGATACGCTTCTGACGAAGGACGATGATGTCTGAAACGCGTTAAGCGTGCTGCTCTCCCACTTGCCATCACCCCATCTCAGTGCTGTTTTCTGGAGATCCTGCTGTTTCCTTGTTCCGGAGCTCGGTACAGCCAACCCAAAACTCCATCTGGGACAAATGAGGACTTTCCACAAAACTGCTGCTATTGCCTGAGAGGGAATTCTGTGATATGCGCTTTTATCTTCTATGTTTGTAAGTGTGTCATTGTTATTAAAACCTGTGTGTTTTTAAAACGATAATTTGCACTATCCATGTTTTTAATGTGTTCCCCTTTATGAGCAAAACCAACCAGCTCTCAGATTATATGAAGGGGACACAGTTTATTACAGATGGTACACCTTAAAGAAATACTCTGAATATACCATCGATCAATTGTGAAGTTGATACCTCATAACAAGGATGGTATTACTCTCCCTTTTTTTTTTAATTCTATCTCTATCTGTGGTGAACAGAGGGTGAACTGGTTCTATTTGTGGAGCGCTTGTGGTCTATTGTCTAAATTTTCTAACTTTGCATTATCACTGGAAGATTACAGTCGTCAGGTATTATTGGTTACATATTAACATTGGCATTTCTATCATGGGTGCAATGTGTGCGGTGCACATTGGCACCCATGATGTTTTAATACTCACCACAATGTGCGCTGCAGCTGTGGCAAAAATAACTAAAAAAATGGCCACCATGCATGCGCATATAGAAATTAGTCTCCGGATAATAGGGGGCGCAATGTTTCCAGAGACCTGCGCATGAGCAATAGACTCCAGCACAATGCCGGAGCTTACCGTGCAGTGGAGAGGAGGGGGCACACCTGGAGTCTGCACACGGGCCCTTAAAACACCCCTGCATATTACATCTTGCTGGACATATAACTGTATTTTATATATAGATGAGCATTACAAATCTTAGATGTTGAGGAGTGTGATAACTGGCAGATTCTATCAATCTCTCATTGTGAGAGCCCAACAAGTTAGCCGTACACAAGTAGCTCAAATCTGCTGCTAACAGGGCCGACAACAGAAATCTTGGAGCCCGGGACACTGATATTTTTGTCCCCCACCCCCCTACCCTAAACTACACTCCACCCCCAACCTCCTCTAAAAATACCTACATACACGCTATGCATAAACAGCAGCAGGTGCATACGCACCGCTGTCCCACTACAGAACGTTTCTAAAGGTAGCAAAGCTGTAGCATTACACATCTGTACATATGGCTCTGGGGGCGGGATGTACTAACCTCCGCCGCAGCGTTATGTTAAGCTTTCTCTGCGATCTCATCTAACCGCTCCACTGCCCGCCGAGTCCCCTTAGGTCCCCCGTCTGCTTTCTCTCTCCTCTTCCTCCTCATCCCCGCCACGGCCACTGAAGTTCTCATACCGCTGCGCTCCCCCTGGCCGTTGGCGCATGCGCACATCTCACTGGTTTTCCGGGCATGCACACACAGGCTTGTTGGACCTGTTGAGATGTGCGCCAACGGCCAGGGGGAGCGCAGCTGTATGAGTACTTCTATGGCCATGGCGGGGATGAGGAGGGAGAGGAGAGAGAAAGCAGACGGGGGAGCTAAGGGGAAGCGGCGGCCAGCGCAGTGGTTAGATGAGAATTTGGAGAAAATGTAACTTAACGCTGCGGCGGAGGTTAGTACATCCCGCCCTGGGACTCAAGGTCAACAGCAATTAGGTTGACACCACTTAGGTGGCACCAATTGGTCGACACACCTTAGGTCGACTCCTGAAATAGGTCAACATGGACAAAAGGTCGACATAAACAAGGTCCACATGGAAAAAGGAGAACGTGAGTTTTTAATGTTTTTTTGGTGTCGTCTTCTCCGCTTTGCTCGCCATGCTTTGGGCAAGGTGCCGCTCGCAGCGGCAGGTTACCATTCCCAATTGTAGTCCACGTGGATCGTAAAGTATGAAAAAGTTCAAAAAAATTAAAATAAAATGTGAAAAACTCATGTTGACCTTTTTCCATATCGACCTTGTTCAAGTCGACCTTTTGCCCATGTTGACCTATTTCAGGTGTTGACGTAAGGCGTGTCGACTTAAGTGGTGTCGACCTTTTGTCCGGATATCATACCTATATACTAGTGATGTGCTCCGGAAATTTTTCGGGTTTTGTGTTTTGGTTTTGGATACGGTTCCGCGGCTGTGTTTTGGATTCGGACGCATTTTGGCAAAACCTCCCAGAAAATTTTTGTCGGATTCGGGTGTGTTTTGGATTCGGGTGTTTTTTTTTCAAGAAACCCTCAAAAACAGCTTAAATCATAGAATTTGGGGGTCATTTTTATCCCATAGTATTATTAACCTCAATAACCATAATTTCCACTCATTTCCAGTCTATTCTGAACACCTCTCACCTCACAATATTATTTTTAGTCCTAAAATTTGCACCGAGGTCGCTGGATGACTAAGCTAAGCGACCCAAGTGGCCGGCACAAACACCTGGCCCATCTAGGAGTGGCACTGCAGTGTCAGACAGGATGGCACTTCAAAAAATTGTCCCCAAACAGCAAATGATGCAAAGAAAAAAAGAGGTGCACCAAGGTCGCTGGATGGCTAAGCTAAGCGACCCAAGTGGCCGACACAAACACCTGGCCCATCTAGGAGTGGCACTGCAGTGTCAGACAGGATGGCACTTCAAAAAATAGTCCCCAAACAGCACATGATGCAAAGAAAAAAAGAGGTGCACCAAGGTCGCTGGATGGCTAAGCTAAGCGACCCAAGTGGCCGGCACAAACACCTGGCCCATCTAGGAGTGGCACTGCAGTGTTAGACAGGATGGCACTTCACAAAATAGTCCCCAAACATCACATGATGCAAAGATAAATTAAAGAAAAAAGAGGTGCAAGATGGAATTGTCCTTAGGCCCTCCCACCCACCCTTATGTTGTATAAACAGGACATGCACACTTTAATAAACCCATCATTTCAGCGACAGGGTCTGCCACACGACTGTGACTGAAATGACTAGTTGGTTTGGGCCCCCACCAAAAAAGAAGCAATCAATCTCTCCTTGCACAAACTAGCTCTACAGAGGCAAGATGTACACCTCCTCCTCATCCTTGGATTCATCACCCCTTTCACTGTGTATATCCCCCTCCTCACAGATTATTAATTTGTCCCCACTGGAAACCACCATCTCAGGTCCCTGTGTACTTTGTGGAGGCAATTGCTGGTGAATGTCTCCACGGAGGAATTGATTATAATTCATTTTAATGAACATCATCTACTCCACATTTTCTGGAAGTAAACTTGTACTCCCTTTGCTGACAAGATGAGCGGCTGCACTAAACACTCTTTCGGAGTACACACTGGAGGAGAGGCAACTTAGGTAAAATAAAGCCAGTTTGTGCAAGGGCCTTCAAATTGCCTCTTTTTCCTGCCAGTATACGTACGGACTGTCTGACATACCTACTTGGATGCGGTCACTCATATAATCCTCCACCATTCTTTCAATGGTGACAAAGTCATATGCAGTGACAGTAGACGACATGTCAGTAATCGTTGGCAGGTCCTTTAGTCCGGACCAGATGTTAGCACTCGCTCCAGACTGCCCTGCATCACCGCCAGCGGGTGGGCTCGGAATTCTTAGCCTTTTCCTCGCAGCCCCAGTTGCGGAAGAATGTGAAAGAGCAGCTGTTGATGGGTCACATTCCACTTGACTTGACAAGTGTCTCACCAGCAGGTCTTTGCACCTCTGCAGACATGTGTCTGCTGGAGAGAGATACAACGTAGGCTTTAAACCTAGGCTCGAGCACGGTGGCCAAAATGTAGTGCTCTGATTTCAACAGATTGGTTAAGCGAATGAAGGGCTCCATCCACAAGTCCCACTGCCTAGCGGAATCGCTCCGTTTTAGCTCCTCTTTCAATCTCTCCAGCTGCTTCTGCAAAAGCCTGATGAGGGGAATGACTTGACTCAGGCTGGCAGTGTCTGAACTGACTTCACATGTGGCAAGTTCAAAGGGTTGCAGAACCTTGCACAATGTTGAAATCATTCTCCACTGCGCTTGAGTCAGGTGCATTCCCCCTCCTTTGCCTATATCGTAGGCAGATGTATAGGCTTGAATGGCCTTTTGCTGCTCCTCCATCCTCTGAAGCATATAGAGGGTTGAATTCCACCTCGTTACCACCTCTTGCTTCAGATGATGACGGGGCAGGTTCAGGAGTGTTTGCTTGTGCTCCAGTCTTCGGCACGCGGTGGCTGAATGCTGAAAGTGGCCCGCAATTCTTCGGGCCACCGACAGCATCTCTTACACGCCCCTGTCATTTTTAAAAAAATTCTGCACCACCAAATTCAATGTATGTGCAAAACATGGGACGTGCTGGAATTTGCCCACATGTAATGCACGCACAATTTTGGTGGCGTTGTCCGATGTCACAAATCCCCAGGAGAGTCCAATTGGGGTAAGCCATTCTGCGATGATGTTCCTCAGGTTCCGTAAGAGGTTGTCAGCTGTGTGCCTCTTATGGAAAGCGGTGATACAAAGCGTAGCCTGCCTAGGAATGAGTTGGCGTTTGCGATATGCTGCTACTGGTGCCGCGCTGCTGTTCTTGCTGCGGGAGGCAATATATCTACCCAGTGGGCTGTCACAGTCATATAGTCCTGAGTCTTTTCTGCTCCACTAGTCCACATGTCCGTGGTTAAGTGGACATTGGGTACAACTGCATTTTTTAGGACACTGGTGACTCTTTTTCTGAGGTCTGTGTACATTCTCGGTATCGCCTGCCTAGAGAAATGGAACCTAGATGGTATTTGGTACCGGGGACACAGTACCTCAATCAATTCTCTAATTCCCTGTGAATTAACGGTGGATACCGGACACACGTTTAACACCACCGCAGCTGCCAAGGCCTGAGTTATTCGCTTTGCAGCAGGATGACTGCTGTGATATTTCATCGTCCTCGCAAAGGACTGTTGGACATAGCCTGCAGGACTATTGGCTTTCCTGTCTAAGGAGGAAGTTGACACTGAGGGAGTTGGTGGTGTGGTTTGCAGGAGCTTGGTTACAAGAGGAAGGGATTTAGTGGTCAGTGGACTGTTTCCGCTGTCACCCAAAGTTTTTGAACTTGTCAATGACTTCTGATGAATGCGGTCCAGGTGATGTATAAGGGAGGATATTCCTAGGTGGTTAACGTCCTTACCCCTACTTATTACAGCTTGACAAAGGCAACACATGGCTTGACACCTGTTGTCCGCATTTCTGTTAAAATAATTCCACACCGAAGAGGTGATTTTTTTTGTAATTTGACCAGGCATGTCAATGGCCATATTCGTCCCACGGACAACAGGTGTCTCCCCAGGTGCCTGACTTAAACAAACCACCTCACCATCAGAATCCTCCTTGTCAATTTCCTCCTTAGCACCAGCAACACCCATATCCTCATCCTGAGTGATATCTTCAATTTGACTATCAGGAACTGGACTGCGGGTGCTCCTTCCAGAACTTGCAGGGGGCGTGCAAATGGTGGAAGGTGCCGCCTATTCCCGTCCAGTGTTGGGAAGGTTAGGCATCGCAACCGACACAATTGGACTCTCCTTGGGGATTTGTGATTTAGAAGAATGCACAGTTCTTTGCTGTGCTTTTGTCAGCTTAAGTCTTTTCATTTTTCTAGCGAGAGGATGAGTGCTTCCATCCTCATGTGAATCTGAACCACTAGCCATGAACATAGGCCAGGGCCTTAGCCGTTACTTGCCACTCGTGTCGTAAATGGCACATTGGCAAGTTTACGCTTCTCATCAGACGCTTTTAATTTAGATTTTTGGGTCATTTTACTGAACTTTTGTTTTTTGGATTTCACATGCTCTCTACTATGACATTGGGCATCGGCCTTGGCAGACGACGTTGATGGCATTTCATCGTCTCGGCCATGACTAGTGGCAGCAGCTTCAGCACGAGGTGGAAGCGGATCGTGATCTTTCCATATTTTACCCTCAACATTTTTATTCTCCATTTTTTAATGTGTGGAATTATATGCCAGTAATATATCAATATCAATGGCCTACCGTACCATACTGCTATATATATACTGGTGGTCAGCAAAATTCTGCACTGACCTCCTACTATATACTGCACACAACTAATATGCAGCACAGGTATGGATGGATAGTATACTTGACGACACAGAGGTAGAGCAATGGACTACTGTACCATACTGCTATATATATACTGGTGGTCAGCAAATTTCTGCACTGTCCTCCTACTATATACTGCGCACAAATAAAATGCAGCACAGGTATGGATGGATAGTATACTTGACGACACAGAGGTAGAGCAATGGACTACTGTACCGTACTGCTATATGTATACTGGTGGTCAGCAAAATTCTACACTGTCCTCCTACTATATACTGCGCACAACTACATTGCAGCACAGGCATGGATGGATAGTATACTTGATGACACAGAGGTAGAGCAATGGACTACTGTACAGTACTGCTATATATATATACTGGTGGTCAGCAAAATTCTGCACTGTCCTCCTACTATATACTGCGCACAACTACAATGCAGCACAGGTATGGATGGATAGTATACTTGACGACACAGAGGTAGAGCAATGGACTACTGTACCATACTGCTATATATATACTGGTGGTCAGCAAAATTCTGCACTGTCCTCCTACTATATACTGCGCACAACTACAATGCAGCACAGGTATGGATGGATAGTATACTTGACGACACAGAGGTAGAGCAATGGACTACTGTACCGTACTGCTATATATATACTGGTGGTCAGCAAAATTCTGCACTGTCCTCCTACTATATACTGCGCACAACTAAAATACAGCACAGGTATGGATGGCTATTATACTTGACGACACAGAGGTAGAGCAATGGACTACTGTACCGTACTGCTATGTATGTACTGGTGGTCAGCAAAATTCTGCACTGTCCTCCAACTATATACTGCGCACAACTACAATGCAGCACAGGCATGGATGGATAGATAGTATGCTTGACGACACAGAGGTAGAGCAATGGACTACTGTACCGTACTGCTATATATATACTGGTGGTCAGCAAAATTCTGCACTGTCCTCCTTCTATATACTGCGCACAACTAAAATGCAGCACAGAAATGGATGGATAGTATACTTGACGACACAGAGGTAGAGTAATTTTTTGGCATGTGTGATTTGTGTCGATTTTACGGTTTTCGCATGGGAATTCACTTCAGAAGTCGCATTTGAATGTACTATAATTTTCAGTACAATGACTTTAGAGGACGCATGCCAACACATAGCTAATCACTCCTCAGTTTTAAGTCACACTTTAATTCATGCGTATGAATCATCTGATCTACATTACAAAGGTCCATAGTCATTAGGTCAACTACTTTTGGTCGACATACATTAGGTCAACAGGGTCAAAAGGTCAACACATGAAATGGTCAACATGAAAAAAAGGTAAACAGTAGAAATGTTGACAGGATCACAAGGGCGACACATGAAAATGTTGACAAGAACAAAGGTCGATACAAAAAGGTTGCCAACATTTTTAAGTTCTTTTGGTAGTGTTTTCGCCATCAAAGGACTTGGAACCCCAATTAGTGTACCACTTCGCTCGCCATGCTTCGGACAAGGTGCCGCTGCGCTCGTCACAGGTTACTATTCCCAATCGTAGTCCACGTGGTTGGCTAAGTATGAAACAGTTTATTAAAATGCTAAAAACATCAAAAGAGCTGTGTCGCCCATATGTGTGTTGACCATATGTGTGTTGACCATTTACACCTATTGACCTTTTGTCCTGTCAACCATAAGCACTGTCAATCTTTTACATGTCGACCTATTGTCTATTTCAACCTTTTGACCATGTCAACCTGCTACATGTCGACCATTAGTGGTCGACCTAATGACTGTTGACATTTACAGTACATGTGATATTCAATCTGCGCCAAACAAATGAAGGGTAATTGATACTTATTTTCGAGAACGGTCCATATATAATTTTCAAAAAGTCCCAAAGTCTTGTTTCCTTAGATACAACCGAGAAACTATCTCCTCCAAATGGATACCATATGTAAAAGAGAACATACAAAGAAATCCAATGTGTAGTATAGTTTTAAAAGTCTGGATAAGAGGTAATAAGGGAAGATCCGATAATACTCTTTAATTCCGTGAACTTCAAAGATTATAGGGTCACCCCAAAATCGTGCACTGATCAAAGGAATGGATGCTCACTCTTAGGCTTACATAGAGGAAAAGGTCCTATGCTTATAAAGGTATCTTTACTTTATACGTCCCCGATTGGCACCAAAGTGAACCTAATTCATATAGCCAGAAGAAAATCACGCTTACACGTATGCTTACGTAGGACCTCACCCCGCCTGCTGTCTGCTCTCCTACCCGGCTGCAGACCTACTGGCGGGTATATCCTGACGCACCCTGAGCTGAGGCCTCTGGCACGGATTTGTGAGGAAATTCTTGACAGCGGGGGAAGAACTTTAAAGAAACCTTTATATGAACTTACAATACTCGCTACAAGTAAGCATACGTGTAAGCGTGATTTTCTTCTGGCTATATGAATTAGGTTCACTTTGGTGCCAATCGGGGACGTATAAAGTAAAGATACCTTTATAAGCATAGGACCTTTTCCTCTATGTAAGCCTAAGAGTGAGCATCCATTCCTTTGATCAGTGCACGATTTTGGGGTGACCCTATAATCTTTGAAGTTCACGGAATTAAAGAGTATTATCGGATCTTCCCTTATTACCTCTTATCCAGACTTTTAAAACTATACTACACATTGGATTTCTTTGTATGTTCTCTTTTACATATGGTATCCATTTGGAGGAGATCGTTTCTCGGTTGTATCTAAGGAAACAAGACTTTGGGACTTTTTGAAAATTATATATGGACCGTTCTCGAAAATAAGTATCAATTACCCTTCATTTGTTTGGCGCAGATTGAATATCACATTTTTGTTCTATGTTCCCTATCTATTCCTGTTTTGATAACACTGGAAGATTTTCGTTTGCTGCCTCCACTGTTCCAGCGCAGGTGTATACTATTTTTTCTCTGTATATTTACAGTACATGGTCAACCTAGAGCCTGGATACCTTATTTCACCCTACTAGTCAAGAATCCCCAAACACATTCCAAGCTGCTAGTTCCTTTTTGTTCTGTTTCTTGCTCCTGGGACTTTTCAGTCAGCTGGTGCAGGAGGCCACACACTTAATAACTGTGTTTCATTCATGAACTTCATATACAGCAGCTTTGGCAACAGTGTTCCCTAATTATTGTAACAGATTGTTACATTTGAACTCTTCATTAGCTACTTTAGTGAGCTTTACTTGTTATAGTATTTACTGTAACAGTTCATACAATTCATGTAATTCTTATGTGTATATATGTGGTAAATCAGTGAGATAGGAATTATACATTAACTACTTATGAACTTGTTTTAATCAAGTTGTATTTTATTGAATCATTGTGATTATTAAATATTTATTTTATAAATCTATTTGACTCTTTGGTTGTAATAGAACTCAGGAAATTATGGTGTTTAAATGCAATGAGCGCCTCTATTAATTTCTTTTCTTGGCACATGAAATCCCTGCCTACATCCAGGCCTGCCCTGCCATGGTTGAGAGCAGGAAGTGAGTGCTACAGGTAACGTGGTAGGCTTTTAGTAGCATTCTGATTGGTGAAGTCTTAATTCTAATGGTTTTCACATGTTGTTTATTGGAAATTATACATTGAGTTGTGTTTTTTGTGTCATTTTGGTTAAGCTTTGGATGGGACTTAGGGGAAAGTCCCAATAACACGCTAAAAAAAACAGTGCATTGATTTTGTGCATTGAGGTGCGATTTTATTGCAAATTTGTGTACATTTGCACAGACAATTCTTGGTAAGTGTGCGATTTCCAATCATACCAGTGTTATTTTGATGATGTTTGTACTGATGTTGATTTGTTGGGATTTGGAGTGCAAAGCTGCATTTGACATGTGACTTTCACGCGAACTGATCCTTAGTAAATTTGCAATAAGCAAAATTGTATTTTTTTGGTAAAAAAAAAAAACACAGTAAAGTCGACTTTTAGTAAATTTCCCTCCTGTAGTACTACATACTTTAAGTTTGTTTTTTATTCCATTTGATCCATGGCAGATCAAGCAACAACATTTTGCTAAATATTTAATATTGTGGTAATGATCTGGAGAGTCTTTTGTTAAATAAAAGTTTTATTGTGTAATGTCTGTATTTTTGTTACACTTTTGTAATAAAATGCAAATGGCTAATTCTGGGACCACTGTATTCACAAGTCTGCCCATCTATGCCAATAGTACAGTTGTGCTACAGTATCGTAGTACACCATGTTTTTATGTAAACCTTAATATCGCTGATATGATAACCAAACTGAAATATCAGTTCTTAACAAGCACATTTTGTTTTTTTCATTCTGGTATTATATATTTGACTCAATCAGTAATTATTATTCTCTGTTATTGTCTCACTTGGCTCAAGGTTGGGAAGCAGCTATTGCCAAAGTACATTTTCTTGTGTTGAAATCAAAAGCTTTGTCAGTTTATAAAACACAGCAGATTTCCACTATGATTTATAATAATTCTCCATTTTTAGGTTTAAAATGTGTGCATTGCAATTATTTTTTTATCCTGCAAAACATTAATGTTACACAAAACATCTTCAGCTGCTTGGAAAGTTACCCAACACATTTGAATTTACTAATCGTAAAGAATTAAAATGTAGAGTCTTTTAGAACACTGCTATCAAAGTACTGTATTTCAATGGAGAGAAATACATGTTCATTATAATCAGGTTTTTGCTGACTTTCTATTATTAAACAATAAAGTAATCCCTTTAGACTCCATCAAGCTATCAGGGAAGGCAAGGGCCATATATACACTTTATTGGGCCATAATAACCATACCTCCCAACTGTCCCGATTTCCGCAGGACAGTTCCATTTTTTGGGGACTGTCCCGCTGTCCCTCCCTCAGGCTGCAGTGTCCCGCTGTGTGGGGGTAGTTGGGAGACCCCCTCCAATCGCTGTGTGCATGCTAATATATAGGGCAACAAAGTATATATTGCTGCATGATTGTATAATGCCACATGTACAATAGGGTTCATACAGCTGTCCGCATACATCTTGCCTCAATACGCCATACAGCAGGAGATGCCTGATGTGATTGAGTTCACAGGTATCGTGATCACCGTTGGCGTTGGGTGTATTTTTTTCACTGAAAATGTCTTATTCTGTCTATAATGTCTATAATCTTATTCGCATCGATAAAGACGTACATTCATACTCTGCTGATTAAAATATGTGGCATGCCTATATTATGTGCACTGCTGAGCGCCTATCTGCATATGAAATGCTACGTTGCAGTGATTTCTATGAAAACACTGCAGCGTAGCATTTCGTATGCAGATACAGCCATGGTCGCACACAGGATATAGGCATGCCACATATTATTTTAATCAGCAAAAATTGTTTGTGTGTCCTATTCATATCTTTATGCGAATAAGACACATTTTAATGGAAAAAGTTGCACAGAAATACGCTTGGCGCTACTAAGTCACGCCATGTTGGTAGTGCAATCTTATTCACATTATGCCACACGTAATAGTGCCACTTATACACATAATGCCCCCAGTAATAGTGCCGCTTATACACATACTGCTCACAGTAGTGACATTTATACACATATGGCCACTGTAGCAGCGTCCCTTATACATAATGCCCACAGCAGTGCCACTTATACACATAATGTTCACAGTAGTAGTGCCACTTATACACATAATGCCGACAGTAGTAGTGCCATTAAACACTTAATGCCCACAGTAGTGCCGCTTATACACATAATGCCCACAGTAGTAGTGATGAAAAACACTCAATGCCCACAGTAGTGCCACTTATATACCTAATGCCCACTTTAGTAGCACCACCGATACACACAATCCCCCAGTAGTAGTGCTGCTTATACATAATGCCCATAGTAGTAGTGCCACTTATACACATAATGCCCCCAATAGTAGTGCCATTTATACATAATGCCCATAGTAGTAGCACCCCTTTACACATAATGCCCATAGTAGTAGCACCCATAATACATAATGCCCACAGTAGTAGTGCTGCTTACACAAATAATGCCCACAGCAGTAGTACCACTTATACACATAATGCCCGCATTAGTAGCGCCGCCTACATACATAAAGACCCCAGTAGTAGTACCACTTATACATAATGCCGATAGTAGTAGTGCCCCTTATACATAATTACTACAGTAGTAGTGCTGCTTATGCACCTATTGCCCCCAGTAGTAGTTTTTCTTATAAAAAATGCCAACAGAAGTGCCACTTATACGCATAATGCCACACATGCACATGCACACACACTTTCTCACTCATTCACTCTTTTCCTTCACTTACCTAACAAAGCAGGATCTGTAGCAGTGTATCCACTCATTCTGGCTCTGATCACTTGGTCCCATGTAGCTCCACCCTCTTATCCCTGTGTAGCTCTCCTCCCTTTTCAGGTTGGTTTCAGGTGGGGGTGGGAAGATGCTTCAAGCTGCCGATGCCACTGCCTGTCATACAGTATGACAGGCACAATGGCATCTGACAGCAAGAGGGAACATCAGCAGGGTTGCAGAGCAGTGAGAGCACCTATACGGCCTGGCACCTCCCTGCTTTGCATCCCTTTGTTGAGCTGTAGTGCCAGCCATGACTAAAAGGGCTGTTTAATATGTAGGGAGGCTACTTTTCAGTGGACACATCTGTATATGTGTGGAAGCTGGCTATTCCACTGGACTGTTGTGATGCTATGTGAAAGCTGTACAGTGTGGAAAGAAGTCCTACACATTGATGATGGATACTATACAGTATTGTCAGCCTGCAGTGTCAATGTCACTGCCTCAATGTGTTTGACTTAGCAGATGTCAGGCATTTTTTTTTAGGTTGTTGTGCAGTATTAAGTTGTTTGCTAGGCTGTGGTATACAAATCAGGGAAAACCACACTGCTGATTTTTCAATCTCTAGATACTGGCATTTATTATCCACGTGTAATTTAAAATAGAGAACTCTTATCTGCATTCATTTCTTACATCATTGCTTTAGCACTTTGCAGATTTTATCCTAGTGTGGCTTTTATAACCCTTAGGAAATTGCTGTGATAAAGGATGCATCAGCAGTTTTCAATCCCATTGCTTTTTTGAGCCTCACATCAAATCTGTTCTAATGCATTAATGGATGGACCACAAGGCTTTACTGCCTTTTATTTTGGACACAAGTGTTATTTGTTATTTTATGCAAATCAAGATAAAAAGATAAAAGACCCCAAAACAATACTCCCAGATCTTATACTCCTTATGTTATGTCATTATAACCTGGGTGTTTTAAGAGAAGACAGCACCTTGTGCAGGCTCCATGTGGGCCCCATCCTCTCTGGCTTTATGCAAGAGTCTGAGGCACATGCACTGGTCTCTGGTAATATTGTTTAATTCTAAACATTGATTCAGGAACACCGATGATTTCCAGAAAAATAGCTTCAGTACTTAACAACACTACAAGCAAGAAATTTGAACACCAAACTTCCTATGCCACATTAACTTGTGAGGTATTCGGAACAGTCTGATCAATATGCAACATGTCATTCACTTTTGTGCTGCCATAGGGTGGCTTGCCTTTGATGGCTTGGTGGAGTTCCGTGCCCCGCACTTAAACTTAGTGTTAGAAACCCACCAGAGACGAGGTCACCTGGACGGTGATTGGTGGGACGATATTTTTTAGCCAAAAAGTATGCCAAGAACCTCTACTTTGCTCTATGTCAGATTGCAGAGTTTATTATAATAATTCTGATTAGCAGTGCTTGGTACTATAGAGTGTGCATCAGCATTATATTTTCTCTTTCTTTGTGGAATTGTAAGGCTCAACATGAGAGCACCTCTCATTATAATTGTAATTAGGTTGTGCAGTCCAAGGTCCACCTCTCCAACATACTCTATTGACCTTATTCAGTATTAGTTGCAGTTTTACTAGGTTAGAAAAACTGCATCTGGATATATGCGCATATTGGGGGCCACCCAGTACAGGGCAAGGCTACGCAGCATACTAATGGCCGCCAGCGATGCGATTGCAATTCAACTGCAATCTCATTGCTGACCCAGCTAAAAAAGGGTAACTCCCTGCCTGCACAGACTAGCTGTGAAGGCATGTGCACCGCCATTTTTTGCTTCACAGTGGCTGCGTGGTGACATCACGTGTCTGCCCGAAAAACAGCCTGGACCTGCTATGTTTCTGCTGACACCTCCCACAATGCTGTGTCACCACCCCCAACTGCCCCACGAATGCTCCTGCCTGCCAATCAGAGAGCGCATCTCCTGGGCCACGCACGAGCAGAATAGGCCCTGTGCATGCACACTGGTCCGAAACTTGGCCAGATGTGATCCCATAGCAGTAGCAGAATGAGAAGAATGAGACTCCATCAGACTGAATTGGCACACATCCCACCTGCCTGAATGTTTTTAACTAGTATTGGTATGAAGCATTTACAGACTGCATATTGTTAGTCACAATAAGGGTAAGTCCTACAAATGTGTACTTTTGACAGTTTTAGGGATGATTTTGGGGTGCGGGGCTCCCTGAATTCGTGTGCCTAGATTGATTTGGGGTGGCACATTATAACATCTAATTTAGCAAATTTTTAACACTGAAAAAAAAAGTTTTCCTAATACAACACTTTCTAGCATTTTATTTAATACCTCTCACCCATGTAACACTTTTTAAAACCTAGTTTGTCGCTCTTTCTTATTAACACTTACTAACACCTTATCCTCTCACTTGTGTGCTGCCCTGGGGAACTGACCTTCACCAACTAGGTGTGATTCCACTCCACCCTTTTAAACCAAGTGTTAGGGACCCACCAGGGACTCAGTTATCTAGATTTTGGTAGAGACAGAGGCGTATCTAGGGTAGGGCGAGTGGGGCACGTGCCCTGGGCACCTTGGCAGGCCCAGGAGAGGGGGGCGCCGCTGGCGGCCAGGGCATCATGCCCCACTCGCCCTCGTCAACTGTAAATGTGAGGGGAGGAGAGCGCAGCGTCTCTCCCTCCCCTCACCGCCGCTGCCAGCGCTGCTGTGTCCGGTCTCCGGCGTTAGCCAATCAGAGCTTGCGGACCGGCTCCTGATTAGCTGCCGGTCCGCGAGCTCTGATTGGCTAGCGAACCGGCGCCAGACACAGCCGCTGGAGATGGGACGGGAGACCTGGATGGAGCGGTGAGGGGAAGAAGAGGCGCTGCGCTCTCCTCTCCTCACATAAGCGGCCGGTGAGTGAACGGGGGGGGGGGGCACGGGCACAGTGGGGCATGTAACTGGCACTGAGTGGGGCCTGGCACTGTGGGGCATGTATCTGGCACTGTCGGGCATTGTATCTGGCACTGTGGGGCATGTAACTGGCACTGTGGGGCATGTAACTGGCACTGTGGGGCATGTATCTGGCACAGTGGGGCAATGTAACTGGCACTGTGGGGCATGTATCTGGCACAGTGAGGCAATGTAACTGTCACTGTGGGGCATGTATCCGGCACTGTGGGGCATTGTATCCGGCACTGTGGGGCAATGTAACTGGCACTGTGGGGCAATGTAACTGGCAATGTGGGGCAATGTAACTGGCACTGTGGGGCATGTATCCGGCACTGTGGGGCATGTATCCGGCACTGTGAGGCATTGTATCCGGCACTGTGGGGCATTGTATCTGGCACTGTGGGGCAATGTAACTGGCACTGTGGGGCATGTATCCGGCACTGTGGGGCATGTATCCGGCACTGTGGGGCATTGTATCTGGCACTGTGGGGCATTGTATCTGGCACTGTGGGGCAATGTAATTGGCACTGTGGGGCAATGTAACTGGCCCTGTGGGGCATGTATCCGGCACTGTGGGGCAATGTAACTGGCACTGTGGGGCAATGTAACTGGCACTGTGGGGCATGTATCCGGCACTGTGGGGCATGTATCTGGCACTGTGGGGCATTGTATCTGGCACTGTGGGGCATTGTATCTGGCACTGTGGGGCAATGTAACTGGCACTGTGGGGCAATGTAACTGGCACTGTGGGGCATGTATCCAGCACTGTGGGGTATGTATCTGGCACTGTGGGGCATTGTATCTGGCACTGTGGGGCAATGTAACTGGCACTGTGGGGCAATGTAATTGGCACTGTGGGGCAATGTAACTGGCACTGTGGGGCATGTATACGGCACTGTGGGGCAATGTAACTGGCACTGTGGGGAAATGTAACTGGCACCGTGGGGCATTGTATCTGGCACTGTGGGGCAATGTAACTGGCACTGTGGGCCATTTTCAGTGGCCACACCCCTTCTGGAGCATGACCACACCCCTTCTGGTGTGTGGCCACGCCCATTTTTTTTCTGCGCGCGCACATGCTTCTTTTTGTGTGCTTTTTTTTTTTTGGGGGGGGGGGGGGGCATTTTACATCTTGCCCTGGGCTCCAAAACCCCTAGCTATGCCTCTGGGTAGAGATGAGTGGTTCGGATTTTAGGAAATTTAAAACCACCCGATCTTCCTGGATACGAGTCAATCCGAGCCATGGATCGAGGATTCCCGCCAGTGTTGGATACTAAATCAAGGCCAAGCATCATCCTTCTAGTGTCCAATTCTTGTGGGTTTTGGATTCTATATAAGGGCACTATGGTCAGGATTCTGCAGCATTTGTCTCCAGGCATGCTGCACCCCCGGAAGAGTGGGCATCCACTCATCCCTCCCACATTCTGCTCACTTCCTAATGAAGTAGGCAGAACATTAACAGGAATACAGGTCCGTGTGGAGGAGGCAGACCAATTGACGCAATTGTATGTTAATCACGTCATTTGTGCCCAACTCCCTATTCAAATTTGCACAAATCATTCCACTTTACAGTGAGTAAACAGGGCCTATTTCCATGAGAGCACTGTGACCGACCCCATCACAGCCCCCCTGCCTGTCGCGGGAAGGACAATTTAAAAGTAGGTAAGTATGCCCTGTGCCTAGATGTGATCATAGCTACATTCAGGCAACCCTTCATTTCTTATAATTATCAGGATCTAAAACCTGGTAATAAATATATACTTAAGTAAGATGGACCATACAGCAATGCACTAAATACTAATAAAGTTATAACTAAGCAGTGCAAAGTGTACTACTGCCAAGAGTTGCTATTATCGCCACTATCAAATGTGTTTGTGGGAGGCGCCAGTATTGTCTCTCGCCTAGGGCAGTAAAATGTTCACTTACAGATGAACATTAATTTACCAGTTTTTAACTGTAATCTGGAGTATCCCATTTGTAAATTGTAACTGTGTAATACTAGAATTCTTTATTATTTATATAAACATACAAAGTCCTCACTGATCAAACCCACACCCCATATCCTCTTACTAGTATCAGGGTTGTAATGTGTTTTCACCAGTTTGACTAAGCAAACATAAGTTAAACAATGTTTGGGCTGTGTACTTATCTTCATTTTGTACATTGTATGGTGCAGTGGGTCAGTAATACACAGATGCCAGTGCATCACACACAGTGCGGTGTCTGCGTATCTCAGACTGCATAATATTATTCTGTATTCGTTGTTCAATGGCTACACTCCTCAAGTAAATGTCCACACCTACTCAGTGGCTGGCTACACCCCCTCAGAAGGTTTCTGCTGCTGCATTTTCCTGGTGGGCCCTTCATGCCCCAGTCTGACACTGGGCACCCATCAAACCTGAGTCAGCTGGAGCAGGAGCATGAGGTTCCATTAAGAACTATAGAACTCGGTTGATTGCAGTGATTATGTCTAAAGATTTTGCAACAAAATATTAGATTAAGGGTACCATCATTTTGGTCCCTGCCATTTTCATTTGTTTTATTATTTAAAATATCCTGTTGAATCAAAAATTAAAAGCAAAGTTTCATATCTATTAAATATAAAATAAACAATGATGTAGTCACTTTTGTTTTAAATTGGGTTCTTCCTTTTTTCATGGAAGGGTAGGTACCAACAGATTTGTCCTCCACTGTATGTATAGTATAGATAATATATAAGGTTACCAGAACAGCCCTTTAATCAGGGACACACATTAATTATACAGATTCTGTGACTACCTAATTTAAACATGCATTTCACCTGGTAATGGGCTACAGAACCTGTGTAAATCATAGGTGTCCCATATTAAAGGGATATTATGGCAACATTTAGATTTATACTGTGTATGTATATGTGTATCTATCTATCTACTGTATGTATATATATATATATATATATATAATATAGTGGTGAGAGGGGTTGTCTCTCACCTGGGTTACCCACATCCCTGTGGAAGCAGCTCCCTCCAGAGGAAGCTAGAGAAAAATTAAAAAAAAGTTTTTTTTTACAGAGACGTAAAAAGGGGAAAGAGACTACATATGCCTTTTCTGGGGCACACTTGTATATATATTATTAAAAAGGAACTTTTATTATCAATTGTTTAAAAATTCTAGGCTTAATGCGACTCTAATATATATGATGTATAATGTATATGTATTCATTCAAAAATTAGCTACTAAAGTAGCGAAAATATAAAAGATAGGGTTAACCGGAAATTTTTCCCATCAATTGATCTACCAATAGGATATGTTGGGAAATATGGACGCTCTGTTCACCACCTCAAACAATTTTCTCAAAAAACAAGAAAAATTTAAAATGTAGGAGTTTCTATGTCGCCGGACACTCTCTTTACCACCTCACAGCAGCGGGAAACCCCCTTCAACAGGAGACAAGGGTGGGTCAATAAGTAAAGTGACAAGACCTCTCACATGCGTAATGTTCTATATTTCATTCTAATTCCTGCCAGGCTAGAGCAGGTAGACCGCTGCTTCCCCTCATGGCCATTAGAGTGCACCTCATATCAGACATACTGTCCCAATAACAGTTGTAAGAGGATGGAGCTGGCAGAACATGGTCAAACATTAAGGTGTGTAGTGTGATCATGTTTCTGGGTAAGAAGCGCCCATCAACAGCTGAAAATCATCACTGACTTGTTGAGCTGTATGGTGGGAATGTCATGTGGAAAGTGGAAACAGGTTTGGATTTGGTGCACTACCTTTGATAATGACAGGACAGACATTCAAGATGAGCAGTAATCCGGCCAGCCAAGCACGTCCACCACAGGTAGTGTACTAACCCAAACCTGTAATAAATTTGACGGTGATAAAGTACCAACCAACCAGCTCCTAACTTCCATGTTATAGGCTGTGTTTTAAAAATGTCAGTTAGGAGCTGATTGGTTGGTACTTTATCACTGTACAATTTATCACTCTCCAAGGCTTGATAAATCTGAGTCGAATAATAGAATATTTACTAATATTAGTTAATGATTACAGGTCTATAGAACTGGTACTGTGAGAAGAAGAATTAGGAAAAGGCAGATAAATTTGTTGAGGAAACTTAATAATGCAATGAAAATCAAGAAATCATTCATGTTTTTATATGTAAGTTTATGTCCTGTAAAATAACTTCTTAAATTCAACAGTAATCACTGTTGGTGATTTTTTTAAAGACATGTTGGTAAATCCCCTATGTAGTGCCTTTTGATAGTGTAATTACAGATTATCCTGATACATCTGCCCTTTTATTTGCCCTTTTATTTATTTATCAATCTCGCAGTTCAGACATATGGTGGTGACACTCTGAAATCAACCTTGCATGAAATGCTAAGAGTTTTGCAATTCATTTTAATGGTCTGATGATTTCATCTTAACAAATCCAAAATGGGAAAATGTGGGCTCAGCTCATTCTAAATGGATGCTTAGCAGCTTGAAAGCTTTATCAGCTTGTCTTACCATTTAGCTCAGACAGCTCAGTAGAGAGTCCAGAAGCCATTCATTGTAACAGAGCAGTTTCCATGTCTAGATTATATTTTAGACACATATTTAAGCAGACTTGTACTCTGTTGGGAATTGGTTCCTCTTGGGTGATATAAAAAAACAAACCTCTGTATTCTAGTACACCATGCATTGAGGATAAATGGTAATTAAAAATATAAACCACATAAGTTATTTCAAACAAATATACTCTTCTGTAAAGTTCTGCATTTACTAGGATGCAGTACATATTGGGGGTCATTCTGAGTTGATCGCACGTAGGAACTTTTTGCGGCTGCTGCAGTCAACTAGACGCCACCTATGGGGGAGTGTATTTTAGCATAGCAAGGCTGCGATCGCTTGTGCAGTCCTGCTACACTAAAAAAGTTTTGTGTAAAACAAGACTAGCGCTGCAGTTACTTACCCTGTGCGATGGATCCAGCGATAAAGGTTCCGGAATTGATGTCAGACATCCGCCCTCCAAACGCCTGGACACGCCTGCGTTCGCTGCTCCACTCCCATAAAACGGTCAGTTGATGCCCTGAAACGCCTTCCACCTGTCACTCTTCTTGCGATCACGCAAGCGATCGCTTTCGTCGTTATCCCTGTCGTTGCCCAGCGACAGCCATCACTGGGCAACAACGCGCGTGTGCATTGCGGCCGGTGCACATGCGCTGAACTGACCCTTTTGCACCGCTGCGGCAAACAGCAGCATGCGAACAGGTCAGAATGACCCCCATTGTACATTGCTGAAACCCATACACTTTATTTCACTATACATAGTACATGTAGTTATGATGCATACTACATAGGGACATAAAGCCAATGACATCTGTAACATGTATTGGATGCATGTCTGTTTTCTTGTGTAAAACAGCATGCACTACAACAATGCATATGCATACTGTACATTAATCTATTGGCCCCCTTATACAGTACTTACCGGTAGAGAGGTGGAATGGGATAATGAAGGGTCAGGCAAGCAAAAGTCAAGTACAGTAAGAGTATATTCACATCATTGTGACACAATTAAGTGTGGATGCATAGGCATACTGTACTGTAGATACATCTAAGGGTGCTGGAGGGCTGGTGCTTCACCATGCAATGATAATGATTATCAGCAGCACCAGCTACATTATTCTATTATTATTATTAGCTGATTATGAAAGTCCTCTTAGTATTTAATTTATTAGCGATGCTTTCATATGATATGAAGTCATGGACATCTATTTGTATTAACTATTTTTAATTTTAATTTAGACTACAGCAGAAAAAAAGATTCTAATTTGATTTTTAAAGGGGAAACAACCAAGGCTAGTATGCTTTAATTTAATAAGCATTTTATATCTGTATGTACACAATTACCACCCCCACTAGTGGGAGCACAATGGGATTTAAACTTTTGCTACACCTCTCAATGTTATTGTACTTGTGTTTGCTGTTACTATTCTGCAAATAACAGAGCATTGTCAAAGCAGTTACTGGAGAATTATATACATGTTGTGGAATATACTGTAGGATAATTGAAGAAGTTTGCATGGAGAAGGCTATAAAAGCAGTCATGCAGGTTATTACAATTCACTAACTATTAGTGATCCATATAAGGAAAAAGAGGAGCAACTGTTAACTTTAAGTGTCCATCTCTTTACAGTATTGAAAACAGCACACTCTTGAGAGAAAAAAACTTTGTGATCTTTTAATGGTTCTTTTGGCCTTGGGTATATGCAGCAATTGAGGATTTCTGTAGTACAGGTTGAGTATCCCATATCCAAATATTCTGAAATACGGAATATTCCAAAATACGGACTTTTTTGAGTGAGAGTGAGATAGTGAAACCTATGTTTTTTGATGGCTCAATGTACACAAACTTTGTTTAATACACACAGTTATTACAAATATTGTATTAAATGACCTTCAGGCTGTGTGTATAAGGTGTATATGAAACAAATGAATTGTGTGAATATACACACACTTTGTTTAATGTCAAAAGTTATAAAAAAATATTTGCTAAAATTGCCTTCAGGCTGTGTGTATAAGGTGTAAATGAAACATAAATGCATTCTTTGATTAGATTTAGGACCCATCACCATGATATCTCATTATGGTATACAATTATTCCAAAATACGGAAAAATCCCATATCCAAAATACCTCTGGTCCCAAGCATTTTGGATAAGGGAGACTCAACCTGTACCTGTTCTTGTCACATATACCTTTTCATGAATCTGGCTCTTCCTCTAGAACAGTGATGGGGAACCTTGGCACTCCAGCTGTTGTTGAACTACACATCCCAGCATGCCCTGCTAGAGTTTTTGCATGACCAAATAGCAAAACTGTAGCAGGGCATGCTGGGATGTGTAGTTCAACAACAGCTGAAGTGCCAAGGTTCCCCATCACTGCCCTAGAAGAATCAGACACTGCCCATCAATATATTTTAGTGGTTTTAGACTGTGTCACTGGTCTTTAAGTAATATGTCATCCTGTATGGTCACTAATGGATTAGTTCAAAGGTCAATACATTTACTGATACCCGAAGGCTATCCTCCCCCCCCCCCCCCATTCAAATGCATAACGGCATTCTTTAACACCAGTATGCATGAATACCTACTGAGTCACCTCTTCAAATATAGACAGCTATCTGGTTTATGACTTCAGGGTCCTAATGCTGTAGATCCTTTGTAACCCTCTTCAGGGACGTCTTGGGGAAAGAAACCAACAGGCCTCTATAGATGGTGTTGCCTATTGAGCAGAAACTCTGGACAGTTACGCTTTCAGAGCTTGCTGCATATGGGCAAACCACAGCCCTATAGAATTCTTTTGAATTCATTTGATGGTCCATAGGTATTGCAATGTACCTTAGCAAACATCAGTTTTCTAAGTTTTAATATCATTTTATGGCTTGAACCTTTGATGGCAGAACAGCAATTATATTCTTCTGGAAATATGGCCTCCAATAGATGATATAAAAGATGTCTCTGATGACTGATGGTACATCCAGATTAATAAGGCATTAGCTATAATGCTTGAGTTCTGCTGGTGGTCTGTTTACTTATAAGCATAAACTTACTTTTTAAATTATTAAAGTCACTTCAGTCTATGTCAGTCTATTAATTGTAGTTGACAATGTGAGTTGATCTCTCTGTCACACTGACTGTGCCTCTCCTAATAGATGCAGGCACGGTAGTTAGTGTTAGATTGTCAGATCTCTTCTAGCTATTGAGATAGTAAAGTACACTTGATTCACCTTCTGTCCATGAACAACTTATGCATGATAGAATAGTTGTATGCTGAACACTTATCATTTAGGAAAGTAGATCCCAAATGAATTAAGTGTAATCTGTCTGATAAACTGTGGGATAATGCACAAATAAACTTTATTGTTGAAACTGGGTAATTTATCCTTAGCGAAGCTCTGAGTTAGTTAGTTCCTTTTTTGATACACACTGTTAATAGCTGTGATGAGTGTTAAAAGAGAGAGTGTGAAAGATCTGAAACAGGGCTGTGCAGTTACTCACCTTGCAGCCTCTCACTTTGCAGAACCTTGGACAGCTGCCTGCTAAAGAACTCACTCTTTATAGGACCTTGGATACCTGCCTGCTAGAGCGCTCACAGTTTACAGGTCCTTCAATAGCTGCGTGCCGGAGCCCTCCCTTCTCAGTCTCCTTCAGTCTGAGATTTGCTCTGCCCATAGCTGACTGTCCAGCCTCCTGGATGGCTCCGCCTGCGACAGCTGACTCGGAGCCCCCCCTTTCGGAACTTTTCCAGGCGCCAGTGCCTCTGCCGGCTAATACTCTCAGCCACCGACCTGCACTCTACGCTGACCTGCGCACCCCTGCAGATACAGTAGAAGCGCCTCTGTCTGGGTCCCCCACTGCTCGCTCTACATGGCATCTACAATATACTGTACTCCTCTCAGTCCCATTGCCTGCCCACATTACACTTGGGCCACTATGTATATATATTGTGTGTGTGCGTGTTGGGTGTGTATCTATCTATCTATATATATATTAGAGGTGAGCGGGTTCGGTTCCCTGAGAACCGAACCCCCACCCCACCCCCCGAACTTCACTACCCTAGCACGTATCCGAGCCCGGCTCGGGTTTTCCCACCTGACTCGGAAACCAGAACGTGGCAAAACTACATCATGCCGCTGTCGGATTCTCGTGGGTTTTGGATTCCATATTAGGAGCCGCGCGTCGCCGCCATTTTCACTCCGGCGTTGGAGAGTGTAGCGAGAGGATGTGTCTCCATCCTCAGTGTCTGTGTGGGAGAGAAAGTGGGGTGGCAATTCCAGTGCTGTCTTGTGCTGTTCAGTCCAGTGTAGTGTCTTATGCTGCATCAGTCTAGTCACAGTGGTGGTGTCCTCTACTGCTATATGTCAAGTGCTGCTGTATAAGTCCAGTCCAGTGATGCTGTGTTGTGCTGCATCAGTCCAGTGGTGGTGTCTTGTGCTGCATCAGTCCAGACACAGTGGTGATGTCCTCTACTGCCATATGTCCAGTGCTGCTGTATAAGTCCAATCCATTGCAGTGGTGCTGTGTTGTCCTACATCAGTCCAGTGGTGGTGTCCCTGTGCTGCTGTATAAGTCCAGTGGTACTGCCGTATATGTCCAGTGATACTGCTGTATATGTCCAGTGATACTGCCGTATAAATCCAGTGGTACTGGTGTATAAATCCAGTCCAGTGATACTACCGTATAAGTCCAGTGATACTGCTGTATATGTCCAATGGTACTGCCTTATAAATCCATTGATACTGCCATATATGTCCAGTGGTACTGTCGTATAATTCCAGTGGTACTGGTGTATAAATCCAGTCCAGTGATACTGCCGTATAAGTCCAGTGATACTGCCGTATAAATCCAGTGGTACTGGTGTATAACTCCAGTCCAGTGATACTGCCATATAAATCCAGTGATACTGACGTATATGTCCAGTGGTACTGCCATATAAATCCAGTGATACTGCCGTATATGTCCAGTGGTGTTGCCGTATAAATCCAGTGGTACTGCCATATAAATCCAGTCCAGTGGTACTGCCGTATAAGTCCAGTCCAGTGGTGCTGCCATATAAGTTCAGTGGTGCTGTCCTGTGCTGTATACTGTATTATTTACTCCTAATAAAGAGGTTATTAATATTTAATCCAAATAATTTTTACAGGGTTTGCCCTGTGTGGTGTAGAGGTATGCTCTCCTTTGCTGCATTTTGTTATATAACTCCAGAAAAATAATGGAGAACAAAAATTTGGAGGATAAAATAGGGAAAGATCAAGAACCACTTCGTCCTACTGCTGCTGCTGCTGCTGTTGTTGCTGCTGGGAGTCGATCATCATCCCAGAGGGGAAGTCAGAAGACCACTTGTACTATTACTTCAACTAAGCAAATGACTCTCCAACAGTCCTTTGCGAGGAAGATGAAATATGACAGCAGTCATCCTGTTGCAAAGCGGATAACTGAGGCCTTGACAGCTATGTTGGTGTTAGACGTGCGTCCGATATCTGCCATTAGTCCAGTGGGACAGCAGTGCCAACCCTAGATGGGCCAGGTGTTTGTGCCGCACACTTGTGTCGCTTAGCTTAGTCATACAGCTACCTCTTTGCACCTCTTTTACTTCTTTGAATGATGTGCTGTTTTGGAGATTTTTTTTTTTTTTAAGTTCCATCTTGTCTGCCACTGCAGTGCCACTCCTAGATGAGTGAGGTGTTTCTGTTGCACACTTGTGTCGCTTAGCTTAGCCATCCAGCGACCTTTGTGCACCACTTTTTTTCTGTGTATCATGTGCTGTTTGGGGCCTAGTTTTTTTAAGTGCCATCCTGTCTGCCACTGCAGTGCCACTCCTAGATGGGCCAGGTGATTGTGCCGCACACTTGTGTCGCTTAGCTTAGTCATCCAGCTACCTCATTGCACCTCTTTTACTTCTTTGCATGATGTGCTGTTTGGGGACTATTTTTTTTTTAAGTGCCATCCGGTCTGCCACTGCAGTGCCACTCCTAGATGGACAGGTGTTTGTGCTGCACACTTGTGTCGCTTAGCTTAGTCATACAGCCACCTCTGTGTAACCTTTCTGCCTAAAAACAATATTGAGAGGTGTTCAGTGTTCAGAATAGACTGTAAATGAGTGGAAATTAATGTTATTGAGGTTAATAATACAGTAGGATCAAAATTACCCCCAAATTGTGTGATTTTAGCTGTTTTTATGTTTTTTTCAAAAATCATCCAGATCCAAAACCAAAACCCGAAAGGGTGGTTTTGGCAAAACCAATCCAGATCCAAAACACGAGCATCGAACCAGAACCAAAACCAAAACACAAAACACGAAAAGTGCCCGCCGCACATCTCTTTAGCAGCTTTTTTACTTATTTCTGCTGAAAATGCTTCTTAGACGCACACAATGCAGCTAACATATTCTCTTTATTTATATGCTCCCAAACACTTCACCTATTCCTTTAGTACTTTAATAATGAGATAAAAACTAAATAAGCCTCCACTCAGTATATCACATATTACACATTGGTCCAGGTCCAATGTAAATGCCACGTGTGTGTGTGTGTGTGTGTGTGTGTGTGTGTGTGTGTGTGTGTGTGTGTGTGTGTGTGTGTGTGTTTTTTAATTATTATTATTTTTTAAAGGAAAAAAATCCTAGTATGGGCTGACTGCAAAACATGAAATAACATTTACTTATACTTAACTAAATATGATTTCCATGCTCACCTTCAGTTGTCTGCAGCATACAGAGCTTATATGACAGCTTTATAAACCTGCAGGGGGAGAGATACATTGTGTGGATCAGTGTATCCATTGCCCAGAGGCAGGTCCAGTAATGTCACTGTAACTCAGATGACCTTGACCTGTATGAGATTCCATCAGGGCTCTGTCCTAGAGATGTACAAGGAGCATCAGCTGTCTGTAGGGGAAGGTTATACTTTTCTTTTTTTTATACCAGAGCTGGAAAGTGTATTGTCAGCTTAAATTTGAACAATGTAATTTATCTTCATTGCTAATATCTGAATGTTGGGGGTCAGTAGTCATACAAAAATTGTAAAATATATAATTATACTTACAAATATCATAATTGCAAGTAGGGATGGCTATCAATAAGCTAATCATCAATGGTACCATTGGTGCCTAAGCTTAATGGTGTGAAACCATTGACATGGGAACAACTGATGCTTATCCCTGCTCTGTTATTTATCAGGAAATGTGCCATTCATTAGTGGGGATGGGACTTTGCGGGTCATGATGGAGGCAGAGCTAGGCTACTTGTACTGGCGGCAGGGAGAAAATAATTGAGAGGTATTTTTGCCATCGATGGTGGATAACCATTGGATATCAGCTAGTGATGGTAAAACCATTGCCCATACGTGTTAGCCATCCATGGTTGTTATACATTGATGGTCAAAGGCCATTCCTAATAACAGGTACTGTTAGAGCAGACAATTTTGCTGTTTATTTACTGTATACTGTATATACATATGCCATGGGAAGATTTTTTTTTTATGTCTTTATTATTAGCAGGATGTTATTTATTTATATGAATTCTAGTTCTATATCTTCATTTTCATCTTTAGCTATTAGCACTGTATAATATTCATGTTTGAGTAATAGTTTTTAGTGCCAGTCCAGATCACTGACATACAGTATATGTGCCTATGTTCAATAAGATATAGGCTTACCATACTATCCCTTGAAAACGGGACACTCATGAGTTGTACAGGATCTGTGGCTGATTAAAATCAGGTGAAATGCAGGCATAAAGTCAGCCAGCCACAGAACCTATGTAATTCACAAGTTTGCCATATTACATGACCCCTTTCATCAGGTACATAATCCTCTTCACTGGATCTTCCCTCTTAATTTATTATATCAGACACCGGTGTTGAAATATTTAAATGATAACAAAGGTGTTTCAATACAAGTGATGACAATCAGGTGCAGAGCATTTTGTACCTGATTGAAGGGAGGGTTTGCATACGCACTAGTGATCTAGAGATGAGCGGGTTCGGTTTCTCTGAATCCGAACCCGCCCGAACTTCATGTTTTTTTTCACGGGTCCGAGCGACTCGGATCTTCCCGCCTTGCTCGGTTAACCCGAGCGCGCCCGAACGTCATCATGACGCTGTCGGATTCTCGCGAGGCTCGGATTCTATCGCGAGACTCGGATTCTGTATAAGGAGCCGCGCGTCGCCGCCATTTTCACACGTGCATTGAGATTGATAGGGAGAGGACGTGGCTGGCGTCCTCTCCATTTAGATTAGGGTTGAGAGAGAGAGAGAGAGATTGACCTGAGGCTGTGATACTGTAGAAGAGAGTGCAGAGTTTAGTGACTGACGACCACAGTGACCACCAGACAGTGCAGTTGTTTGTTTTATTTAATATATCCGTTCTCTGCCTGAAAAAAACGATACACACAGTGACTCAGTCACATACCATATCTGTGTGCACTGCTCAGCCCAGTGTGCTGCATCAATGTATATATATATCTGACTGTGCTCAGCTCACACAGCTTATAATTGTGGGGGAGACTGGGGAGCACTGCAGTGCCAGTTATAGGTTATAGCAGGAGCCAGGAGTACATAATATTATATTAAAATTAAACAGTGCACACTTTTGCTGCAGGAGTGCCACTGCCAGTGTGACTAGTGACCAGTGACCTGACCACCAGTATATATAATATTAGTAGTATACTATCTCTTTATCAACCAGTCTATATATTAGCAGCAGACACAGTACAGTGCGGTAGTTCACGGCTGTGGCTACCTCTGTGTCGGCACTCGGCAGCCCGTCCATAATTGTATATACCACCTAACCGTGTTTTTTTTTTCTTTCTTTATAGTCATACTAGTTACGAGTATACTATCTCTTTATCAACCAGTCTATATTAGCAGCAGACACAGTACAGTGCGGTAGTTCACGGCTGTGGCTACCTCTGTGTCGGCACTCGGCAGCCCGTCCATAATTGTATATACCACCTAACTGTGGTTTTTTTTTCTTTCTTTATACATACATACTAGTTACGAGTATACTATCTCTTTATCAACCAGTCTATATATTAGCAGCAGACACAGTACAGTGCGGTAGTTCACGGCTGTGGCTACCTCTGTGTCGGCACTCGGCAGCCCGTCCATAATTGTATATACCACCTAACCGTGGTTTTTTTTTCTTTCTTTATACATACATACTAGTTACGAGTATACTATCTCTTTATCAACCAGTCTATATATTAGCAGCAGACACAGTACAGTGCGGTAGTTCACGGCTGTGGCTACCTCTGTGTCGGCACTCGGCAGCCCGTCCATAATTGTATATACCACCTAACCGTGGTTTTTTTTTCTTTCTTTATAGTCATACTAGTTACGAGTATACTATCTCTTTATCAACCAGTCTATATATTAGCAGCAGACACAGTACAGTGCGGTAGTTCACGGCTGTGGCTACCTCTGTGTCGGCACTCGGCAGCCCGTCCATAATTGTATATACCACCTAACCGTGGTTTTTTTTTCTTTCTTTATACATACATACTAGTTACGAGTATACTATCTCTTTATCAACCAGTCTATATATTAGCAGCAGACACAGTACAGTGCGGTAGTTCACGGCTGTGGCTACCTCTGTGTCGGCACTCGGCAGCCCGTCCATAATTGTATATACCACCTAACCGTGGTTTTTTTTTCTTTCTTTATAGTCATACTAGTTACGAGTATACTATCTCTTTATCAACCAGTCTATATATTAGCAGCAGACACAGTACAGTGCGGTAGTTCACGGCTGTGGCTACCTCTGTGTCGGCACTCGGCAGCCCGTCCATAATTGTATACTAGTATCCAATCCATCCATCTCCATTGTTTACCTGAGGTGCCTTTTAGTTGTGCCTATTAAAATATGGAGAACAAAAATGTTGAGGTTCCAAAATTAGGGAAAGATCAAGATCCACTTCCACCTCGTGCTGAAGCTGCTGCCACTAGTCATGGCCGAGACGATGAAATGCCAGCAACGTCGTCTGCCAAGGCCGATGCCCAATGTCATAGTACAGAGCATGTCAAATCCAAAACACCAAATATCAGTAAAAAAAGGACTCCAAAACCTAAAATAAAATTGTCGGAGGAGAAGCGTAAACTTGCCAATATGCCATTTACCACACGGAGTGGCAAGGAACGGCTGAGGCCCTGGCCTATGTTCATGGCTAGTGGTTCAGCTTCACATGAGGATGGAAGCACTCAGCCTCTCGCTAGAAAAATGAAAAGACTAAAGCTGGCAAAAGCAGTAGCACCGCAAAGAACTGTGCGTTCTTCGAAATCCCAAATCCACAAGGAGAGTCCGACTCCAATTGTGTCGGTTGCGATGCCTGACCTTCCCAACACTGGACGTGAAGAGCATGCGCCTTCCACCATTTGCACGCCCCCTGCAAGTGATGGAAGGAGCACCCGCAGTCCAGTTCCTGATAGTCAGATTGAAGATGTCAGTGTTGAAGTACACCAGGATGAGGAGGATATGGGTGTTGCTGGCGCTGGGGAGGAAATTGACCAGGAGGATTCTGATGGTGAGGTGGTTTGTTTAAGTCAGGCACCCGGGGAGACACCTGTTGTCCGTGGTAGGAATATGGCCGTTGACATGCCTGGTGAAAATACCAAAAAAATCAGCTCTTCGGTGTGGAAGTATTTCACCAGAAATGCGGACAACAGGTGTCAAGCCGTGTGTTCCCTTTGTCAAGCTGTAATAAGTAGGGGTAAGGACGTTAACCACCTCGGAACATCCTCCCTTATACGTCACCTGCAGCGCATTCATAATAAGTCAGTGACAAGTTCAAAAACTTTGGGTGACAGCGGAAGCAGTCCACTGACCAGTAAATCCCTTCCTCTTGTAACCAAGCTCACGCAAACCACCCCACCAACTCCCTCAGTGTCAATTTCCTCCTTCCCCAGGAATGCCAATAGTCCTGCAGGCAATGTCACTGGCAATTCTGACGAGTCCTCTCCTGCCTGGGATTCCTCCGATGCATCCTTGCGTGTAACGCCTACTGCTGCTGGCGCTGCTGTTGTTGCTGCTGGGAGTCGATGGTCATCCCAGAGGGGAAGTCGTAAGCCCACTTGTACTACTTCCAGTAAGCAATTGACTGTTCAACAGTCCTTTGCAAGGAAGATGAAATATCACAGCAGTCATCCTGCTGCAAAGCGGATAACTGAGGCCTTGACAACTATGTTGGTGTTAGACGTGCGTCCGGTATCCGCCGTTAGTTCACAGGGAACTAGACAATTTATTGAGGCAGTGTGCCCCCGTTACCAAATACCATCTAGGTTCCACTTCTCTAGGCAGGCGATACCGAGAATGTACACGGACGTCAGAAAAAGACTCACCAGTGTCCTAAAAAATGCAGTTGTACCCAATGTCCACTTAACCACGGACATGTGGACAAGTGGAGCAGGGCAGGGTCAGGACTATATGACTGTGACAGCCCACTGGGTAGATGTATGGACTCCCGCCGCAAGAACAGCAGCGGCGGCACCAGTAGCAGCATCTCGCAAACGCCAACTCTTTCCTAGGCAGGCTACGCTTTGTATCACCGCTTTCCAGAATACGCACACAGCTGAAAACCTCTTACGGCAACTGAGGAAGATCATCGCGGAATGGCTTACCCCAATTGGACTCTCCTGTGGATTTGTGGCATCGGACAACGCCAGCAATATTGTGTGTGCATTAAATATGGGCAAATTCCAGCACGTCCCATGTTTTGCACATACCTTGAATTTGGTGGTGCAGAATTTTTTAAAAAACGACAGGGGCGTGCAAGAGATGCTGTCGGTGGCCAGAAGAATTGCGGGACATCTTCGGCGTACAGGCACCACGTACAGAAGACTGGAGCACCACCAAAAACTACTGAACCTGCCCTGCCATCATCTGAAGCAAGAAGTGGTAACGAGGTGGAATTCAACCCTCTATATGCTTCAGAGGTTGGAGGAGCAGCAAAAGGCCATTCAAGCCTATACAATTGAGCACGATATAGTAGGTGGAATGCACCTGTCTCAAGCGCAGTGGAGAATGATTTCAACGTTGTGCAAGGTTCTGATGCCCTTTGAACTTGCCACACGTGAAGTCAGTTCAGACACTGCCAGCCTGAGTCAGGTCATTCCCCTCATCAGGCTTTTGCAGAAGAAGCTGGAGACATTGAAGGAGGAGCTAACACGGAGCGATTCCGCTAGGCATGTGGGACTTGTGGATGGAGCCCTTAATTCGCTTAACAAGGATTCACGGGTGGTCAATCTGTTGAAATCAGAGCACTACATTTTGGCCACCGTGCTCGATCCTAGATTTAAAGCCTACCTTGGATCTCTCTTTCCGGCAGACACAAGTCTGCTGGGGTTGAAAGACCTGCTGGTGACAAAATTGTCAAGTCAAGCGGAACGCGACCTGTCAACATCTCCTCCTTCACATTCTCCCGCAACTGGGGGTGCGAGGAAAAGGCTCAGAATTCCGAGCCCACCCGCTGGCGGTGATGCAGGGCAGTCTGGAGCGACTGCTGATGCTGACATCTGGTCCGGACTGAAGGACCTGACAACGATTACGGACATGTCGTCTACTGTCACTGCATATGATTCTCTCAACATTGATAGAATGGTGGAGGATTATATGAGTGACCGCATCCAAGTAGGCACGTCACACAGTCCGTACTTATACTGGCAGGAAAAAGAGGCAATTTGGAGGCCCTTGAACAAACTGGCTTTATTCTACCTAAGTTGCCCTCCCACAAGTGTGTACTCCGAAAGAGTGTTTAGTGCCGCCGCTCACCTTGTCAGCAATCGGCGTACGAGGTTACATCCAGAAAATGTGGAGAAGATGATGTTCATTAAAATGAATTATAATCAATTCCTCCGCGGAGACATTGACCAGCAGCAATTGCCTCCACAAAGTACACAGGGAGCTGAGATGGTGGATTCCAGTGGGGACGAATTGATAATCTGTGAGGAGGGGGATGTACACGGTGATATATCGGAGGGTGATGATGAGGTGGACATCTTGCCTCTGTAGAGCCAGTTTGTGCAAGGAGAGATTAATTGCTTCTTTTTTGGGGGGGGTCCAAACCAACCCGTCATATCAGTCACAGTCGTGTGGCAGACCCTGTCACTGAAATGATGGGTTGGGTTAAAGTGTGCATGTCCTGTTTTGTTTATACAACATAAGGGTGGGTGGGAGGGCCCAAGGACAATTCCATCTTGCACCTCTTTTTTCTTTTCTTTTTCTTTGCGTCATGTGCTGTTTGGGGAGGGTTTTTTGGAAGGGACATCCTGCGTGACACTGCAGTGCCACTCCTAGATGGGCCCGGTGTTTGTGTCGGCCACTAGGGTCGCTTATCTTACTCATACAGCTACCTCATTGCGCCTCTTTTTTTCTTTGCGTCATGTGCTGTTTGGGGAGGGTTTTTTGGAAGGGACATCCTGCGTGACACTGCAGTGACACTCCTAGATGGGCCCGGTGTTTGTGTCGGCCACTAGGGTCGCTTATCTTACTCACACAGCTACCTCATTGCGCCTCTTTTTTTCTTTGCGTCATGTGCTGTTTGGGGATGGTTTTTTGGAAGGGACATCCTGCGTGACACTGCAGTGCCACTCCTAGATGGGCCCGGTGTTTGTGTCGGCCACTAGGGTCGCTAATCTTACTCACACAGCTACCTCATTGCGCCTCTTTTTTTCTTTGCGTCATGTGCTGTTTGGGGAGGGTTTTTTGGAAGGGCCATCCTGCGTGACACTGCAGTGCCACTCCTAGATGGGCCCGGTGTTTGTGTCGGCCACTAGGGTCGCTTATCTTACTCACACAGCGACCTCGGTGCAAATTTTAGGACTAAAAATAATATTGTGAGGTGTGAGGTATTCAGAATAGACTGAAAATGAGTGGAAATTATGGTTTTTGAGGTTAATAATACTTTGGGATCAAAATGACCGCCAAATTCTATGATTTAAGCTGTTTTTTAGGTTTTTTGGAAAAAAACACCCGAATCCAAAACACACCCGAATCCGACAAAAAAAATTCGGTGAGGTTTTGCCAAAACGCGGTCGAACCCAAAACATGGCCGCGGAACCGAACCCAAAACCAAAACACAAAACCCGAAAAATTTCCGGCGCTCATCTCTAGTGCCGACCCGCTGTTTTGGTTTAAGATATGTAGTAACTTCATGCTGAGGTTTTGTTTTTGCCAAAACTGTCCTCACATGATTTGGTTTTGGTTTTGAATCTGTATTTTTTTTTTAATTAATAAAAATCAGCTAAAATGAATCAATTTGGGCCTATTTTTGTTCCTACAGTATTATACACCTCAATAATATTAATTTCCAGTCAATTTCCAGACAAACCTCAGAGCTAACAATATTGTTTTCATCCAGTTTAGGCCAAAAGGTTGCACCTAGCTAGCTGGCTGACTAAGCTAAGCGACAGCAGTGGACGGCACATCTAGGAAACAGAGTGGCACTGCAGTGGCAGACAGGATGGTAGTTTATTAAACTATACAACCCCATAGAAAGTAGAGATGAGCGGGTTCGGTTCCTCGAGATCCAAACCCCCCCCCCCCCCCGAACTTCACCCATTTTACACAGTTCCGAGGCAGCCTTGGATCTTTCCGCCTTGCTCGGTTAACCCGAACGAGGCCGAACGTCATCATCCCGCTGTCGGATTCTCGCGAGATTCGTATTCTATATAAAGAGCGGCGCATCACCGCCATTTTCACTCGTGCATTGGAGATTGAACGGAGAGGATGTGGCTGCGTTCTCTCCATGAAAAGCTCCGTAATCTGTGCTCAGTGTGCTGCAAATATCTGTGCTCAGTGTGCTTAAAATATCTATGTTCTCTGCCTGAAAACGCTCCATATCTGTGCTCAGTGTTCTGCAAATATCTGTGCTCAGTGTGCTTTATTGTGGGGACTGGGGAACACCAGTATATCATTAATTATACTTATAGTAGTACAGTACAGTAGGCCATTGCTGTATCTTGCAGCTCTGTGTCTCTGCAAGTATCCATTCCATATCTGTGCTGCATTTTTGTGAGCAGTATATAGTATTACAGTGCAGCATTTTGGTGACCCAACAGTATATAGTTGTGTACAGTAGGCCATTGCTGTATCTTGCAGCTCTATGTCACTGCAAGTATCCATCCCATATCTGTGCAGCATTTTTGTGAGCAGTATATATAGTATTACAGTGCAGCATTTTGGTGACCCAATAGTATATAGTTGTGTACAGTAGGCCATTGCTGTATCTTGCAGCTCTGTGTCACTGCAAGCATCCATTCCATATCTGTGCTGCATTTTTGTGAGCAGTATATAGTATTACAGTGCAGCATTTTGGTGACCCAACAGTATATAGTTGTGTACAGTAGGCCATTGCTGTATCTTGCAGCTCTGTGTCACTGCAAGTATCCATTCCATATCTGTGCAGCATTTTTGTGAGCAGTATATATAGTATTACAGTGCAGCATTTTGGTGAACCAACAGTATATAGTTGTGTACAGTAGGCCATTGCTGTATCTTGCAGCTCTGTGTCACTGCAAGTATCCATCCATTCCATTTTCTTCCAGTGATTTGGACCAATAATACCATTGATTAGAACGAATAATTCCTGTGATATTGAGGTGTTTGTGTCGCTTAGCTTAGCCGTCCAACGACCACAGTGCACATCTTTTTCTCTTTTCTTTGCATCATGTGCTGTTTGGGGCCAATTTTTTTAAGTGCCATCCTGTCTGACACTGCAGTGCCACTCCTAGATGGGCCAGGTGTTTGTGCCACCCTCTTGGGTCGCTTTGCTTAGTCATCCAGCGACCTCTGTGCAAATTTTAGGACTAAAAATAGTATTGTTAGGTTTGAGGTGTTCAGAATAGACTGGAAATGAGTGGAAATTGTGATTATTGAGGTTAATAATACTATAGGATCAAAATTACCCCCAAATTCTATGATTTAAGCTGTTTTTGAGGATTTAAAAAAAAAAATCCAAAACACACCCGAATCCGACAAAAAAAATTCAGGTAGGTTTTGCCAAAACGCGTCCGAATCCAAAACACGGCCGCGGAACCGAATCCAAAACCAAAACACAAAACCCAACAAATTTCCGGTGCACACATTAGAAAGTAACCAAGAACATTCTTAGAGACCCAATGGAAGTACAGGGAAATAGAGGTGGAGTATATAGTGGAAGGCAGGTAAAGAATGATTGCTTGATTGACTGACTGATTGATTGATTGATTGATTGATTAATTAATTAATTATAATAAATAAAGTAAAATTAATACATGGACTATATCAACCTTCTGTTTTACAGCAAATCAGGAGGGAATAAAAGAATACAAAAATGGTTGTTTGATTGATTGTCTAAAATGTTTGTTTGTTTGTTTGTTTGTCTAAAATGATGGGAGATAGAGGGGCGATATTCAAATGTGCCCCGTTATAGAACTGATCGTGCACATTACAGTCTGGTTTAGGCGCGTCAAGTGTCTAAACCCAACTAAAGTAATGGGCGCAATTGTGAAGAGACCTGTTTGGGTGCCCAAACGGGTCTCTTTACATGCATTTCAGCTTGCTATCTCTGGGGGTAGCGAGCTGAAATGAAGTTGACGTGCCCGTCGGTAGTAACATTAGAATACCTCCAGCGGGCACGACGGTGGATGTATAGGGGACAGAGCATTTGAATCCAGCCCATAAACTTTGGTGGATTGTAGCATTCATTTTTAAATGTGAACTTGCAGTGTGTCTCATTTAGCACTGAAATATGCAAGTTAGAGCAGTGACATGCGGTGAGGTGAGTCAGAGCCTTTCCTGTCATACTAACGTTTGCACCAGAGTTTTGACTGTATAAAGTATATGAAAAATACAAAAATATATTAGAAATATCTTCTTTGTATTATTCTTAGTCAAAACTCTGGAGTAAAAAGTCTATGGCATGTGAGGCAGTGCCTTCCCTCCCTACTTTGTCCGTGGGATACGGTCATTAGGTTGAAAAGACTTAGGTCAACAGTCATTAGGTTGACCACCAAAATGTGAAAAACTCATGTTGACCTTTTTCCATGTCGACCTAGTACATGTCAACCTAATGACCATGTCAACCTAGTGACCATGTCGACCTAACACATGTCGAGCAATAGTGGTCGACCTAATGATTGTCGACCTAATGACCCATACCGCTTTTCCGCACATCTCTGATCAAAGCTCGCCAAATTTCCAGGAGTTTATACTGCTGCACCTGTGTATAATGCCCAGATGTATATATACTGCTGCACCTGTGTATAGTGGGGGTAATTCTGAGTTGATAGCAGCAGCAAGTTTGTTAGCAATTGGGCAAAACCATGTGCACTTGAGAGGGCAGATATAACATATGCAGAGAGAGTTAGATTTGGGTGGGTTATTTTGTTTCTGTGCAGGGCAAATACTGGCTGCTTTATTTTTACACTGCAATTTAGATTTCAGCTTGAATACACCCCACCCAAATCTAACTCTCTCTGCACATGTTACATCTGCCTCCCCTGCAGTGCACGTGGGGGGTAATTCCAAGTTGATCGCCGCAGGAAATTTTTTAGCAGTTGGGCAAAACCATGTGCACTGCAGGGGAGGCAGTTATAACATGTGCAGAAAGAGTTAGATTTGGGTGGGTTATTTTGTTTCTTTGCAGGGTAAATACTGGCTGCTTTATTTTTACACTGCAATTTAGATTGCAGATTGAACACACCACACCCAAATCTATCTCTCTCTGCACATGTTATATCTGTCTCCCCTGTAGTGCACATGGTTTTGCCCATCTGCTAAAAAATGTCCTGCTGCGATCAACTTGGAATTACCCCCATGGTTTTGCCCAACTGCTAACAAATTTGCTGCTGCGATCAACTCAGAATTAGGCCCAATGCCCAGATGTCAGCTTTGGCTCATATATTGTGTGTAAATCTGGCTCTGGTTTTAGCCAATGCCTCCTGAGCTTTTTACCTCACTGCATGTCCCTGGATTAGAGGTGTAGGAGTGGGATCCGGTTAGGATCCTGTTGATCAGGATCCCGACTGTCAAAAGACCGATGCCGAAATCCCGACACTGATTAGAATGCCGGTGCTTGCATCCCGAATAGGATCACAATGATGGCACTTGCATACCGGTAGCTGGGATCCCAATCGACTGACTGCCGGAACATCGGAAAGGTAAGTCATTAGGGTTGGCGAAGTTAGTTTTAGGCTGCAGGGGGAGGATTAGGTTTAGGCTGCGGGGAGGGAGGTTAGGCACCTCTGGAGCATTAGGGTTAGGGGAGGCGGTTAGGTTTAGGCTGCGGGGATGGGGATCCGGGTTAGGCACTACCAGGGAGGGTTAGGGTTAGGCTGCAGGGAAGGTGTGGGGGGTGGGGGGGAGGGTTATGAATAGGCTGCAGTGAGGGAGGGTTAGGGGGTAAGGGGTAGCTTGCTTCCCGACCCCTGTCGGGATTCTAAACAGCGGGATGCTGTCCACCGACATTTCAGCCCCAACCTTTAGGAGAGATCCTGTTTTTGCACGTGGCAAGCACAGATTTTTTGAAACATGTAAAATAACTTGCATGTGTATGTTTCTTCACTATCCAGGTGCTTCAATACTGGAAAGCACATTTCTAAGTATGTAAATACAGAAGGTGTGCTTATTTTAGGGGCAAATAACATGGCCCAATGCGTAGCTGTTTCTGAGTTTACTAAAAAGCAAGTAGCTTTGTATCTGGAACAAACCAAGGGCCTGATTCAGGGATGAACGCTGGTACAACAGCGACCGCACCCTGAAGCCTTTTCTCCTGTGCGCTTGCGCAGCGGGTGCACTGCACATGCGCACCCAGTGTAATGCAAAAGCATTGACAGGCAGAGGCGGTCGTAGGGCTGGAGGGGGTGTACCAATGGCGTTAGAACGCCGTTGGGGGGGGGCACGGTCCAGACAATGCAGGCATGTCTGGACTATTGCTGGGGCCACTGAGACCCAAAACATGGTGTGCAGCCGCCTGCCAGCGCAGCTAGGTTACGCAGGCAGGGAGCTACTCGCTTGTTGCAAAAACATCGCCGGCGTGCAGTGCTTTGCACCTGTGTGGGGGTGGGGGGTAGGGCCAGACATGCAGGGCGGACTATCCCTGTGCTGGGAAGGGGGTTCAGGGGGGTGGGGAGTAGACAGCAGATTATGTGCAGACAGAGTCTCTGGGTATTTTATGGGTGCTCAGCCCATGGTCATACACATAACCAGTATACAGAATAATAATATAAGGGAAACAAGCCTGTAGCCCTTCTACAATATAACATAAAATAATGATTAGTGACAGTAATGTATGTTAGACTCCATTTTTATATTATTCTAGCAGTTTAACAGTAATATATGGGAATATTTTTTTTCTTTGTTGGGTCATAAATGATTATTGAGGAAGCCATTTTTTTTTTTTTACATAAGGCTTTAGTTAATATTTATTTCATGGGGGGGCAGGTAATATGTTGAGGTAAAGCTTACTTATTAACCAATGTTGCTGTGTCCCCTGTCTTCAGTAATAAATGTTATTAATGATATCTACGACATAGAATACATTACTAAGAGATATGATAAACGTCCTTGTGTTGTAATGTTGTCGTAAAATAATCGTCAATCTTGCCTTGCCTAAAAGGGTCATGGCACTGAACAAGTTAATGTTTATCTAACTTCAAAATATATTAGCCTTTATAAGGCAATAACTGCTGATTGTGGTAGACTGTTTTGTTAAATTTTTGTATGCACCATATTTGTATTGTGGCAGAAAGTAACTTGTCACCGAGATCAGCACTTCTGTTTGCTGTCATGATAAACATTATAATATTAATAAAAGTGCCTTCTGGACATAACAGCATTTTAAATCATAGTGATTCAGAGTAGGTAGATAGTAATAACAATTACAATTCCTTCATTACATTTTTTCAATTGTAACACTGTTGTGGATTACACTTTTTATGTAATTTCAACCGAGGGAGGAAAATGATGGAAAATATAACAAATTATAAATTGTTTGATTGCATGTCTGGGATATGAGGGAGCTAACAATTTGAATTTTGCTGAAAGCTAAAACATAATGAGATAGGTACAATATTATTAGCTTGCTTTTCCCAATTTGCATAATGATTGTAACAAATGTTGAAAATAGCAGATAAAAAATATCTGATTCTTGTTGCTGTAAAGACAGGTAATTAAATGGTGAGAAATGGGAGAACCCAGAATGGAGAATGAAATGCAGGATAAAAACACAACCAGCCTGTACACCAGGGGAGTACAAAAGGACTTTGGGTCTGACTCAAGCGCAAGAGCCCAATGTTTGCATTCAGCATGAATAGCACATGCATCCTTATGGGCGGTGATGAGTGGGGGTGTCCATTGGCAGTGGGTGTCTCGAAAGACGCAGTTCCACTGATACCAGTAACCATCTTCCGAGTGAACCACACCAGTGGCGGGGCCAAAGACCACCTGATGGTGCAAATTTGTGCGCACCAAGGCATATTAGAGTGACGGCTAGATCTCAGTAGAATGCATATTAGCTGCAGTTTTATCATACATTCGAAGTAGCACTTTTCTCACAATTGGTATTACTATCCATTGGGCCTCCTCTGCGATTCCAGTTATCTCACCAGCATTCAGCAGTTTGATGTGTGGTATTACAAACTGCATCTTTAGAAATCACATGGTTTGTATGCTTGCCAGGTGATACAAGTGGGCTGACTGTTTCAAATTGTGAGGTTTATATACCTATGATTTTATGTGCAGTTAGTTTTGCCTCAAGTACAGCCTTGTCAAACAGTATAGAAAATTGCCAAAAAAGTGAGCTTTTGCAAGACCACACTTTGGTCAGTTTCCCCCATGCCACGTTAAGTACAAATCAGAACCGGGTGCTAGGTTTCTAAATTTTTAGGGTTTTTATCTTCATATCTCATAGATATTTATATGGCAGAGAATGTGACTTTTGTAAGTTCAGTTCACTTAAGTTTCAGAGAAACTGTGAATATGGACAGTTAGTATTTTACATGTATATATATTTTTTGGGGGGAAACATGGGGGGATCATGGCCAGAGATGTTATCAGGATCATGACGCTTGGGATGCCGGCAGTCATAATACCAACAACAGCATCCTGATGCTCAGGATCCCTACACCTAGAAGGTAAGTATTCTATCCCTAATACCCAAACACCCTAACCCTCCTTTTCTGCAGCCTGACCCTCCTCCCTCCACAGCTTAACCCTAACTGTCCCCGGGGTGCCTAACCCTAAGTCCCCCTTCCCACAGCCTAACCCTAACCCCCCTCCCCCCCCAGCCTAAACCCAACCCTTAACCCACCGCCTAAACCTAACCCCCCCCCCCCTTCGCGGCTTACCTCACCACAGCCCCGGCAACCCCAATTTCATGATCCCTGCAGACGGAAATTTGGTGCCAGGATTTTGATCCATGTCGGCATGCTGGCCCCAGCATTCTGAGCAATGTTGGAATTCTGGCATCGCCATTTTGACTGCTGGGATCCCGAACACCAGATTTCTCACAAGATCCCCATGGTCACACACCCTGATTATTCCTTGCCCCATACAAACAGTACCTAGGCTTGGCGAACCTCTCTAAGCCTCTGATTACCATCATTATAGATGTGAGGCTTTACAAGCTTGTACATCAGATTATTATTGCATAAAAAATATTCTTGCTACTGTACGCTGAATATAAAATAGCTTGTTCCTTTCATGATTAACACTAGACAAATGTCTCACTACATTTTTTTTTTGTACAAATATGAACTAGTTGTTTTCTAAGAAAGGGCAGCTGCCTCTCACTAACAGAATAGATGGACCCCAGTGGAGCTACCCCTGCCAAACCACCAGGTTGAGGGAAAAGTTTTCTAGCTTAAAAGAAAAAAAGCTTTGAAAAAATTCCTGTTCATGTGATTGAAACTAAAATATATATTTGTTAGGGTATACACACATATACATAACAAGGGTTAATGGTGCCCAGGGCAAATTTAATAAATGGTGTCCTTTCTTCCTCAGTTAACCGGTAGCCCTCACCCCCTCCACATATATTACATTCACATGACCCAGTTTAGCACAGCACGATACAAATCAGACACAAAACAGTGAAGGGATCTGTCCTATCAGAAGCCCTGACATTCAGAGCAAGGAGACTCCAGATGGGAGAGATAAATCATCCTCTGAAGTGCAGATGTAACTGCTGAAGGGAACTATCAGATGGAGCGGATGAGTCAGAATAGGCAGATCAGAGTCCAAGCAGCTTCCCATCTTCCATGCAGAGGAGATGACCAAAAGTAGGTGTCAAGAGGAGCCACAGGGTCCTGGAGAGATGTCCTGCTTTGATGGCCAAATGGAAACAGCTGTCAGCTAGGGGAGATATGGAGGGACAGAGAGACATAGGGATGAGAAACAGAGACTAGTGATGAGCGGGTTCGGTTCCTCGGGAACCGAACCCCCCCGAACTTCACCCATTTTACACGGGTCCGAGGTATACTCGGATTCTCCCGTATGGCTCGGTTAATCCGAGCGCGCCCTAACGTCATCATCCCGCTGTCGGATTCTCGCGAGATTCGGATTCTATATAAGGAGCCGCGCGTCGCCGCCATTTTCACTCGTGCATTGGAAATGTTAGGGAGAGGACGTGGCTGGCGTCCTCTCCGTTTATTAATGTTGCTGCAAATATTTGTGCTTATTGCTTAATTGTGGGGACTGGAGAGCAGCTGTATAATATAGGAGGTGTACAGTGCAGAGTTTTGCTGATCAGTGACCACCAGTTTTATCCGTTCTCTGCCTGAAAAACGCTCCATATCTGTGCTCAGTGTGCTGCATATATCTGTGCTCACACTGCTTTATTGTGGGGACTGGGGAGCAGCAGTATTATATAGGAGGAGTACAGTGCAGAGTTTTGCTGACCAGTGACCACCAGTATTATACGTTGTCTGCCTGAAAAACGCTCCATATCTGTGCTCAGTGTGCTGCATATATCTGTGCTCACACTGCTTTATTGTGGGGACTGGGGACCAGCAGTATTATATAGGAGGAGTACAGTGCAGAGTTTTGCTGACCAGTGACCACCAGTATTATACGTTGTCTGCCTGAAAAACGCTCCATATCTGTGCTCAGTGTGCTGCATATATCTGTGGTCACACTGCTTTATTGTGGGGACTGGGGACCAGCAGTATTATATAGGAGGAGTACAGTGCAGAGTTTTGCTGACCAGTGACCACCAGTATTATACGTTGTCTGCCTGAAAAACGCTCCATATCTGTGCTCAGTGTGCTGCATATATCTGTGCTCACACTGCTTTATTGTGGGGACTGGGGAGCAGCAGTATTATATAGGAGGAGTACAGTGCAGAGTTTTGCTGACCAGTGACCACCAGTATTATACGTTGTCTGCCTGAAAAACGCTCCATATCTGTGCTCAGTGTGCTGCATATATCTGTGCTCACACTGCTTTATTGTGGGGACTGGGGACCAGCAGTATTATGTAGAAGGAGTACAGTGCAGAGTTTTGCTGACAGTGACCACCAGTATATATAGCAGTACGGTACGGAAGGCCACTGCTCTACCTACCTCTGTGTCGTCAAGTATACTATCCATCTAGATTCTATACATGTGGTGCATTTTAGTTTTGCAGTTTGCTGACAGTGACTACCAGTATATATAGCAGTACGGTACGGAAGGCCACTGCTCTACCTTCCTCTGTGTCGTCAAGTATACTATCCATCTAGATTCTATACCTGTGGTCAGTGGCGGAACAAGCAAGCGGTGGGCCCAGGTGCGACAAAATGCTTTGGGGCCCCCCATCCCATCCAAGTCCACCCCATGGGCAGTGCGCGCCGTAGGCGCGCGCAAAAATACGTAGTGGCGTGGCTTCGTGGGGAAGGGGTGTGTCCACAAAATAATACCAATTCATAAAACGGTGCACAGTAGTCTCCATTCTTCAAATTACGCCGCACAGTAGCACCACTACACCAGGTAGAGACCCTTTTTCACCTTACAGCGAACAGATTCCCCTTTTTACACATAACGGCAGACAGCGTGCACTTTTTACACATAACGGCAGACAGCGTGCCCTCGTTACACATAGCGGCAGACAGCGTGCACTTTTTACACATTACGGCAGACAGCGTCCCCATTTTACACATTACGGCAGACAGCATACACTTTTTACACATAATGGCAGACAGCATGCCCTCGTTACACATAGCGGCAGACAGCATCCCCTTTTTACACATTACGGCAGACAGCATACACTTTTTACACATAATGGCAGACAGCGTGCCCTCGTTACACATAGCGGCAGACAGCGTGCCCTCGTTACACATAGCGGCAGACAGCGTGCACTTTTTACACATTACGGCAGACAGCGTCCCCATTTTACACATTACGGCAGACAGCATACACTTTTTACACATAACGGCAGACAGCATCCCCATTTTACACATTACGGCAGACAGCATACACTTTTTACACATAACGGCAGACAGCGTGCCCTTTTTACACATTACGGCAGGCAGATTCTACCTTTTTACACATAGCGGCAGGCAGATTCCCCATTTTTATACATAGCGGCAGGCAGATTCCCCATTTTTACACATTGCGGCAGGCTGATTCCCCCTTTTTACACATTGCGGCAGGCAGATTCCCCATTTTTACATTGCGGCAGGCAGATTCCCCATTTTTATACATAGCGGCAGGCAGATTCCCCATTTTTATACATAGCGGCAGGCAGATTCCCCATTTTTATACATAGCGGCAGGCAGTCCCCCCTTTTTACACATTGCGGCAGGCTGATTCCCCCTTTTTACACATTGCGGCAGGCAGTCCCAACAAATAAAAAAAGAAAGAGACAGACAGAAAGAAAGAAAGAAAGAAAGAAAGAAAGAGAAAGAAAGAAAGAAAGAAAGAAAGAAAGAAAGAAAGAAAGAAAGAAAGAAAGAAAGAAAGAAAGAAAGAAAGAAAGAAAGAAAGAAAAATTATACTTACCCCCTCTGTTGGCTCAGGCTCCTTGTGCAGCTTCCCGGGCAGTAGAGAAGAAGGAGGAGGGAGGTGGAGGAGGGAGCCGCAGCAGCGCTGTGTTATTGGTGGAGGCGCTGCTGCCCCTCTGCTTCACTATAGGCTGTTCTCAGAGACAGCCTATAGTGAAGCAGAGGAGCAGCAGCAGCAGCGCCTCCACCAGTAACAAAGCGCTGCTGCGGCTCCCTCCTTCACCTCCGTCCTCCACCTTACCCCGTACCGCTGCAGTGCGCGCCGCTCCTCTCCTCTCTCTCCGGGCGGCTGTGCGCTGCGGGCAGCGGTTGCCCGCAGCGCACAGCGGCATGTAATGAGTCAGTTTGACTCATTACATGCTTGGGCCCCTGAACAGAGGCGGGCCCCAGTGCAACGCACTGTTTGCACTGCCGGTAGTTCCGCCTCTGCCTGTGGTGCATTTTAGTTTTGCAGTTTGCTGACAGTGACCACCAGTATATATAGCAGTACGGTACGGAAGGCCACTGCTCTACCTACCTCTTTGTCGTCAAGTATACTATCCATCTAGATTCTATACCTGTGGTGCATTTTAGTTTTGCAGTTTGCAGACAGTGACCACCAGTATATATAGCAGTACGGTACGGAAGGCCACTGCTCTACCTACCTCTGTGTCGTCAAGTATACTATCCATCCATACCTGTGGTGCATTTCAGTTGTGCGCAGTATATATAGTAGTAGGCCATTGCTATTGACACTGGCATATAATTCCACACATTAAAAAATGGAGAACAAAAATGTGGAGGTTAAAATAGGGAAAGATCAAGATCCACTTCCACCTCGTGCTGAAGCTGCTGCCACTAGTCATGGCCGAGACGATGAAATGCCATCAACGTCGTCTGCCAAGGCCGTTGCCCAATGTCATAGTAGAGAGCATGTAAAATCCAAAAAACAAAAGTTCAGTTAAATGACCCAAAAATCAAAATTAAAAGCATCTGATGAGAAGCGTAAACTTGCCAATATGCCATTTACGACACGGAGTGGCAAGGAACGGCTGAGGCCTTGGCCTATGTTCATGGCTAGTGGTTCAGATTCACATGAGGATGGAAGCACTCATCCTCTCGCTAGAAAACTGCAGTGCCACTCCTAGATGGGCCAGGTGTTTGTGTCGGCCACTTGGGTCGCTTAGCTTAGTCACACAGCTACCTCATTGCACCTCTTTTTTTATTTGCATCATGTGCTGTTTGGGGACTATTTTTATAATCTGCCATCCTGTCTGACACTGCAGTGCCACTCCTAGATGGGCCAGGAGTTTGTGTCGGCCACTTGTGTCGCTTAGCTTAGTCACAGAGCGACCTTGATGCGTCTCTTTTTTTCTTTGCATCATGTGCTGTTTGGGGACTATTTTTTTGAAGTGCCATCCTGTCTGACACTGCAGTGCCACTCCTAGATGGGCCCGGTGTTTGTGTCGGCCACTTGTGTCGCTTAGCTTAGTCACACAGTGACCTTGGTGCGTCTCTTTTTTTCTTTGCATCATGTGCTGTTTGGGGACTATTTTTTTGAAGTGCCATCCTGTCTGACACTGCAGTGCCACTCCTAAATGGGCCAGGTGTTTGTGTCGGCCATTTGTGTCGCTTAGCTTAGTCACACAGCAACCTTGGTGCGCCTCTTTTTTTCTTTGCATCATGTGCTGTTTGGGGACAATTTTTTTGAAGTGCCATCCTGTCTGACACTGCAGTGCCACTCCTAGATGGGCCAGGTGTTTGTGTCGGCCACTTGTGTCGCTTAGCTTAGTCACACAGCGACCTTGGTGCGCCTCTTTTTTTCTTTGCATCATGTGCTGTTTGGGGACTATTTTTTAAATCTGCCATCCTGTCTGACACTGCAGTGCCACTCCTAGATGGGCCAGGTGTTTGTGTCGGCCACTTGGGTCGCTTAGCTTAGTCACACAGCTACCTCATTGCACCTCTTTTTTTCTTTGCATCATGTGCTGTTTGGGTACTATTTTTTTGAAGTGCCATCCTGTCTGACACTGCAGTGCCACTCCTAGATGCGCCAGGTGTTTGTGTCGGCCACTTGGGTCGCTTAGCTTAGTCACACAGCGACCTTGGTGCATCTCTTTTTTTCTTTGCATCATGTGCTGTTTGGGGACTATTTTTTTGAAGTGCCATCCTGTCTGACACTGCAGTGCCACTCCTAGATGGGCCAGGTGTTTGTGTTGGCCACTTGTGTCGCTTAGCTTAGTCACACAGCGACCTTGGTGCGCCTCTTTTTTTCTTTGCATCATGTGCCTTTTGGGGACTATTTTTTTGAAGTGCCATCCTGTCTGACACTGCAGTGCCACTCCTAGATGGGCCAGGTGTTTGTGTCGGCCACTTGTGATGCTTAGCTTAGTCACACAGCGACCTTGGTGCGCCTCTTTTTTTCTTTGTGTAAGAGGAGCGGCTGCGTGTGGTGGTGCCTGCTGCCGTGCAGGTGTAGATTCGGTACTCACCAGGCGCCGCTCTCTCTCACCTTCAGGTACCGGAACCTTCAACGGAACTGGAAATCTTCAGTCGGATCCGGACACGGCGATTCCCTCTCGGAGCTGACCGACGACCGAGCTGAGGAGAGAATAGTTTACCTTAAAGGGGGTATCGACCCTTCTTCCACTGGAACAGGGGATACCCCAGGGGTGACCGTGACCTTCACCGGTTGGGTGAAAGGTCATCACTGGCACAAAGCCTCAGCCACCCAGCTTTCACACACTCGCGCTCTCGCACGTAGTGTGATGAAAAGGATTCTCACGTCCATGAGCAATCCCGACTCCGGCGCTCGGGGACAGACAAGGGACAAACGTACACGGATGCTACTCACCGTCACAAGTCTTGCACTCCGATCTTCTCCACTTACAGGTCCCTGTAAGGAGGCAAAGAGAAACAGCCGTGCAGGGCCAAGAACTACCCTAGTGTGCGTCCGCTACACTAGCTACATAAACAGAGCCCTCAAACTAGCTCGTGTGGGTGGTGCAACACAACTATGCACAACTTAAACACATACACTTTGCCCTGCACGGTAACAACATACATCACAATATCGGAATACAAGATCAAACGGTGCTGTCCCTTTAAATCCCTACCTCTGGAAAGGGGGTGAGCGCCACACGGCCTACCCACCTCCTGTACCTTCCCTTAGCTGCACACAGGCCGGAGGCCTGATTTCACCCACGGGCCTAGCGCCCGCCTAACCTGTCACACGCGGGGTGACCAGGGCCTAGTACCCAGCGTCCCCTTTAGATATCCCTAGCTGGCCAAAATACCCTAGGGCCTAATGCCCTCTAATGCCCCACAGGCCTATTGCCTGATATGCCCCCGGGCCTAGTGCCCGCCTGACTGGTGCCACAGGGAGAGGGTGGCTTGGGCCTAATGCCCAAACCACCTAATCAAATAATGGCCCCCAATCTCCTATTGCGCCCAGGCCTAGTGCCCGAATTGTGCCCTCGGGCCTAATGCCCGTCCCTGGTGGTCGAGGGAGGAAAAGGGGAGGGGGAAGGATAGCCTCACTGAGGCCTCACCTAATACGGGGGTCTCCGGCACCCTCTTCTGCCGCTGACCCATCCTGGCCAGCGGCGCCTCCGCCTCTTCTCCGCGTCCAGCCGCCGCTGGACATCTTCTTCAAGGGGCCTGGCGTCTTCTGGCCTCTTCCGCGGCCTCAGGAACTCTTCACCGCTCTTCGGCGCGGCGCGGCGTCTTCTCCCGGCGTCCTGCTTCTTCGCGCTCCTGCGCGCCGGCGTCCTGCTTCTTCGCCCCGGCGCTCCTGCGCGCCGTCTGACGTCAGATGCCGGGGGCGGGGCCTATGACGCGGCGAGCGCCGATTGGCTCGCCGCGTCCCTCTCTGATTGGCTGCCGCTCCGGGAGCCGCAATTGGCTCCCGGAGGGCGCCAACATTCAAAGCCCTCCGCAGCTGAGTAGAGACAGACACAGGCTTGGACTGGCCCACAGGGGTACAGGGGAACCACCGGTGGGCCCCACTGCCTGGGGGCCAACCTCATCCTCTAGGGATATGGTTCTAGACTGCAAAAATTATACATTATACATATGCACAGGAACATGGTGCATTCATTACAGTACATTGCTGTTATTAATCTGGTACATTATTATGCATGCACTAGCAGTATTTACTATGTACTAGGTGATTCATCACGCCCTATGGGCGCTCTTTACACCGTCGTGTGGGGCTACACCCCCTTAACCCTTGCACACTCTTGTGGCGTGCAATAGTTGTATTATATGGAGTATTACCTCCAATCATAATTGTGTGAGTGGTTAAATATTGCACAGACAAAGTGAGTGCGACCCGTAGACCCTGCAACTGCGTGAACAGCGCACGCAGGACCTGATGAATCACCTAGTAGGTGCTGTGGTTGGGGGAGTGGCAGGTGCGGGGGAGACGCAGATGGGGAGGGGAGCCGGGGGTGCCGCGGGTGGGGGAGGGGTGGTTGTGGGGGTGGTGCGGGTGGGGGAGGTACTGGTGCAGTGGTGGGGGAGCGGTGCCGTGGGTGGGGTCTGGAGCCACGGGGGGTGCGGGGGTGCCACGGGTGAAGTGGGTGCAGGGGTGCTGCGAGTGGGGAGGGGGTTCCGGAGCCACTGTGGGTGGTAGAGAGGGGGTGTGCGGGTGCCGCGGATGGGGCTCAGAGGTACTAAAAGTGGGGGATGTGCGGGTAATGCTTCTCCTCCTGGAAGCAGCTGGGCTGCTGTCCTCTCTTTGGCAGTGGCTCTCCCGGAGACTCGCCCAGCAGCCAATCACTATTGTTACTGCCAGTATCCCAATGCACCACATTACTGGGAAGAAAATGCACTCAATAAACTACAGCTCCCAGCAGCCCTTAGCGCCTGAATGCTTCGGAGCTAACGGTTGCTGGGAGCTGTAGTTTATTTAGTGCGTATACTTCCCTGTAATGTGGCGCCATGGGACACCGGCACTAACAATAGTGACTGGCTGGCAGAACTGACTGACTCGCTGAATCAATGTAAAAGTTGAGAGTGCTGTGCAGTGTCAGTGTCAGCGTCCAGACATTACCCTCCGCGATATCACCCACTCTATCTGTTACATTAGCCATCTTAGGGCTTCCAGGCCAGCTGGCCAGGTGCTGTGTTGCGGAGTCAGGGCCTCTGGGGATCTGTGCGCTGCTGTGGCGGGGAGGGATTTCTATGACATCACACGCAGAGGAGGCTCCGGGGCTCAGAGAGTATGTGGCGCTGGGAGGACTATGAAAGCCTTCTGCTGCACCGCTTTCATACACATCTATGCCAGTGGTCGCAGCAGCTTTTGTTCCACGTTCACCACGGCAATGGATTGGGGATTGTTGATGCCGGAGGTAGCAGGCGGACTGGCAGCAGGACATAGGGGGTCATTCCGACCTGATCATAGCTGTGCTAAATGTAGCACAGCTACGATCACTTACACTGACATGCGGGGGGACGCCCAGCACAGGGCTAGTCCGCCCCGCATGTCAGGTGCCCCCTCCCCGCACAAGTACAAAATCATCACACAGCAGCTCCTGCGGCTGGCCGGGAGTTACTCATCGCTGCCCGGGTCGCAGCGGCTGTGTGTGACATCACACAACCGCTGCGGCCCGCCCACCTCACGGTTCGGCCACGCCTGCATTGGCCAGACTGCGGCAACAAAACGGCGAGCAAACACCGCCTTGCCACCCCCTCCCACCCAGCGACCGCCTCTTCCTGTCAATCAGGCAGAGATGATCGCTAGGCAATGACAGCCATCGGCTGTCAGCCATGTGCCGGTTCACTGCGGTGCCGGTGCATGTGCAGTTCTGACCTGATCGCTGCACTGCGATGAACTGCAGCGAGCGATCAGGTCAGAATGACCCCCATAGGATGCTGCAGTAAAAGGATTTTTTTTCCCCTGTCTACAGCGTAGAGACATGCTGCAGATGCAGTGGCATACCCTTCAGCTGTACCTTTTTGGCAGGTACAGTACCTTTTTTTTATAGTCTGTACCGATGTTTGGCTCTCCAAACTTCCATTGAAAGTATAGGAAAAGGGGCGTGGCCATGCCACTATACCCGTGGCCACGCCCCCTTTTCGAGTTTGTAATGATTTTTATGTGTAAATTGTTGGTGGGTATGTTGCTGCAGATGTAGTGGTCCTATTTTGGGGTGTTGAGCTAGAGCTGGAGCTCCATCAGCCCCACTGTTAATCCTGCTCTGAGAACACACAGCAGCCAAAGAACAGAGCCTCTCATTGGATGTAACCTGTGTAAGAGGGCGTTTCTCGCCCAATCAGCTGTGTGATAGACCTGCTACTAACCCAATGAGAGCTCCTAGCCACGCCCAGCGTTAGCCACACAGTCACAGAGTGACAGATCTGGGCAATTATATAGGAGATATTTATCAAGGGGCTTAGACTGCACACTCTCCAATTATATAGACAAGCCTCTGGGGTGACTGGCCACACCCCTCTAGAGACTGACCTCACCCCTAAGTATGGGCCCCTACTACTGCATTCCCCCGGTGGGCCCTTTATGCCCCAGTCCGACACTGGGCAGACATGTTCGGGAGAAAGTTACTGTCAATTAAGTGACTGCGACAACACAGTCACAAAATCGGCATGCACACCAAGCCTTTCTTCCCCCACACACACTCATGGTAACAGTTTGAATAAAGGGACAAGAGGGGCATTCCGCTGTGGTCCACCATAAGTGGGGTCCCACTATTATTTCCTAATAACTGTATAGAAGAAGGGTTTAAAGAGCTTCTGTCTCCTACAAATACAAGTCAACCTTTGTTTCAAGTGAAATGCAGTAATAATCTCTATACTCAGTTGTCTTAATGCCAGATAGCACTGGATAGTGGGGGTAATTCCAAGTTGATCGCAGCAGGAATTTTTTTTGGCAGTTGGGCAAAACCATGTGCACTGCAGGGGAGGCAGATATAACATGTGCAGAAAGAGTTAGATTTGGGTGGGTTATTTTATTTCTATGCAGGGTAAACACTGGCTGCTTTATTTTTACACTGCAAATTAGATTGCAGATTGAACACACCACACCCAAATCTAACTCTCTCTGCACTTGTTAAATCTGCCTCCCCTGCAGTGCACATGGGCCCTCATTCCGAGTTGATCGGTCGCAAGGCGAATTTAGCAGAGTTACACACGCTAAGCCGCCGCCTACTGGGAGTGTATCTTAGCATCTTAAAATTGCGACCGATGTATTCGCAATATTGCGATCACAAACTACTTAGCAGTTTTAGAGTAGCTCCAGACTTACTCTGCCTGTGCGATCAGTTCAGTGCTTGTCGTTCCTGGTTTGACGTCACAAACACACCCAGCGTTCGCCCAACCACTCCCCCGTTTCTCCGGCCACTCCTGCGTTTTTTCCGGAAACGGTAGCGTTTTCAGCCACACGCCCATAAAACGCAGTGTTTCCGCCCAGTAACACCCATTTCCTGTCAATCACATTACGATCGCCGGAGCGATGAAAAAGCCGTGAGTAAAAATACTTTCTTCATAGCAAAGATACTTGGCGCAGTCGCAGTGCGAATATTGCGCATGCGCACTATGCGGAATTTCACTGCGATGCGATGAAAAATACCGAGCGAACGACTCGGAATGAGGGCCATGGTTTTGCCCAACTGCTAAAAAAATTCCTGCTGCGATCAACTTGGAATTACCCCCAAAATGTATAATCAAAATTGTTATGCAGGGAGGACAATAATATTGTACCTAGGGCTAGTATGACCCCTAAATTCACCTCTGCTTTACAGGAAGGTAATGCTTAGTTCTTCTATGGAAAGCTTTAGTAAGGTTTTTGATTTATAATCTATATTATATTAAAATCAATGAAAATTGAACATTTCCTCTATCAGATCAGTTTGATTGGTCTTTAAGGTAACTATTCTAAAACATTCAGGACTCATCCACAGTGCCGTAACTAGACATTTTGGCGCTGTGTACAAGAAACTGCATTGGCGCTCCCCCATATTTAAAAGAAAAGCCAGTGTACGCCGTAGGCGTGCTGCAAAAATATAGAGCCGTGGCTTCATGGGGAAGGGGGCGTAACCACTAAATAATACCAATTCATATTATGCTGTACAGTACTCTTCAAATTACGCTACACAGTAGCGCCACTTATACACATAAAGCCAGGTAGAGCCTCTAACACACATTATGCCATGTAGAGCCCCATTTTACACATTACTCCAGGTAGAGCCCCTATCACACATTATGCCAGGTAGAGCCCCTTTTTACACATTACGGCATGTAGAGTCCCCATTTTACACATTACGGCAGACAGAGTCCCCCTTTTACACATTACGGCAGCAGAGTCCCCCTTTTTACACATTACGGCAGCAGAGTACCACTTTTTACACATTACGGTAGCAGAGTCCCCTTTGTACACATTATGGCCAGGCACCACTGGCACACACCTATACCCCTTTCAGACTGTCAGTTTCTAACACGGGCTATTGCACATAAGCGCGCATAACCCATGTTGCTGTGTAGTCTGAAAGGTGCCAGGAGAAATATCTCGGGCATTTTAACCCTGGTATCAACCAGGATTGAACATGGTTTCAACCCTGGTCGCTGTGCGGTGTTAACAGGTGTGCCGGGTCGATGCAACCCGTTTCCCATTCACACTGAATGGACAGACATCACTTGAACATCATCTGATCTCCAAGCGCCGCTCCCACACGTGTCACCAACCCAGCAATATGCCAGGCTGGAGACGACAGTGTAAAGGGGCCTGAGGTGGTTTACACCTGGGAAGCACCTGTGTACGGCTCCCGGGTGTGACCCACCATGTGCGGTCTGAAATGGGTACTAGTTACGGCCCTGTGTGTGAGTAAAGTGTAGTGTGTGTGTGTGTTTGTGTGTGTGTGCGAGTAAGATGTACTGTATGTGTGTGTGCGTGTGTGTGTGTATGTGAGAGCAAGGTGTAGTGTGTATGTGTGTGTGTATTATATGCCTCCACATACTTTTAACTTACCTTTACTGGCAGGATGTGGCTAGAGGAGGAACCTCCAGGATGTTGCCCCTGCATACTTTCTTGTCCCACAGGCTTGGGCAGAGTGGAGGAGGCTGGGCTGCTGGGGACATAAAGGTGAGGATAGCTGCTGGGTCATCCAAGGCCAGGCACACCGCTAGCAGAGCATGTATCACAGCAAGTAGCTGGCAACTCGGCCAGTGGTGACGGCAGCTGCTGGTCTTGGTGGGTGGTCTGAGACTCTGGCAGCATTCCCCCCCCCCCCCTCTCCCTTACAGCCAGCGCGGCCACTGCTAGATCCACGCTGTTTGGCACACAGCAGACATGGCCCAGCCCCAGTGCTCACCTGCTTCGGATGGAGCTGCTACCAGCTGCCTCTCCCAGCAGCTGACCCCGCAGACGGGTGTGCCCGTGCCCTCAGTGGAACGCACTTCTCCTGCACAGTGGGGACTCCCCAGTGCTGCCTGCCACTATGAAACACTAGAACACAACAGGGCAGCCAATCGGGGGGTCAGTGCACAATGCGCCTCCATCACAAGTGCGCTGTGTGCAAAGCACACTCGGCACACACGTGGTTATCCACACTATTAAAGTATTTTCCATCTATTAACATCTTTAAAACATATAAAACAGGTTACTAGGTTTATAAAGGGATAGACTAATTTGTCTTCCAAATAAAATAATTTAATAGAGTGGAAAACAGGCAAGCATGGAAAACCACTTATAAATGTATAACTAAAATGCATCTAAATTGTGCTTTACTTTTTAAACTTTTTATTCATTTCTCCAGGCCAGATATATGAATGAGCCCTCATGCCAGCTACAGCCGCACTACAATTAATTCATTAGTGGCTCAAACACACGGAAAACAAGTGAAGGAAAGTAATATAATCATATTAAAGGATAGTAAATCATATAGGATAATCATATCAAAGATAGTAAAAGGGAATCACGCAAAAGCTGTTCATCAGGAGCTACATATGATGTAACTCAACAGAGTGTATAAAAGCTATTGGTGTTTTATGGCATGTACAGAGTAATGGGTTTTCTGTAAAAGTTATATACTGTATGTGCTGTATTTACATCAAAAGTTTAATCAAATAATTTAATAGATACTGTATATTTAATTTTCCAGAGAGCAGTGGTTTTCAAACTGTGTGGGAAGCCTCAGGACACTTGCAGGGGTGCCTTGGATTGGTGGTCCAGGACAAATTCTAATTAATTATGCCAGTGCTGATGGCTGCCAATCATAAAATATGTGGACAAAAAGAAGCAAATATTGTCCCTCATCACACAACTGAACCTACTGTAAGGATGACATATAAGCACAATATACTTAATTTAATATATATTTCTAAGTTTCTCAATAAGAAGCTTTTGGCCTAGGGGTGCTATGAAAAAAATTCTGATACTCTATGGCATCAGGATTCCAAAATGTTTGGGAACTGCTGAGAGGTATTACTATAGGAGTTGGAACAATTTTTGCTTTCCATGAATCATTTTAATAATATTTTGTTACAAAGAAAATAAATGAAATATATATTTTTCCAAATTCTTAATGTTTTAAGTATGTCATTTGTGAACTGGCTCTCTGGCCACAAAATATTACATTGATTAAAAAATCCAAACTTGTAGGAATGTTTTCCCCATTTCTACCACAGATGATATGAGTTCTTCAACATATAGGGGCTGATTCAGACCTAGACAGGCCGTTGTTGCCATGCATGACCTTACACATCGCGGCCGCATCTAGGAAGGATGCGGCCGCATTGTGATTGACAGTGGCGGCCATTGGGGCCGACATCACAACGTGAGGGAGGAAAGGAATCCCAAACGTGTACGTGCAAGGACTGTGTTTGGGGTGGCTGCATGACATCACACACAACTGCTCTGGAAAAATAAATGGCGGCAGACCGCCGGACAGTGCAGCCAGGCTGTGCTGCCAGGGGTCAACCTTAGTTTCAATGTGAATGCATTGGGAGGTGGCCTCACACATGCTGGGTGGTCTTGCCCTGTGCTGGGCGGACCCCAACATGTGAGGAGATGAACGCAGATCTGGCTGTGTATGCAGCGATTTGCGTTCATCTCTGAATAACCCCCTAGTATCGTACAATCCTAGTGATTGATTATGCATGATTCAGCACAAGAAGGAATTAAGAGATTGCTGTGTGCAGCTTGTACAGATTGTAATGCAATGCATAATGTAATATGCTAATTCATTATGATATAATGTACTAAAGCGCTGGGATATTATTATTCTGGTTTAACACTTAATCAAATGACACCATGAAATTTAACCTGTTCTGTCTGTAATGTAAACGTATATGTCACAAGTCAGCACACGGTAACACAAGGAATTAAAGTTCAATTTATATTCTTATATTGTCAAAAGCATCAAAGACCAGTGAAGGTTTGGGATAATATTTCATATAATAATGCAAAAGCTGGATTGACTTATTATCCAGTATATGCATTTTCAGGGTTTGCATCCATGCTATTTCTATGCAAGGATTTATTCTGATTTGCTTATATACACGGTTTTCTAAAAATGATTTTCTCTTTATCATTGATTCATTGCTTCCTGAATACTGTCGTCTTGGGTTCCATTTTGGCCTTACATCATCATTTAAATACAGTATAAATTGTGACTAAATATACCGTCAGACTCCATTAAAACCTATGCGAGCATTTATCAGAGTCCATTCAAACAAGAGAATGGAGGTAATTGAATATAGCCAGCTGTTATCAGCATACTGGAAACAATGTAATGTAACAAAGCAATAGAGCAGCAAAAGATCCTGGCATGTATACAGGATAAAAAACAAATGGAGTTGAATCATAAACTAGATAATGCATGCAGAGCTTCCGTGTGTCAGTCTGCATTAAACTAATAAATATCAAATAAAATAGTGCAACAGCAAAATATGTTACATAAACTGCACTTAGATTTGGATTCTAATTCAATACGGGTCTGGTCAGGTTAATCAGACAGCAGCACTCTTAGGTAACACTATTATCCTGAAATCTCAGGAATAATACTTAGCTTTTTTCAGGCATTCTCCTGCCAGTGTGTGTTTCAGTCTAATGCTAGCCATACATCAGGACGATATTGTTCCAACCAGCCAACTAGTTGGCTGGTTGGAACGATAATCTGGCAGTGTGTGGGAGTAAATGATCATCAGCTGTTTGCTCCCACACACTAAAAAACGGCCAGAAACGGTCTGTCCAAGTAGTTGGGAAAATCAAACCTGTTTGATTTTCCAACTAATCGTTCAGGTGTAGGGGAAACCTTCCCCCCAACTGAACGATAAGTTCACTGCCGGATGGGCTGCCCTGTCAGCTCATGATCCCCGGCAGCGGCTGCAGGAGGCGGGAGGAGGTTCAGGGGCAGCTGCAGCAGTCCATCACTGCTGTCGCGCTGCCACTGTATTGTAATACCTGAAGCTGCGGCAATGGCTGGTGGAGAACCAGGGGCAACGGCGGCAGTACTCCACTGTTGCCAGGCTGCCCCTGTCAAAACCAAGACCCCTGGCACCCGGTAGTGGAGCAAGAGGTTGGAGGAATATCAGGGGCAGCTGCGGCATCGGCGGCCGGAGGAGAACCAGGGGCAGTGGTTCACTGCTCCATCTACAGTCAGTGTCGTGGGATAAGGAAGAAACAGCCCGCGAGACACTGACCCTGAGCCGGCAGCATCTGCTGCAGCGCTCTGTCTCTGGCCATGCTGCAGCGCACAGCAGGTAGTGTACCTGCTGCGGGGGTGTGTGTCTGCTGCTGCAGGGCTGTGTGTGTTTGTGCTGCAGGTGAGTGTTTGTTCTGTGGGTATGTGTGCTGCTGGGGTGGGTGCGTGCATGCTGCAGGGGGAGCAACTGCGATGCAGGTTGTGCATGGTGGATGCTCAGGGTGCGGGGGGGAGGCACAGGTGGTGCCCAGAGTTTGCCAACGCATTTACTAGTGGGACCCCACCAGCCTTAAGCTGTTTGTTGGATAGGAACAGAAGAGGCTTTTTGACCACTGGAAAAGGTACTGTCCACCTCACCGCCGCCAGCAGCCTTCCCGCACCAGCCGCCAGCCTCTGCTCCAAGCCAGCCGCAGGTACCGTCCACCTCACCACTGCCAGCATCCTTCCCGCACCAGCCGCCAGCCCCTGTCCCACGCCAGCCGCAGGTACCGTCCTCGCCGCCACCAGCATCCTTCCTGCACCAGCCGCCAGCCTCTGTCCCGTGCCAGCCACAGGTACCGTCCACCTCACCGCCGCCAGCATCCTTCCCGCACCAGCCACCAGCCTCTGTCCCATGCCAGCTGCAGGTACCATCCACCTCACTGCCACCAGCATCCTTCCCGCACCGGCCGCCAGCCTCTGTCCCGCGCTGGTGTCAGGGGCTGGCCACCTCATCGCCATCAGGTTCCATCCCGCCTCTGCCTTCTACATCGCAGGGATCACCTCCTATTACAGGAGGGACCACCCACCTCAGTGCCGCCAGGCTCCATCCCTCACAGGCTACAAAGACCGCTGCCTTCAACGCCGCAGGGACCTGCCACTCATCGCCTCCTTCCTGCTCCAGCTACAGGAGCCAGGGACCTCACAATGCTACAAGCTCCAGTCGCAGGGCACATATGGAGCTGTGCAGCACACACGCATCGCTCCAGTAACAAAGTGGGCTCCAGCCTGTCGGACAATCCGCGAAGACCACTTATGTGGTCAACTATTGTTCCTCATACACTTAAGATATGTGGGGGGGGTGAGAGAGCGAGAGAGAAGTGATGGAGAGCGAGATGTGAGGATGCGAGAGAGAAGTGATGGAGAGCGAGATGTGAGGGTGCATGTTTTGAGTAAAAAAAACTGAAGTACTGTAGGCAGGCACTGTCTGCCTACTTTGGTGACACCACAAGTTGGACAGAAGTTGGCAGGCTGGTTGGTCTGATGACAAGTTGGTTAGATGTGTGGAGCACTGATAAAATGTTGGTTAGATGTGTGGAGCACTGTTTTAGTTGAACAGACAAGTTGGATGGTTGGAAGTTTGGAGTGTTGGAGAAAGGTTGGTCTGATGTATGGCTAGCATAAGGTGCAGAATGGTTGATGTGCTAGAATAACAAATGGTAATAAATGTTCATTGACCATTTGCTTTCCCAAGTAAATATTCATTTTACAAACTGAAATAAATGACAATGCAATAAATATCCAGATCCAGGAGACATAATGTTCACACTATCATATAATTATTGAGATGATGGGGGTGATAATGGACTGTTACACCTTGTTTTGGATTGAATTTGGATTTGGATTGAAACAAGATTAAATACAAGTGTAGTGCCAGTGGATACTACCAGAGAGTGCTTCCCGGTTCTTATTAGGCTGGGCCTCAAAAACTAAAACAAACTAAGTGGGCCCCCCCTCTCAAACAGAGGAACAATACATTCAAAGACACCACTGCCACAAAAAGATCATGGCAGGACAAATACAGGATTTACTGGGTCCAATTGAGCACCTACATATAGCATACCACACACATACACACTGCACACACACACATAGCACATCACACACACATTGTACACACATACAGTTCATAGCACACCATGCACACAAACACATTGCACATATTTACATAGCACACCATACATTGCATGCATATATATACCATACACACATATTGTACACATTGCACACACTTACATAGCACCCATACACACATACAGGTGTGTCCTCATACACCTGATCTTTCCCTTTTTGCTTAATTTGGCACAAAATGCCTTGCATGGCTATGATCCACCACCACGAGTAGTGACTGGATGGATGTGTAATTTTTTTTTGCCGCAAAAGAATACATATAAAGTCACAGATTAAAGTAGCATATCACAAGTCGTGGCTATGTTGCAGATTCCACTGCATTGTTTATTTGGACATATTGCTTAAATGGGGAAAGGTGTATGTAAACACATCTGTACACATTACACACATACTGTCCATAGCACACCAGACCCACACAGCACATCATACTTACACACACACACACACACACACACACACACACACACACATACACAGTACACCATATACACACACACACTGCATTCACATACAGATCCATCGCACACCATACACACACTTACATAGCACACATACACAGCACACCATATACACGGATTCAGTATGTAGACAATAGGATGGGGGGTGTTCTGTTGAAGACAGATAATTATTTAAAAGAAGCCTAGAAACAATTACATTTAGTAACACTGTATTGCAGAATTAAAGATGATCCCACTAGGTCATTCCAATTACAATAAACAACCATTGGAAGTGGCCTTCCGTGATGGTCCCATTCCCAAAGATGAGTTTTCTTTTTTATTTATTGACTAGCCTATATCACAATCCCAAAATTCAGAAAACACTTGCAGCACCTACTGTGAGACTTATTATTTCTGGTATAGGATCCCTCACTTCAAATGTGTCACAATATTTTTTGCAGATGGAGGGTACAGCCATGGGCACCAGGTTCACCCACTTGTGCAAACACAAAGCAATGGCAAAAAGAGTGCCCATGGCTGTGTGCGGGTATGTGCATGTGCACGCACTTCCATTAGGAATGCATTGGTGTGTATCCATCTGTGATTAAGCATGGCTGGGTGCGAGTAGTCACTGCCACGATGCATGCGCACATGCAAACACATCATAGCAAGGATGATGGAAGACACAGTTGTATATAGAATGGGCCATGCTTCATGAACCTGGTGTACTCTGGCCACTGTATAGATGATAGGTTTATTATTTGGGAAGGGGAAAAACACCCAAAACACCAGGCAAATAAATGTGTTTCTTTTTACAATAAAAATAACTATAACCTTAAGTGTATGCAATGTTTTAGTCACTCATTGGTGAATTTTTGCTGAATCTTCCATTTCTACCACCAATTATAGAAAAAAGTGAACACCATTTTTTTACATTTCTCTAATTGTTAATACATAACATGATATTCAAGACACACATGTGTATTTATACTGTATGTATCTATGTTTATATATATAATTAGTATTATTATTATTAGTAGTAGTAGTAGTAGTAGTATATTAATTTGATTTCATTCATAATTGTAGAATAGGATTTTCCATATATAAGTGACCACAATGACATTTGACATCTATATAATTTGATAAAGGTTTATTGAAAACATAGGGGTAGTTAATATATCATACAGTACAGTAGGTGGGTTTAAGATAACATAGCCATCTAATACACCTGGAGCTTGGTGTGGACCAATAAAATATTGGAGATGGTTTATGTAGGAGGTATAAGAGCTCAACAGAACTCAGCCTCATTAATCTTTAATAAATCCCCCATAATAGGAGCAAAATGCATCAGAGAAACTTGCTGTGAGGTACCCCCGGTGATGGAGCTGGCTTGAGACCTCTGTGTGAACAGTTAAAACACAGACATCATTTTCACAGATGGCATTCAGGCTGCAGTCACTCATTATTCAAATTGCCCAGTGGGTCTGCAGAGTGAAATCTCCCGCTGTGAAGAAGGACTAAGGACTGCCCCAATACTGCTAATATCACTACTTATAACTTACCTGAGGAGAGAACAGGCAATGCCAGTTGGGACTGGTAAAAAATCTCTTATCCAGTATATGGATATGATGCTAATGTACATTTGCAGCCGTTATTAAGCTTTGGACACTGAGCTGTTACCGAGACATTTTGCGAATTTTGTGAATGTTTTAAATGTACTTTTAATAATACTCCACCTTCACAACAAACAGTATTTATTGTTAAGATGCAATATTTTATCATTTATTTTAATTTGCAATCAATTGCATTTAGGTCTTATTTATGTGTGTAGTAAGAATGAATGAATCTATTGTACTTATATAAATGTGACTATATATGTATATATATATATATATATATATATATATATATTTATTTATTTATTTCCATCATGCCAGACTTATACTATGAACGCAGTACTTTATTTTACTTTTTTATTTCTATTTTCCCTCGGAGTGGAAAAATCCAGTGTGCATGCAGGGCCGGCAACAGAAATCTTGGGGCCCGACACAGTGATATCTCTGTGGGCCCCCTCAGATTTTATATATATATATATATATAGAGAGAGAGAGTGAGAGAGAGAGAGAGAGAGAGAGTTATTTATATATCTTAAAGTGCAACGGAATTTGCTACACTATATAAGAAACTGTTAAACAGATACAAATATGTATATCTCTCCTTCATCCCCCTCACACACCACAGTCTGTCTCTCCCCAATGACTCCATGCTGCTTTCTCAGTTCCCTCACTTCATCCCAAATCCCCTCACCAATCCACTCACCTGCACTGCACTCCCCAGTATCCAGATTTGAACAATGCAAAGCAGGTGCCATGTGGACTTCACACCCCAACAGAAAAGGATGGCACAGAGCAGGGGAATCCTGGCCAGCGGATATGCTGCCACAGTGCTGGACCCGGAAGAGCGTGTGCACAGTCACTGTCTGTGAGAGGCTCCTGTCACTCTGAGTCTGCGCCCACACCGCCTATAGCTGGCTTCCCTATTTGGACAATCCCTGCTGTACACTAAGTGGCATATTCTTGGGGCCCCTCTTATCCTTGGGGCCCAGTACAGGTGTCCCCTTTGACCCCCCCTGTCGCCGGCCCTGTGTGCATGTACAGGTACTTGTAGGACCTGTGACTAATCTTTAGATATACTGTAGATGTACTTACAGTTGTTTTCTTTTTTTTATTTACAGTATTGCTTAATTAGTGAAGAAGCTGATACAGAAATAAAAAAAATTGAGGATACTTACATCACTGATGCAAGTAAGAAAAAGCTGCCCAAGACTGTGCCACACCTACAATGTCACCACATTTCAAATAAACATAAAGAAATCTCAGAAAATTTGGAGGGGCTCAAACCACAAAGTGCTAATTAGCACATCACATAAATAAAAAATGTAAATCATATACAATATGTTCTTTCTTGAGTAATCCGTTATATGGTAGATTTATTTTCTTTCAATCTATGCAGTGCGTGTTATAATATTTAAAGACGTATGACTTACAATGTTTTCCATTTACTTTAAAACTCTGTTCAGATTTTCTGATTTCTGGTAGAGGGGGAATTAGCTGTAGCGAATTATTCACAAACTGTCATGATCCCCATTAGGGAAAAGACTGCAATTGTTAGGTAGTGATACAGGGTCTGGAAAGTGGCTAGTCGATGTACTTTGCCCTTTGAAGAGTAGACAAGACTAATAAAAGTAGTTAGTTATTTTTCTTTTTAAGTGGCATAAAAAGTGAGTGTAAGTTGGTAGCATGAGTGTCTAAAATTGATTGCAAACTAACAAAATCCTTAAATCTTTTAGGGTCTAGGTGGCCCCTAGCCATTCTATTGAAATTTCCATTACACAACAGTGTACAGTATATACACATGGTGTTTAATGATGTTACTACTTGCCCTCATGCCTCCATTATTTGTGTTTTTAATGTTTGAGTACCAATATACAGTAAGTCTGTCATTTATTAATTTACGCTGGCTGCCACCAACCCTAGTAACCTCTCTGTCATCCAAGCAGTGAATTATAATTAAGGAGTCCAACTACTTAGCAGCCAGACAGCCAATCAATCAATCAATCAATCAATCAATCAATCATATCCAAGATGAGCCACAGTTAATCAGGGCCTCAATGGCTCCATTACATTCTGCAATGTGCCATTGTACATAAGAAAACCAATTATCAAGGAAATATATTTGCAGCTGGAAAAATGACAAACCAATATATATATATATATATATATATATATACATTTAATTAGATTATTTGTTTCTACTTAAATACTTCCTAAATATTTGTAATCTAAATAAATGGTAGGTTGAGTTAATTAGTCCTAGTTTAATGACAGATTAAGGCAATTTAAGCGTGCTTTAAAAACAGTAGTGACTTTGTTTTATGAAACCTCAACAACTTCTTTGAAGTTTATGCCAAGGGCAAATATATGTAGATTTCCTTTTATCTGCTGAATATCTAAGTAGTTAATTATTTTTTGAGGTCAAAGGTTGAGTTTAGACTGCGCTTATCAAATAGTGTTTGACAGATGGAGGTACTAATAAGGGTCATAGCCGTATTAAATAGTCTCATAATACCTTGAAAACATTGCTGTTTTGCAGCACAAGCATCTAAAAAAATAATGACACTGTTTTTTTTTTGTTTTTTTATGTGCCAAACAGCAAACTTGAAAGTTTTATAATATCCTGTCATATACAATGTAAAAGTACAGTATTTAAAGATGACATTAGCTAATCAGGCCAAGCTCCAAAAAGTTAAACACATGGTTTTACATTTAATATTATTGAACCAGAATGTGCCTTCTGCAATATCTGTTCTCTCCAAACATTTTGAGACTCACTTTATCTTAGCTTAATGAGGAGAAGTGCCTGTTCCCCACAGACGTCTCTACCAGCGACGTGCAGTGCCTCCCCTGTCCCTAATGATTACATTACATAGAAGATACTTATGACACAGATTCTGTGTCATAAGTATCTGTTATCCTTTCTATTATTAAAATCATGTAAATAAAAAAAGTTTTAAATGCGTTCAGAGGCACCACTCTCAGTGCCTCCTGCTGTCAATATATAAGGGCTGGAAACGGGGACGGGGCCAAACATCGGGCAGTAGAAGCCCATTAAAAAAGACAGATAAGTAGCACCCATAGAAGTGCCTCTGTGACAGGGGCGTGCTTTCAGCCCATATGAGAGCACGCCCCTGTCACTAACACTGATGTGATTGGGCAGTGGGTAGGGCCAGACTGGCTGCCCACGGGCAACACCCCCCCCGCCCCCTGATCTGAAACCAGTGGCAGCCGATAAACCTCCTCCCCCCCCCCCCCCCGCTCTCTCTGCTGGAGTTTACAGCTGCCGTCGTGGCCGCATCATATGCAGGGAGAGCAGGGCTGCAGTGGAGGTCCTGCCCCCCTCCCAGGGCCACCCGCCGCTGCCGGCTTTCTCATAGACAGTACCAGTGCTCAGAGCCATGGACTCTGGGGCACTGGCAGCAGGCAGCGCTCCTGCCATCGCTGCGCTGCCCGCTGCCAGTGCCCCAGAGTCCGGGGCAATGTGGCCACTGTAGTGTTCGGGTTACGGCCGGGAGGGGGAGGAGGAGCCGCGTTCTCAGCTCCTCCCCCCAGAGTCAATAATGAACCCTGTGTGGAACTGGCCAGTCGGAGGGGGAGGAGGGGCATCTCTCTCAGCTCCTCCCCCGTACTCCCTAATTCTGCATGTGTGGGACTCCACGGCTAGAGTGGGGAGGAGGGGTCAATCTCCCAGCTTCTCCCCTATATCATACTTCTCCATGTCCCCTGACGTCCCGAGCACCAAAACGACCATGGGAGGGAAGCAAAGGCACTGACCATTTTGATGTGCAGCAGCAGCACATGATTGTCCACGCCACAGAGGCCAGGTAGGAGAAACAAAATCCTGGAGTTGTACAAGTGACAAGTGCTGTTCAGCATCTCTTTGTCTGTCCATTGGCCCCCTTCTCTCTCTCTTTCTTTCTATCTATCTCCCCCTCAGCTCCCACTCTCTCTTGCCCCCTCTCTCTCCCTCCTTCCCTCTGCCCTCTCTCTATTGCACATTATCTCTTCCTTGGCCCCCCTATCTCTCTATCCACCCCCTCTCTCTCTTTCTCTCTATTCTACCCCCCTCCATCTCCCACTTCACTGTTTCTCCTTCTTGCCTTAATCCCCCATTTGTAACTGCTTGTCCTTGCATTAACTAGTTCTGATTCTTACTTAAATACTGGCTTATTGCTATATTTGGTGGTCTTCTCCTATTCCTCCTCCCTCTCTCTCTCATCTTTCCAGTCACCCCTATTCCTCCTCTCTGCCCTCTCCCTCTATTCCTCTCTCACTCCCATCTCCACTGATTTCTTCTCTCTCCTGTTTACCCGCTACTTCTCTTTACCGTATACCCCTATTCCTCCTCTCTCTCTCTCTCTGCAATCTCCTCTATTCCTTCTCTCTCTCTGATCTCCCTCTATTCCATCTCTCTCTCCCATCTCGATCTATTCCTTCTCTCTCGTCCTTCTCCCCCTATTCCTTCTCACTCTTACTTCTTCCCCTATTCTTCTCTTGCTGCCTGCCGTCTCCCCCATTCCTCCCTTCTCCCTCTATGTTGTCTCCCCCCTATTCCTCCTCTCTCTCTCTCTTTCTCTTTCTCCTGTCTCCCTCTATTCCTTCTCTCTCTCTCCCTTCTCCCTCTAGTCCTGCTCTCTTCCTTCTCTCACTTGCTTATCCCCCTATTCCTCTCGCTCTGTCTGCCCTCTCCCCCATTCCTACTCTCTCCCTTTGTGTTGTCTCCCCCTATTCCTCCTCTTTCTCCTGTCTCCCCCTGTTCCTCACATCTCCATACTTCTCCTCTCTCTTCCATCTCCCCATATTCCTCCTCTTTCTTTCCCATAAATGTATAACAATTGACAATATATTAGCCTCCTAATCATCACAAGTTTGATGAGCAGGCAGGCTGCGGGCATTGGCGGGGGCGGTGGCAGAAGCGGGCATTGGCTCGGTGGCTGTAGGAGTCATCGGTGGTACTCGAAGGACATTATGGCTGCAGTGCCTCACCAGCCACTGACCTCACCGCACGCTACTGGTCTCTATGGGACCTTTCCCAGAGGGAAGCATTTTAAAGTTGGCAAGTACTGTATGTTGTCCCTTTCTCGACCACTCTCCACCTACCTTTTAGGTTTCTGAAATCACTGTAGCCGTCTTTTCTAGATGTGCAAACATTACTAACTGCTGTATGTAGGATAGGAACTATGCTTACCTAGGCAAATGTAACAAGTTCTTATTGTGAAGTGCTAAATTCACGGCCTAACCAATTTTGTTCCAAGCCAAGTTCCATGAAAGGAAAAATGGTATGCATTCAATATGGTGACATCCACCATGTCAACATCATATTGCTGACACCAGAGTGTTGAATTTTATGATGTTGACATAGGGCCTAATTCAGATCTGAATTTAGCTCATCTACGATCATTTTCTCAGACATGCGGGGTGAGGGCGGAGTTTTTTTCCTGCCCTTACAGCATGTTAATGTTTTCTCTAATCTCCATTTGTGGTTGGGTGTTTTGTTTTATTTATGCTGCATTGTAACCTCGTGGGCTCGTTTCGCTCGTCCACACTTCAGGCACGGTGTCTCGCTTCAATCGCCACCGATTACTATTCCAAACAGTTGGTGACATTGACCCAGTGCATTATGGGAAAAGTCCTCTCAATGATGTGAAACTAAACCCTACCATTTACCACTAGACGAGGCCTGTTTCTACACATGTATGCTTGGGTGAGCCGGATAATTTCTTATGTATGTATAATAAAGCTGAAAGTCTGGACTTCTGCTTCATTTTTACTAATGAGAAATCAAAAAAGTATAAAAATAGATTTAATTTATTCAACAAAAAATATTCCATGTAAAAAATGCCTTTAATCTGAGAATATATATTATTTGTATGCATTTTTCTGGTATCTTCACCCAGACATGGCATTAACAAAACAAATGCTTGTACCACCACATTACATAGGCATCCCCAGGCAGAAACTTATTGATTGCAGGTACTGGATGAAGAAATAAATTGTTGATATAAAGGGCATTTTGCATTCTTATAAAAACAAATAAATCACAGAAATAGAGAAAAAAGGCAACACACATGAAATAAACAATAACACGCATTCAATACATGCCTACAGTTTATTTGCAATAAATTCCTTCTGGTTTTCTCTTATCATTATCCATGATTAAGGGCAGCACAGAAATTTTGAACATTCTGTAACTGTCTGTTAAAATACCATAAGTCAAAATGCAAATTGACTATATCCTGAAGGTTTAGTGTTGAATTCTTTAAGTGCCTATTGTTTTGCTCACATATCGTGAGATTCATAGTATAAGTACTGAGGTGAGTATCATAGAGATATAATGAAATTATTCATAGCTTGTTCACTGTTTACTCACGAAGGAATTCCATGTAAGAAATAATTTATCACTAAGCTGACCATCGGCGAAGGCTTTACTATTTACAATAATATCTTAGCATAATAACAAATAATAACTTAACCTTAAATAACCGCATGCAGACTTGTGTTTGGTAAAAAATAAATTCCACTATTTATTTTGTGAAATAATTGTAAAAAAAAAGAAGGCTGGAAATACAGGTGTGTCCTCTTACATCCTTGCTGCAGTCAAGCTAAACAGCCCTAGAAGTTGCGCAGAGCGTCTTTTTTATTGCATCTTTTTTGTGCAAATGAGTCTAATATGCAAATTAATAGAATAGGACGCACAGATAGCTGATGATTAAAATGATATGTGGCATGCCTATATTGTGTGTGTAGTTGCAGCTCAATCTGCATCCGAAATACCATGATACAGTGTTTTCCATGAAAACGCTGTAGCATAGTATTTTTTATGCAAATACAGTCGCAGTCACGGCACCGTGGGGAGGAGTGAGCCCACCCGCCAAGTGCCAACAGGCCCCCTTCTCTCTTTAAATGCCCCTGTGTAGAGATATCAGATAACCACAATTGTTTTTTATTAAATGCAGGCTTTATTATAAGGTTGTAAAATAAAAATTATTTTAAGGGATATAAACAAGATCTGTGCATTGTTTATCTACAGTCAGACAGACAGATTAATGTGATTGCTTCTCAAAGCTTTACTGATTGGCTTTATTTGGTGATACTGGCACCAGAGATTGTAAGCTTATAGGTGAGTGAACATTTCTTTCCCAAAACTTTTATATACAGTAGATAGATAGAGAGATAGAGAGATAGTAAGATAGATAGATAGATAGAGAGATAGATAGAGAGATAGATTTGAAACACAAAAAGACAACTAAAAAGTATTAATTACAGCATTCTCAAAACCTTGGAACTGCTGTTCCTCCTGGGTCATAGAGATGAAAACTATTGCTAATATGGTAGAATTTTGAACACTTGGATAATGATCATATAAATAATAATCTGATTATGTCAATAAAAATGCAAAACGCTTATCTACAATTCATGGATTCATGTTATGTACTCCTCTTCCTTATTTTGTGATTTTAACTGATATCCTGTGAAATTCTTTTGGCCCTACTAACTGCAATAAACGCACATACCAAAAGTACCTGACACAGACAAATGGGCAGCAACATTGTAGTATTTTACATAAACTGTATAATATAAATAAAATGTGTCTATCTATACAGTATATTAAAAGGAGAAGGAGGACTTTTATGAGTGACATATTTCTGTGATGCCGTTGTCTGACCAGGACACATCATATACCAAATTAAAGGTCTTGGTGCATAGATATGCATAAAAAATGTTGACATTGTAATTGGTTACTTTGTTTAGGAGTTATGTCTCAAAATGTCCGCCTGCCATTTACAATGCATCAACATTGTCTCCTGGAAAATGTGCCAATTGGTGAACTCTCCCTGTGCACCTGCTAAGTGACCTGGAACGTGTGACCTCCTGGGTGGGCTGGAAACTGTGGCAATTATTTTTCAGCCACCCACTAGGCTCGGATTTTTTAAAAAAGAGGAGAAAATGGGTAAAATGTTCTGCCCAACAAACTTTTGCCCAGCTAGTTATCTGATGGAAGTTATGCTTGGAGCAAGAGAGTCCAGTAAGTACACACACTGCACAGATGAACTCCCAGCACTGGCCGTGACTGCAAGGAAGAGTTGTGCGTGTGCAGAACCCCAACCCCAAGGAAGTCCTGTGTGTGTGCAGGACGCAACAATCTGATTTTGTACAAAAACTATCAGGTTTCCACACAAATCAAAATCAGGCCCAGTTTGTAACTAAATTGTAAGCACAGCCTGAATAATTAGAGAGAACAAAATAACCACAGTATGTATTTATGCATGAAGCATTCTATTGTCATATGGGGTAAATGTACTGAGCTGCTTTTTGAGGGTTCAAAACAGGTGATTTTCAGCAATTCGGCCAGCCATTTTAAAAAAAGCATTATTATTAAAGGCAAATAATAATGTTGCCATTTTCAAAATTGGCAGCTTGCTGGAAATCTTACATTTTGAAAACCTACATCTCAATATATTTACCCTATGCGGTCATAAATATAATGTCTGTAAAATGAACAAAAATAAGGAGAATTTGTTTTTCTTTTGCATTAAGTTAAACACTATTTTTTCCTTAAGCAATACATTTGCAGTAAATTAATTATCCTTCTGCAAATTAAAAGATGTACTGTTGCCCACTCGAGACTCAAAAATTAATCCAAAGATCAAGGACTTTATTTATTAGATTGTTTGCTTGTTCCCAAATCAACTCAGATGAGTCTTTCTGATTTTTGTGTTTCGTTTCATGAATCAAGCTGACATCTGTCATTACGAGACTCTATCTCTTAAGTCCTCCACAGTGCCATGGTCGAGGGAGCCTGGCTGCCTTCATATGGCTCCTTAGGAGCTTGTCTTGTGATATAGCCAACACGATCAATGCAATGGAAATATCCTAAATTGCATTCACAAGGATTCTAAATCTCTCAGAATGAAAAAGTAATAATAGGAATGAGATGACTGTTTCTCCCTCATTTTTGCTGCAAATATATATATATATATATATATATATATTTATATATATACATATACAGTATATGTATGTATATATATATATATATATATACAGATGGAGCTACGCTCATCTAGACTTCTCCTGTGTGCCTAGGTGCACCATGGTTTATTAGCAGAAGACTTTCATCTATTGTTCTCGGCTACAATACAATACAGAGAGAAAAACACAGCAGGGGATTAAGTCATTACAGCAGAGGATTAAGTCCGACTGCCCTGGCTCAATTAATCCTATTAAAGGCAAAGATGAGGAGGGCTACATCTGTATATGTAATAGATATACCACTCTTGGGTGATGCATAAGGCTGCAGGCAGAGTGTGTTCAGTCATCCAAAGCATGTGTATATCAGAGCGCGACCTCACACTCAAGCGTGGTAGGTATATCATACCTGATGACTAAGCACATTGGGCATTTCCTGGGCTGAAAACATCATCTTCAGTTAGCAGACAGGTGGATCAGATACCACGACTGTAGCATGTTCTGGAGCTCTTTTGATCGGGAGACTTGCAGGCGATGCTGGGAGTATGAGATGTTCACCCATATATGCTATGTTGAGCAAAAATGTATGTATGTGTTGAATTTTAAGACAGATATTATATTTATGACTACGAACATCACTATTGTGCGCCCTTTTGTTCTGTTTCTTTATAGATATACAGTATATACTGTATATATATATATATATATATATATGTATAGTACTGTTAAAAGGTGTTAATAGTTTATTTTTATCAATTACATCACTATTGTGCGCCCTTTTGTTCTGTTTCTTTATAGATATACAGTATATACTGTATATATATATATATATATATATATATATATATGTATAGTACTGTTAAAAGGTGTTAATAGTTTATTTTTATCAATTAAAGAAATGCATGATCAGCGAATGATCAGAAGAAAAATCTACTGTATATCAAATCAATATTTAGTGTGACCACCCTTTGCCTTTAAAACAGCATCAATTCTTCTAGGTACACTTGCACAGCTTTTGAAGGCACTCGGCAGGGTGGTTGTTCCAGACATCTTGGAGAACTAACCACAGATCTTCTGTGGATGTAGACTTGCTCAAATCCTTTTGTCTCTTCATGTAATCCTGGACAGGCTCGATGATGGTGAGATCAGGGCTTTGTGTGGGCCATATCATCACTTCCAGGACTCCTTGCTTTTCTTTACGCTGAAGATAGTTCTTAATTACATTGGCTGTATGTTTGGGGTTGTTGTCCTGCTGCAGATTAAATTTGGAGCTAATCAGATGCCTCCTTGATGGTATTGCATGATGGATATGAAACTGCTTGTATTCCTCCGAATTAACGTACAAAGAAACGGGAAACTTTGAGCGTTATTGCCGTCCTGACTTAGAGGCTGCTTAGAAAAAAGCCTTGTCATTGACTAGAGAGATGTGCCTGACTCCTAAAAATAGTGATTATAAAAAAAAATTGCCATTCATCTCTATGTTTTTTTTAGGCAAAATGTATTTTTAGTCCTTGTAGTGCCACCATGCTGATGTTTATTACAGGGTTCTGTCCTGGGTCCAGGGAGAACATTGAGGCTGCATAAAGAACTTTAAGTGGAGTGACGGCCATTTGTGGACTTATATGTATATATTAAAGATGTGCATCTGCCCATTTTAGCTGGATGTAGTGTTGGCTTTAATTCATTGCCCAGTTTTGCGCAAAATGTTGTGACTGGTTTTGGTTTTGGTCTTGCATATTTTTCAAGATGTCATCATCACTACCATCCTCTCCCTCATCAGTGCATACACCATCCTCACACAATATTAATTGATCCCCACTGGATCCACTATTATAGAATTCTCTGTACTTTGATGTAATTGCCATTAAAGGTCTTCCCCATGGAATTTGTAATTCATTTTTATGAACATCCTCTTTTCCAGATTTTGAGATAGAAGCCTCCTACGCTAAGTTCATACTGGAGAGTGAGCAGCTAAAGTTACGCAAAGCCAGTTTGTACAAGAACCTCCAAATTGTCTTTTCTTCTTTCCAGTAGTCAAAAGGACTCTGTGACATACCTATTTAGATGGTGTCATGAAAATAATCTTCCACCATTCTTTGGGTGGTGACCGTATCAGGTGGAGTTAGGGTAGAGGTGTCACTAATTTTAGGCAATTCTTTTAGATCCAACCAAATGTTTAAATGTTGTGTTGACTCCTCTGCATCACCACTGGGTCTTTTGGGAAGGCTTACTTTTTTCCTGGCAGCTGACGGAGAAACTGAGGGAGAAGATGTTGTTGTGTCAGGTACCACTTGAACTGTCAACTTGCTCTGTGCATCTCTTAAGATCTGAGTCAGCAAAATCTAGTGACCAAATTTGACCAAATTTCAAGATATTGGCAACACTTGCATCCTGGTCCTAATTAAGGACTTAATCTACTTGTCTAACATACTTATTGGAATCATTTCAATATATCTCCTCCTTCAATTTCTCAAGCTGCATTTCCAAAAGTCTAATTAGGGGAATCACCTTACTCAAATTGCCAGTGTCTGAACTCACTTCACAGATGTCTACTTTGAAGGGTTTCATCACCTTACACAACATGGAAAACATTCTCCACTGCACTCCAGAAAGGAAAATTCCCCCTCCTCTGCCAATGTCATGGCTTGCTGTGTAGCCTTCATCAGAAAAATACTTTTATTTTCTGCTGAAGAATTAAATTATCTGAAAGTTTAGCTGCTGGTGTGGACCCAGGCTTTTGCTTGGTGCACAGCTTTCAGTCTCATTCCAGATAGGTACCACTGCCAAGCTGTTGGTGTATAACCTGTTTGCATTGATTGTTGATTGTGTCACTGCTCTGCACTATTCTCTGCTATTAATTGTGTTTTTCTTGTAACTGTCATAGGACTGTACTGTAGATAGGGTAGTACACTGCACCTAGCTGTAGTTTCTGTTTTGCAGCAGGTAATGATAAGTTAATTGTTGCATTTAGGTCATTTATGCTTCTTTGCTAGTGTGACCTGGAATATGCTACCTGGTAGTCTGGTTAACCTAGTTAGAATGCGGGAGGGATGTGTATATGTTTCTGGCAAATGCAGTGCAGTAATTTCCGTGACAGAAGTGTCGGGACCACTTGCTACCAGGTTTGAGTTTAAATCCAAGTGGGCAAAAGGACTCAGTGGCTAAACCTAACTATACCCTTGGTGAACCCTAACCTCCCATCTCACAGCCTAACCATTCACCCGGTGCCTAACCCTAACTTCCCATCCTGCAGCGTAACCCTCCCCCTGGTGCCTAACCCTAACCATTCCCCTGGTGGTTAACACTATGCTCCCATCCCATAGCATAACCCTAACCTTCCCCCTGATGCCTATCCCTAACTGCACTTCTGATACCTAACCCTAACCTTCCATTCTGCAGCCTGACCCTAACTCTCCCCCTGGTGATTAACCCTAACTTCCCATCCTGCAGCGTAACCCTCCCCCTGGTGCCTAACCCTAACCATTCCCCTGGTGGTTAACACTATGCTCCCATCCCATAGCATAACCCTAACCTTCCCCCTGATGCCTATCCCTAACTGCACTTCTGATACCTAACCCTAACCTTCCATTCTGCAGCCTGACCCTAACTCTCCCCCTGGTGATTAACCCTAACCTCCCATCCAGCAGCCTAACCCTCCCACTGGTGCCTAACTCTAACCTCCCCCATAACTGTAACATCTCCTCCCAAAGCCTAATCCTAACTTTCCCTCCTGCAGCCTAACCCTAACCCCCCCCCTCCGTAGCCTAAACCTAACTTAACTCTAACCCCAAACCTCCCATCCCACAGCCTATCCCTGACCTTCCCTGGTGCGCTGAATCCCCCGATGTGCACCCCGGTGCCTAAGCCTAACCTCCCCCATGCACCGTTCCCCCCCCCACCTGGTGCACTCAAATCCTCCAGTGTGCTGAGTACTCCCCCTAAAGAAGAGGCAGCTCACTTGGTTGTGACATAATCAGCGGTCCTTTGGCCCACTTGGATCTAGTATCTACTTTGCCGAAGGTACCAGTAAGAGAAGGGTCATGGGCACAAAAAGCTGCAGCCAAGAGCACCTGGATAGAAAGCAGCCTTCCGGCCTGGTAAGCAGGGGTTAAAGTGGACGGAATGGGGTGGAACTGCGTTCCGTCAGTTCCACTTGGAGAAGGAACGCAGTTCCGCCTCCTCTGGCTCACCTAAACCGGCGATGTGTCCCCGTCGCTGCAGGGAGATGCCAGGTGCCTGCTGAGATTGTGTTACCAGCGGGCACCTGTTTACCTCTCTACAGCGGCAGTCGGAGGCAGGAGCTCAGTATTGAGCTCCGGCTTCTGGCGCTGTCACTGTGCGCTATGGAAGAGACGTCATGACGTCTCTCCCATAGTGCCGAGGAGCGGGCACTCAGAGGACTGCAGAGGCCGGACACAGAGCGGGGCTTGGTGATTATGGTCTGTGTTTTGTCTGTTTTTTTCCTTTGTAGCGGCGCATCTACTGGGGGGCATTACTACTAAGGGGCATCTACTGTGGGCATTACTACTGGGTGGGCATCTACTGAGGGCAAACTCCTGGGGTGCATATCTACTGGGGGCATTACTACTGGGGGGCATCTACTGGGGTCAAACTACTGGGGGACATTATTACTGGGGGCCAACTACAAGGGGGCAAACTACAAGAGGGCAAGCTACTGGGGGCAAACTACTGGGGCAAGCTACAAGGGGCAAACTACAAGGGGCAAGCTACAAGGGGTCAAACTAAAAGGGGGCAAGCTTCTGGGGGCAAACTACAAAGGGGCTAACTACTGGGGGCAAACTACAGGAGGGCATTACTACTGGGGGGCATAACTACAGGGGCATTACTACTGGGGGCGTAACTACAGGGGCATTACTACTTGGGGCTAAACTACTGGGGGCATAACTACAGGGGCTAAACTACTGGGGGCATTACTACTGGGGGCTAAACTACATGGGTCAAACTACTTGAGGGCTAAACTACTTGGGGCATTACCACTGGGAAGCTAAACTAAAGGGGGGGTAAACTATTGGGGTCATAACTGCAGGGGCATTACCACTGGGGGTATAACTACTAGGGCTAAACTACAGGGGGCTAAATGACTGGGGGCATTACTACAGGCAATATTACTACTGGGGGCAATACTGCACAGGGGCATTACCATTAAGGGCATTACTACTGGGGGCCCTACTAATGAGGGCATTGTAAAGGGGCACTTCATAAGGGGCATCACTCCTGGGGACATAAGGGGTACTAATATTGCGGGCATTGCATAAGGGGCACCACTACTATGGGGTCTATATAAGGACACTACCACTGTGGGCACTACCAGTACAGGCGCGCGCAATACCTTTATTACGCGGGCGTCGTGCGGAGGGGGGGTGAGTTCCACCACCTCTCTTGGACCACTTTAAGCACTGCTGGTAAGTATGAGGCTATAGAATACAAAGAGATGTGTGAACCGAGCCATGTGCTCCCTCTACCACCTTACTCAGCTGCTGGCACAATCAAAATAGTAACACACCTAATTCCTCCAATAATACACTCTGCAAAAACAATGAATTGCCTGCGTTGTAAGATGAGGGAATATGTATAATGTGCCATGTGTAAGGGGCATTACTGAGATATAATATGTAAGGGGCATTACTGTGAGGCATAACGTGTGAGGGGCATTATGGTGCGTGGCATATTGTGTAAGGGGCATTACGGTGCATGCATTATGTGTTATAATGGGCATTACTGTGCATGGCATAATGTGTTGTATGGGGCATTACGTCTATTCACCAGGAGAGAGGGGCTGGGGGCAAAGCCAGCAGCTCACAGAGAGCTGGGCATACCCCCGCAGCTGCGAAAAACGAGGGTGAGGCCAAGCCCCCTAATTTTTCCCGTGCACCTCCGGCGTGTGCATATGTCCCTTCCTGGTCCATTAGGAAGTTGTGGGAGGTATACTTGTATGTTGTTCTAATATTAATTATATTTGTAAGAGCACAGACAGACAGAAGTAGGAGGACTCAGGAATAGTAAGGGGAGGAGTCTCTACCAGGAGTCAGTAACACAATTTCTGACACAGTGCTAAAACTGGGACCACCCATTACTAGATCTCTAGTTTCGCCTATGTGCCGGGATATAGGGGGCTATTCAGAGGTGGACTCAGTGTTCCAAAAATCACCCATTTGCGGCTCACTGTGCATGTCCAATCAATCATTATGCAATCGCATCATGATTGACAAGCGTCTGATGGCATTGACGTGACATTTGGAGGAGAGTGGACCAGGAAATGCAGGCGTGTCATGGCCGTTTCCTGAGATTGGAAACATAGTGGCAGTGCGCCTGCCTATGCAGCCAGGCTGCGTAGGCAGGGGTTAACCTGTATTTGCAGTTCAATTGTGATCACATCGCAGGGCAGCGCCACACATGCTGAGTGGCCTTGCCCAGTGCTGCACTGCCCCCGCATGTGATTTTGGTGGTTGCAGATTTTGTTCAAATAGCAAATTCTGCGACCAACTCTGAATAACCCCCATAGCCTGGTGATCAGTGTGACTGCTATGGAGGCACCTAGTTTCAAAGAGCCTATGCTTGTATTGCCCTTCCATTCCACTTTCAGCTTTTCCAGGCATAAAGAAGTCAGGGATGTGTAAAACTCGTAATATGAACCTTTGCACATTACAAAAATGCATATTTTATGGAAAGAAAAACTGACTTGTGATGAACTTGAAATGATCCTCAATGTGTTTTTACAGAAGAATTTGCTGAAAACAAAGTGGAAGAAAAGTATTTTCCTTTCTTAGTTCCTCTCAGATGGACTTCTAAAAACATCAGTTCTGCCTGTTTATTTTTCCACCGCAAATACATTTCCACTTTTAAATACAGTAGAAGCAGATCCTTGTAGCCCAACCATGAACTTTAGGTTAAGAAGGCACATAAGGAGTTAAAATTAAATGATAAGTTGAAAAGAGCTATAGTGGCTGAATGAGAAGCATTTATAATGTAACGTGTTAACAGGGCCTTTCTTCCTCCACTCCTTGCCGTTTTCCAAGTAGCATGCTTTTGCAGCTTTAATTTGATTTTTCAGATAACATCCCTGTTGTAGAAAACATGACTGAGGTAAGCAAATAGATAATCAGAAAAAGAAAATCTCTGACTATAGCGAAGAATAAATACTACTTATCCAGATAAAGTCAACCAAGCCGCTCAGACCTGAAGCATGCCCTTTCTTTCAATTGAAAACCTTTTGTGCATTACAAAAGGCCATGTGGATTTTTTAAACCATTGTTGTAGGCACCAATTCCAACTTCAATAAAAATCCCTTCCACAACAGCCATATTGAACCAGTATCCACATATATGTACATAAATTGGATTACATCTACTTTTTGCTAGATTTGTTGTGGGGAGTGGATTTAAAATATACTAAAATGTGTAAGATTATTTGCACAGATGACTGAGGTGGTTTGCTGCTAACATACGGTATTGCTTATAAATAGAAGACTGGTGCAAATCTCTGTAGCATAGTTGGAATAGTTTTGTGAATATGTTAACAATTTCTTTAGACAGTTTTGTGTCCCTGTGGCTTGTGACTCTGCTGACCATTCAAAGAGCTATATCCTAGAGGGTTAAATTACTAAATATCTTTTTTCAAAATTCTCAAATGGAGACAAAAGGGGAGCTTTATCAAAGCTTTGAGAGAGTTATAATGGGGAGAGATATGTACCAAACAATCAGCTCCTGACATTTTTCAAACAGCCTGGTTAGTACGTTATCTCTCTCCACTTTATCACTCTCCAAGCTTTGATAAATAGCACCTAAAAAGTTCACTCTGAAGAAAAAAATGGCAAAAAAATAGTATTTTTAAATATCATTTACCTCAACCTTCGTTAGCACATTTTTATTTCTTGCACAAAACAAAATACTGGCTGGATCTCCCATAGCCAGAGACCTGAATACCAGAATATTCCAGCCATGTAGTGACATCATGACGTGACCCAACATCATCATGTCACTCGTGTGGGGGACAGTCAGTGGGGGAGTAACTTTGCAGCCATTCCCTCACCCCAAGTCCTTCCTGGCCCTGCCACCAACCACCCCCAGCACACGCTTGCCCCACTGTCGCCAGGACCTGTCGCAGATCCCCCGCTGCCCCGCCGGACCCGCCACTGACAGGTATTCTGTTATCCAGAAAAATCCCATATTTGGAATGCTGCTGGACCCCAGCATTCCAGATATGGGAGACTCAACCTGTATATATTTTTTAGCAATAGTAATGATGTAATGATGTTTGTATTAACGACTAGATATTCATGGTATAATTAATTAATGCCAATGGCACCCCAAAAGAACCCATCCTAAATTACAAAAAAAGTGATTCATATTTACAGCATTACAGAGGATACAGTTTAGACAAAATAGAGGAACCCATTTTTTGCACCATACTTATACTGTATAATTAACTTTCGACAGTGATCAAAGCCTCTGATTAAGTTGGTAGGTGTGACAACAGAAACAACTGGCAGGTTCATTGTTCCTGACTATTGAAATAAAACCATTAGACATCAACGCTGGTCACACAGAATAAAAAGAACATTTGTGTTGGATGTTGGCTTTGCAATGTCACAATGAGCAGTGCCAGATTAAGGTTGTATTGGGCATGGAGCTGAAATTTATGAAGGGTTAAATGTGTGCTACTGCAAAGGTGTGTGACCAGCATGGTGGGGGTGTAGGTACTAATGTGGAGGTGTGACCAGTGCTGTATATACAGTATATTTGGGGAAGAACAGTGTAAGATTGGATGAAGACGGGAGGCAGACAGGAGAAAGAAAGTAGAAGATTAGAGAGAAACCGGGAAGAACAGTGGGATATGTTATGAAGACGGGGAGAGAGACAGAGAAGAACAGGGGTTAGATGGGAGGAAGACAGGATAGGGACAGGGGGAAGAACAGTGGATGTTGGGAGAGAGAAAGTGGGGAAAAGTACAGGGAAAATGGGGGCTATGCCACAGCAATGGCTGGTGACTGTTAGATAAAAAACAAAAAAAGCTGTGGCCCTGCATTGAACCCCATGTGGAATGTTTGCTTAGGTGAACAGGGAGAGCTGAGAAGAAGAAGGGAGGGAGACAGGAGAAGAACAGGGTAAGATAGGAGGCACAAAGGGGAGAAGGGAGGAAGAAAAGGGGCTAGATGGGAAGAAGACGGGAGGTATGGATTGGGATTTATTTGCCATAGGTCGGGATGTCGGCGGTCAGAATACAGCCTGCGGCATCCTAATGATCTGAATCCCAACAAGGGGTATACTTTCCCCCCTGGTTCCCTAATCTTAACCCACCCTCCCCACAGCCTAAACCTAAACCCTCCCCCAGCCTAACCCTAACCCTCCGTGGTGGTGCCTTAACCTAACCCCCCCCCCCCTCCCCCACAGCCTAAACCTACCCCCCTTCCCCTCAGCCTATCCCTAACCCTCCCTGGGGAATGTCTAAACCTAACCCCACATCCCAGCAGCCTGAACTGACACCCCCCATCGGGATGCAGCCTAACCCTCCCCCCTGCAACCTAAACCTAACCTTTTCCCCTGTAGCTTATATGTCCTGCATACCAGGGGCTGGTCATTTGGGATCCCACCTGATAACGGCATTCCGAATAGTGTCAGAATTCTGGTGTCGGGATTCTGACTGCCGTTATCACGACAGGATCCCAGAGGGAGACAGGAGGAAGAACAGTGGAAGATGGGAGAAAGACAGGGGGAAGTACAGTGGAAGACAGTGGGGAGACAGAGGAAGATGGGAGTAAAATGGGGAAGAACAGGGGAAGATGGGAGGAAGACCACAGGAAAACAGATGGAAGAACTGGGGAAAAAAGAGACTTTTCCACAACAGTGGCTGGTGACTGCTACATAAAAAAGCTATGGCCCTCAAAAGATGATAGATAGATAGATAGATAGATAGATAGATAGATAGATAGATAGATAGATAGATAGATAGATATGTTTTTAGACTTACACCTGATTTCAAAGCCCTAGAGGATGGATGCTGTTGATCCTCCTTCCATCAATGGGCCAATTTGCGCTATTCTTTAATTGAATTTGTTGCTGAAAGGGCCCTTCTATTGGCTATTCTGGAATATCAGTCATTACCCTGCTTCCCAAAGGTTGGCCCCTCCACATACACAATTGATCTATGTCCCTTTGAAAAAAGCAGCAGTATTTGGCTATGAAACGTGTCCGCTGTTCCTTCCTGTCACTCCTAAACTCATTGGATGGACTTTTTCTTTGCTGAAACATCACTGGACCTCCATTTAAACAACCTTTTGTTGGACATTCTTCTCCTTACTAAAGAATCGGATTCCACCAAAATGACACCATAATTCTGTTGAGGACCCTATACTCTGAACATTCATGCATATGGGACTTTTTTCCCCCAACAGTGAACAGTGGGAATATCCATTTCCTGTGACTGTGTTGTCAGTCCTAAAAAGTACCAACTGTCCACCTACATTGGCTATAGGTCCAGTGCCATTCAATAGGAACAGGCATAGTTCAGTATGATTGCTAATCCATGGTGACTAGGAGTCCTTCAGGTTTTTATGTCTTTTATTGTGTTTTATTTTGTATTGATTTTATACCTTATCCTTGTATTAAATCTATGAAATTCATTCTGACAATCTATCTGGTTTAATTAGTCAGCGCTGCCTTTCTTTTTCTTTATTGGTGTATACTGTACTTGTTCTTTAGGTCTGACTAACCTATCTTTGGCAGTAGCTTATTAGGAAAACAGACTTATTTAGCACCCGATTCCAACTTGTTGGTTATATTCTCTTTTGCTATGTTCCTCTGAAAGCCCATCTTTCCCTTTCTATCTTCTGTCCTCACTCTATCTCCACTCACTCATTCCCTCATCTCTACATGGCAGTGGTGCCGGCAGCAGCAGTGATGTTGCTGGGTCCTGCAGCAGGCAGTAAATAGAGGTGCTGCTGTCATGGCTGTGGCTGTGCCCACCAGAGCACTGTGCCCTGCAATCCCGACTCTTAAGCCGCCAGTGGGCACGGAGGAGTCAGTGTGCATATGTGCATGCAGGGAGGGCTAGAAGGGGGGGGGGGGGGGGGGTCGGCTGGGGTGCAGGGCTTCGGTCCCTCACTGGCAGGCTGTAATAGCAGGAATTTATTTTGTCCTGTCTACAGCAGCACAACAGTATCTGTAGCTGTGGGCCTAGAGCTGCAGCTCCATCAGCCCCATTGTTAATTTGGCCTTGACAATGAGAACAGAGTTGTCTACAAACAAGAGGGATGATCTTGAGCAGTGCTTCTCAAACTGTGGGCGGGATTTACTAAAGGAAAAATGCGGTAAAACCCCCGTTTTAGTGCATTTTCATATGTAGTAACTCCCGACCGCCGCGTTTTTGCCCCATAGGGTATCGCCATCTTTTTATGGCGATACCCTATAGAAGTCTATGGGATTCTTACCGCCGCCGCCAGATCCCGCCTCATCCCGCCGCCGCCCCGCACCGCTCATGACGACCCCCCCTTGTCCCCGGCATACCTGAGAGGCTGCTGGTGTGGCCCCCCTCCTCCTTCTCCCCCGCATCACAGCCTTGTCTCCTTCCGGCTGCAGGGGGGAGGAGGAGGAGCTATATTAAACTATAATTGTAATTGAATTGGAATTAATTAGGATTGTAAAGTTAAATTTAGATTGGAGGATGGCAAAGGAAAAGTCGCTACCAGACACCAGCTCCAGTCACCTAGATGAAAACCAACAAACCAAGGAGGGGAGTACCCAAACCCCGCCTCCTTCCTGCATAACCCGCATTGTGCTGGCCTCACCACTCTTTTCTCTGGAAAACGTTCGGTTCCCGCAGGGGAACGTCTAAATGTCCAACCGCAAGAGAAGGACACAAACCCGTCCTTCTAAAGAGGGTGCCCCACAATGACCACTTATGCCTGTTTGACCGCTGGTTGGTAGCAACTTCCCGCCAATCTGGCTGTCAATAACCAACCGAAGAGAAACAAACAAATCAAATTCAATCAGGGAGGGCGGGAGGGCATACAATAAATGGCAAGAGGAAGTCTGAGGCACATGACCCTGCCCTATATACTATCCTGAGACCAACCCCTTAAAGCTTGACGGACAACCCTATAGGAAAAAAACACTGGAAATATGATCTGCCTAGCAACTGCTTAGTCACAAAACAACCAATCACCAAAAGTTGGGCTCTTATATGGCCTCAGGCTTATGCAGCCTTCAGCTAATCTAAGGTGCCCATAACTTTATTGTGATTACATAAACCTTTCTTAAGCTAGCTTATCACTAAAATAAAATGACACACACACTGAAATAAAGACACGGACATGGTAGCTGGAGTTAAAGGTCAGACGATATTTATTGATCGCTGACCAACTCTTTAAACTATAATTGTAATTGAATTGGAATTAATTTAGATTGTAAAGTTAAATTTAGATTGGAGGATGGCAAAGGAAAAGTCGCTACCAGACACCAGCTCCAGTCACCTAGATGAAAACCAACAAACCAAGGAGGAGAGTACCCAAACCCCGCCTCCTTCCTGCATAACCCGCATTGTGCTGGCCTCACCACTCTTTTCTCTGGCAAACGTTCGGTTCCCGCAGGGGAACGTCTAAATGTCCAACCGCAAGAGAAGGACACACCTGCCGTCCTTCTAAAGAGGGTGCCCCACAATGACCACTTATGCCTGTTTGACCGCTGGTTGGTAGCAACTTCCCGCCACCAAAGGTTTACAAAACCGCCATCGCCATCCGAACAAACAAATAAGAATAAACTAAGAACAAACTAAAGAGCCCTAACGAAAAGGACCAAAAACATCTTCCAGGAAAACCTGCACTCCGTCCGGAGAAAGAAGAACCCCATCCTCCTTGTAGAACTGCCGGTTACGCAGCACAAGTAAAGGATGCCTGACAGCTACTCCCCCTATGGCCCTAAAAAACAGAGACACCGCCGAATTCACCTTCTTGCGAGCTTTGTCCAGAGCTGAGAAACGCACCGCACCCCACCAATGAAAACGCGGAACTATCTCCGACCACACAATACAGACTCCTGGCCAGTGACAACGAATCGCCACCAAATCCGCCTTAATGGACAAAATTAAATCTATGCCCTTAACTCGGCCCAAATCATTGCCACCTAAATGAGGGACGATACAACTGGGGCGACCCCAGCGGTGCTCACGATGAAAAAGGAGCCGCAATAAATCGCCCCAAAGCATGCCCCTGACACCTACCCAACGCAACTCCCTAGATCCAAAAACATCAGCCGCCCTAAGTGTCATGGGATGCCTCGCCACCCAAAAAATATAAGAATGGCCAACCAGCCACACATGCTCCCCAAAATCAACGACAGCTGAAAAAGAAAAACACCCTAACATCAGAAATTTGAACACAAAATTTAGATAATGCAATAAACAGAAATAACCCAAGTGAAGGAGAAAACTCAAAAAACCTCCCGTGGACCTTAAGAGAACAGCCAATTGAAATTAGGCCCCCTCGGAGGAAAATTTAAAAATTCACTTCATACCCTCGATTCCTGAACGGTAAGCGCTCAAAAACCGACGAGTAAACAAGTTTTTGGGTTAGCGCAACAGGCGCACCTACATCTTATCAAAATTGACATAAGACTTATAGGAGGCAGACTTCCAACGGCCCAGCTCCCGAATAGCCGCCGGGGATGAGCCCATAGCCGCTGCATGGGTAGCCGCCCCAATCCGAAAGGAATGGGTACCGAAGTCCGCCCCGCGCAATCCTAGTGCCTCCAAACATTTCCTAAACACTGCAGCAAATTGAAACTTCGTCAGCGGGCCAGCGTGCGCATGCACCAGCAACTGGTCGCCCCCTGAAGGCCTCAATCGGAGATACTCCTGCGCCAACCTCAGCGGGCACACACTCGATTCCTCCTGGGCCTCCAAGGACACCCAGCGACCCTGACCTGTTTTATCTGTCTTGGACCACACAATCCTACAGAGCAACAGGCCATCCTGTAGGCGCACATTCCCGTAAAGCATACCGGATTCACGAGATGCCTTACTGCACGCCACTAACTCGCTCACTCGGAAAGCCCCAAAGAAAGCTAGGGCAAAAGCACATCTAAATAGAGCCACCTCGAACTCCGAGATCGCAGTTTGAGGCAGCACACGCAGCAACTCCGTTAGAAGCTGCAACGGCACGGGTCTACGGGAGTCCGCGGGCGCCGGTCGCATCCTAGCCCATCCTTTAAGCGCTCTGGACAGGATAAAGGACCCGGTGGGATACGTCATCCCGCGGAGACGAGAGTGAAAAGCAATGCCCGCAAGGGCAGAAGACATGGCCGCTTTTGACCTACCCCTTTGATAATGTTCCCAAACAAAGGCCAGCAAAACGTCAGCCGGGGACTAACCTGCCACACCGTACCTACTTTGAAAGGCCGACCAATCACGCCAGGCCGCATCATACGCCCTGAGCGAGGAAGGAGCCAACGCACACCTGGCCAGAGCAGCTAACCCGACTCGACAATCTGCCAGACAGAAGGTGGCACGGTAAACCCTCCGCTGCCGCTCCCGGAACCAACGCCCGGAATCTATCAAACTGGAACCGAGACAACGCATCCGCAATTCCGTTGTCGATACCGGGAACGTGACGGGCCCTGAAATTGACATTGTGCCGCAAGCAAAAAAACACCAGATGACGCAACAGCCGCAAAGCCTGTGGAGAGGAAGAACGCTGGTTATTGATAGCATGCACCACCCCCAAGTTGTCGCAACGGAACGAAATGTCTCGATTCGAGAACTGGCCGGCCCACAACTCAAGGGCAACTATGATCGGGAACAACTCCAGCAAAAGGAGGTTCTTGGTGAAACCCCGTGCCACCCAATAGGACGGCCAAGCAGCAGCACACTATGCCCTGGCAAAAAATGCCCCAAAGCCCTAACTGCCCGAAGCATCAGTGAACAACTGGAGCCAACTGTTGGAACAACAAGGGGGAGGCCACAAAACATCCCTGTTGAAGGATACCAGGAAAGAAGCCCAAATCCGTAAATCATCCCTGATCTCGCAGGAAAGGTACACGGTGTGATGCTGCCAGACCGTCCCCGCCGTGGCCCGTTCAAGTTTGCGACAGAAAACCCTACCCATGGGGATAATCCGACACGCAAAGTTGAAAGAACCCAGTAAAGATTGTACCTGCGCTTGCCTAAACAATCGTGAATTAAACCCAACAGCTTCGGCACTTTATCATCGGGGAGGCGACAGCAACCCGCCACCGTGTCTATTTCGATTCCCAAATAGCTAAGACAACTGCAGGAGCCCTCACACTTGTTCTGCGTGACGGGAACTCCCAAACTATCGAACAAGGACCTAGCCACTGACAGAATATCGCCACAGACCGAACTTCCCCCTGGGCCCATAAAGAGAAAATCATCCAGGTAATGAGCCACCCCCGGTTGCCCGGAGGCGGCTTGGACGCACCAGTGTAAAAACGTGCTAAATCTCTCAAAATAGGCGCAGGAGACCGAACAGCCCATGGGGAGACACCGATCCAAGTAAAACTCATCCCCCAATTTGAAACCCAGGAACCGCAGGGAATCTGGGTGGAGGGGAAGGAGCCGAAAAGCCGATTCCACGTCTAATTTCGCCAACAGGCCCCCTGGACCACAGTCCTGCACCAAGCGCAGAGCGTCATCAAAAGACTGTTAACGCACCCTGCACACGGCCTCGGGAATGGAGTCGTTAACTGAAACGCCAGGAGGACGCGACAAGTGCTGTATCAGGCGGAACTTACCCGGGGCCTTCTTGCGCACTACCCCCATGGGGGAGATGCACAAGGAGGGCAGAGGGGGAAAGGCGTAGGGCCCATACATGCGCCCCAAGCCGATCTCCGCGTCCACTTTCCGCCGGACCTCATGCGGGAATTCGCGAGCCGACTTCAAATTCTGTCGCGCCACCACGTGCACCGAACCTGAAATGGGTAGGCAAAAACCCTGCTGGAAACCTTCCAAAAGGAACAACGCTGCCGACTTGTAGGGGTATAAACTAAGCCAGCGCCACAATTCAGGAACTCGAATAGGGGAGGGGGCCTTACTTACCAACTCCACCGGCCTCGGCCGGAGCGGAGGGCTTACCGCTCGCCGCCGAGGTGCAGTCTTTGGCCGGTTGACCGGCCCCGCACAACTTACATGAGTGTCGAAAACGACAATTTACGCCCCTAGTGCATTTCCCTTCGTTGTAGGCAAAACACTTGCTTTTCCCCGATGACCGAGAACCCGAAACACCGGCCACCGTGGGCTTCTTGACCGCGGCGTCCGGACCGAGCTTGACATGTTGTGTGACCTCCAACCACACCTCGACATCCTTAAACCCCGCGGGCAGAATGGCGTTACCATCCTGATTACGACGGAATTTCTCGTCGTAATCCCGCCAAGCGGAACTGTCACAGCGCCGCCGCGGTCTCCTTACTTACCCCTCCGGGCGCGCTGGGTCTCCGTGCGACCGTCCTCGCTGGCGGTTCCCGGCGTCCAGCGCTCCGTCCGGCCAGCGTGTGCGCTCGACGTCCACGTGAGGTGCGGGTGACGTCATTGGTACCTCCACCAATCAGGCCCTGGCGGGAAGTTCAAATTCAGACGCCGGGCAATGCTCCGGCGCCTGAGTATCATCGTTGCTGCGACTGTGGTGGTGATCTCCAGAGCTCCCATTTCTCCATGCCTCAGCATCTCCGTGCTTCCCAGCACCTCCGTGCCTCAGCATCTCCGTGCTTCCCAGCACCTCCGTGCCTCAGCATCTCCGTGCTTCCCAGCACCTCCGTGCCTCAGCATCTCAGTGCTTCCCAGCCCCTCCGTGCCTCAGCATCTCCGTGCCTCCAGTGTCTCCGTGCCCCAGCACTTAGCATCTCCGTGCCTCCAGTGTCTCCGTGCCTCAGCACTTCCATGCCTCAGCACCTCCGTGCCTCAGCACTCAGCACCTCCGTGCCTCAGCACCTCCGTGCCTCAACACTCAGCACCTCCGTGCCTCAGCACTCAGCACCCCTGTGCCTCAGCACCTCTGTGCCTCAGCATTCAGCTCCTCCGTGCCTCAGCACTCGGCACCTCTGTGCCTCCAGCACCTTCGTGCCTCCAGCACCACTGTGCCTCCAAGCATCTCAACGTCTCTAAGCGCCTCAGCGCCTTCAAACGCATCAGTAACTCTAGCATTTCGGTGCCTCTAGCACCTCAGTGCCTCCAGCACCCCAACATCGCTCACAGTAAGCTTTTGGTACTCTCCACCAATTCATCAGCACCTTTACAAGTCTTGTCTTTCAGGAGACCTTCAAGCATTCACCCGTGCCTCCTGCCTACCATCCTAATCCTGTATGAGGAAGACATACATCCGGCCATCTCTACTGCGACCCAGTAGCGGTTCCTCTTCCCGGTCACTGGAAGAAACCCCGAGTCCACAACACTTCCAAACCAGGTCAGTGATAGTATACTCAGGCCACATGGACCCGGGGAATCGGAACACAGAGTCAAGCGCCATCCAAAGTTTGGCTTCCCGAGTTCAGTCTCAAGAGGCGACACAGGGTCAGGTGATGCAATATCTCCAGGAATTGTCCGGCCGATTGGATCAAATCCAAGCATCCTTAGCCTCCGCAATTCCGGCTCCAGCTCCCGTAACTGCACCAGTTGCTGTTTCCAGTAATGTCCAACCTCCGGCCGGTACCAGGTCACGTCTTCAGCTTCCTACTCCTTCCCGCTATAATGGGAACCCAAAGAATTGCCATGGTTTTTTAAATCAGTGCAAGGTGCACTTCGAGCTGCTCTCTCATAACTTCCCTACGGATCGCTCTAAGGTAGCGTATATCATTTCCCTGCTTGAAGGGTCAGCATTGGATTGGGTGTCTCCGTTGTGGGAAGGATCTGATCCTGTGGTTTCCAACTACACCAACTTCATCACGTCCTTTCGAAGAATCTTCGACGAGCCCGGCAGGATGACCACTGCTTCTTCCGACTTGCTCCGTGTTCGTCAGGGCTCCCGTTCCGTGGGTCAGTACGTGGTTCATTTCCAGACCATTGCCTCTGAATTGCGCTGGAATAATGACGCTCTGAGAGCTGCCTTCTGGAACGGTCTCCCCGACCGGCTGAAAGATGAGTTGGTCACTAGGGATCTGCCGGATCCATTAGAAGAGTTGATTTCCCTTTGCGTCAAGGTGGATCTTCGGATGCAGGAGCGTGGAAGAGAACGTAGCCGTTCAGATCGTTCCAGGTTCCGGAATCCTACTCCTAGACCGGTGGCTATGCCTAGCTCGGACGAGCCCATGCAAATTAACCGATCCCGACTGTCTCCGGAAGAACGACAGCGTCGTCATGAGGGTAAACTTTGCCTTTACTGTGGAGCCGCAGATCATTTCCTCAAGTTTTGTAAATCCCTTCCGGGAAACGGGTAGGCCTAGCTTGTTCCGGAGGAGTCAAGCTGGGGGTTACGACAAAATCTTCTCCAATTTTGGACTGTTTGCTTCCTGTAACTTTAGTCACCGATTCAGCCTCCAAGTCTTGTGAAGCCCTGTTGGATTCTGGAGCTGCGGGGAACTTCGTTTCTTCCTCCTGTGTCCAAAGTTTGGATTTAAAGTTACGGCCTATCGAGCGGCCTATTTCGTTGACGGCTATCAACGATACTAGAATTTCCAAGGGTCTCATAATGTGGCGCTCAGAGCCAGTTAAGCTGCAGGTCGGGGCTCTACATCAAAAAAGTCTGGAACTCTTGGTGATTCCAGAAATGCATCACGATCTGGTCCTTGGAATGCCTTGGCTGAAAATTCATAATCCCCACATTGACTGGAAGTCTTCTCAAATTCTGTCTTGGAGTTCCTTTTGTCACGCTAACTGTCTCACTCCCGTTTGTCCGCTCCGTGTCTCTTCTAAGACGGATGAAGAGCATATTCCGGAGGCGTATCAAGGGTACAAGGATGTGTTTTCGGAACAAGCAGCTGATCTGTTACCACCTCATAGGCCTTGGGACTGCCCTATTGACCTTGTCCCAGGGAAGACGCCACCTCGTGGTCGCACATATCCCCTGTCTCTTCCCGAGACTCAAGCTATGTCGGAATATATTAAGTCCAATCTGCTCAAGGGATTTATTCGCCCCTCTTCCTCCCCTGCTTGAGCGGGCTTCTTTTTCGTGAAGAAGAAGGACGGGGGGTTGAGACCATGTATCGACTACTGCGGCTTGAACGATATCACTATCAAGAATAAATACCCCTTGCCACTAATCACAGAGTTATTTGATAGGGTTCGTGGCGCCCGCGTTTTCTCCAAACTCGACTTGAGGGGAGCTTATAATCTTATACGCATCCGAGAAGGGGATGAATGGAAGACTGCCTTCAATACCCGGGATGGGCATTACGAATACCTGGTGATGCCGTTCGGTCTTAGTAATGCTCCTGCTGTTTTCCAGGGATTCGTCAACGAAATCTTCCGAGACATGTTATATCAGAGTGTTGTGGTATATTTGGACGACATACAGATTTTTTCCAAAAATCTTGTTGAACACAGGACTCAAGTCAAAGAAGTGCTCCACCGTTTACGAGAGAATCATCTCTATGCTAAGCTTTCCAAATGTACCTTTGAAGTAACATCAATTCCGTTCCTCAGTTATATCATCTCGGGGACGGAGCTTCGCATGGATCCGGAAAAGCTCTCTGCCATTCGTGACTGGACTCAGCCTCTCTCTTTAAAAGCAATACAAAGATTCCTGGGCTTTGCGAATTACTACAGAAAATTCGTTAGAGGTTTCTCCACCATTGTTGCGCCCATTACTGCCTTGACGAGAAAGGGCTCTAATCCGAGTTTGTGGCCTCCTGAAGCCATTGAGGCCTTTTCCCACTTGAAGTTAGCTTTCATGTCTGCTCCTGTTCTCCAACAACCAAATTTCGATGAACCTTTCTTCCTAGAGGTTGACGCATCTTCATTCGGGGTTGGGGCCGTTCTCTCTCAGTACTCCTCTGATAAGAAATTACATCCGTGTGGCTTCCACTCTCGTAAATTCTCTCCGGCCGAACGAAATTACACTATTGGAGACCAGGAACTTTTGGCAATTAAATCCGCCTTGGAAGAGTGGAGATACCTCTTAGAAGGGGCTAAACATGTGTTTACCATTTACACGGATCACAAAAATTTGATGTAAATCAAATCCGCACAATACTTGAATCCTCGCCAAGCGAGATGGGCGCTTTTCTTTACTCGATTTTCTTTTGTTATCAGGTACCGGGCCAGGACTCTCAATATTAAAGTGGATGCGCTGTCCCGTTCACAAGTTTCCACAGACGAGGATGAATCTTTTGAGCGGAGTTTAATTCTAAATCCAGTTTCTGTCTCCGCTGCTTTAACTACTCCAGCTCCTCCTCCTGGAAGAATGTCCGTACCTGCTAGATTCCGGCCGAGAATATTACAGTGGGCCCATAACTCCAAGTTTTCCGGTCATCCCGGTGCCCAGAAGATGTACAAGTTTCTGCAAAGGTCTTACTGGTGGAACACCATGAGGAAGGATGTACAGGATTACGTTAATTCTTGTCCACAGTGTACACAACATAAATCTCCTCGCCTGCCTCCTGCTGGGTTGCTTCATCCTTTGCCAATTCCTGTGAGACCCTGGACTCACATTTCCATGGACTTCATCACTGACTTGCCCTGTTCCAAGGGTTGCAACACCGTCTGGGTGATCGTTGACCGTTTTTCGAAGATGGCACACTTCGTTCCATTGACTGGTCTACCGACAGCTCCGAAACTAGCTCTACTATTCATCCAAGAACATTTTCGGTTACATGGGTTGCCACAGGAAATAGTCTCTGATCGTGGGGTACAGTTCACCGCAAGGTTTTGGAAAGCCCTCTGCTCAACTTTACAGATTAAACTTAAGTTTTCCTCCGCTTATCATCCCCAAACGAATGGACAAACGTAACGAGTCAATCAAGATCTAGAGACTTTCCTTCATCTTTATCTCTCCCCTTCACAGGACAACTGGGTGGAGTTGTTACCTTGGGCGGAGTTTGCCCATAATCATTCGTTTCATTCTTCCACTGGTGAATCTCCATTCTTCGTCAACTACGGGTTCCATCCACGTGTTCCGGAATTACCAAGCCTTCCGATAGAAGAGGTTCCAGCTGTAACGTCCCCTCTACAACACTTCGGACAAATTTGGAGTAAGATTCATGCTAATCTTAAGAAGGTTTCTGTCAGGTACAAGTTTTTCGCAGATAAGAAATGGTGAGCCGCTCCTCAATACAAGGTTGGTGACAGGGTATGGCTGTCCACACGTAATCTCCGGTTGAAGGTGCCCACCATGAAGTTTGCTCCAAGATTCATCGGTCCTTACCCTGTGCTACAAGTCCTAAATCCTGTGGTCTGTAAGCTGGGTTTACCTTCTCACCTACGTATACCAAATGCCTTCCATGTTTCTCTTCTTCGTCCTCTCGTCCTTAATCGTTTTCATTCAAAGACCTCTAGCCCCACCTCAGTGCAGACTGAAACAGGAACAGACTTCGAGATCCAAACTATTCTAGACTCTCGTTACCTTCACAAGAATCTGCAATATCTGGTGGAATGGAAAGGATATGGTCCTGAGGAGAGAAGTTGGATAAAGGCTTCTGAGGTCTCGGCTCCTCGACTAATCCGGATTTTCCATTCTAGACACCCTACGAAACCAGGAGAGTGTCCAGGGGCCACTCCTAGAGGAGGGGGTACTGTCACAGCGCCGCCACGGTCTCCATACTTACCCCTCCGGGCGCGCTGGGTCTCTGTGCGGCCGTCCTCGCTGGCGGTTCCCGGCGTCCATCGCTCTGTCCGGCCAGAGTGTGCGCTCGACGTCCACGGGAGGTGCGGGTGACGTCATCGGTACCTCCACCAATCAGGCCCTGGCGGGAAGTTCAAATTCAGACGCCGGGCAATGCTCCGGCGCCTGAGTATCATCGTTGCTGCGACTGTGGTGGTGATCTCCAGAGCTCCCATTTCTCCGTGCCTCAGCATCTCCGTGCTTCCCAGCACCTCCGTGCCTCAGCATCTCCGTGCTTCCCAGCATCTCCGTGCCTCAACATCTCCGTGCTTCCCAGCACCTCCGTGCCTCAGCATCTCTGTGCTTCCCAGCACCTCCGTGCCTCAGCATCTCAGTGCTTCCCAGCACCTCCGTGCCTCAGCATCTCCGTGCCTCCAGTGTCTCCGTGCCCCAGCACTTAGCACCTCCGTGCCTCCAGTGTCTCCGTGCCTCAGCACTCAGCACTTCCGTGCCTCAGCACTCAGCACTTCCGTGCCTCAGCACCTCCGTGCCTCAGCACTCAGCACCTCCGTGCCTCAGCACTCAGCACCTCCGTGCCTCAGCACTCAGCACCCCCATGCCTCAGCACCTCCGTGCTTCAGCATTCAGCACCTCCGTGCCTCAGCACTCGGCACCTCTGTGCCTCCAGCACCTCTGTGCCTCCAGCACCTTCGTGCCTCCAGCACCACTGTGCCTCCAAGCATCTCAACGTCTCTAAGCGCCTCAGCGCCTTCAAACGCCTCAGTAACTCTAGCATTTCGGTGCCTCTAGCACCTCAGTGCCTCCAGCACCCCAACACCGCTCACAGTAAGCTTTTGGTACTCTCCACCAATTCATCAGCACCTTTACAAGTCTTGTCTTTCAGGAGACCTTCAAGCATTCACCCGTGCCTCCTGCCTACCATCCTAATCCTGTATGAGGAAGACCTACATCCAGCCATCTCTACTGCGACCCAGTAGCGGTTCCTCTTCCCGGTCACCGGAAGAAACCCTGAGTCCACAACACTTCCAAACCAGGTCAGTGATAGGAACCCTTGGACTTTAAGTACATGTCATGCACCAAAAACAAATATTTGACCAAATTGGGATACTCTGCGGGCCGCGATTCGGTGTAGCAAGCCGTAAAAACCAAGAAACCCAGCAACCACTGGTGAAAATTATGGAACACACTCTCACCAATACCCCCGGTTTCTTAGCTGCCTCAAAAGCCTGCCGCATCTCATCCGTAAGGGTGAAGATGTCAACATACTTTCCCTTCCTGATTTTTTCCCGCATTCGCTTGCGCACCCCACGAGTAACGGGCGTGTTGGCGCAATGCACCATCTCCGAATAACGGGGGGGTCAGAGGGAACCGCCGCCGCCGCCATCGCCTTACGGGATTCCTTAGCCACGCACCGCGCGATGAGTCTAGCTAGTTTACGCGGGTGCTGCGGAGAACCAGAATAAATACTGCTAGAAGAGGTGGAAGAAGTGCTAGAAGAACAATGGGAATTAATAGCGTACTCTCCAGCGCCTGAAGGACCCGGAACAGCCTCGTCCATTGCACCCGACTCTGGTGGCGGCGGAACATCTCCCGACGGTGCCGCGGCCATCCCCGACCTCCGGCCCCTCCGCGACGACGACCCAGAACCATCCAGCACCTGAGAGGAGGAAAAAGAAGGGACAACAGGCGCAGGAGAAACCAACGCATCAACGGAAATGGGGGTAACAGGTGGGAGGGGGGGCAAAGCACAATCGCTCGGTGGAGGGGGGCCAGCGGGCAGCGGCGGGCGAGGACCCATGAGGGAGGGGGACGAAACAGCGTGGGGGAAGGCGGACCCAACCCCCGCCGCGCCGCCAATGGTGTAGGCAGGAAGCCACGCGGGAGGCGGCAAGTGCACGGCCGACCCAGAAAATGCTGACGAAACATGTTGGAACGAAGTAGGAGCAGGGGGTGGCTGCCAAAACTGTGCCAACGGATTCGCCCCGGCCGGGGAGGACCCGACATATGAGCCCGCAAAGGCAGGGGGGGGGGGATCGCAATCCGTGGGCCACCGGCCGACCACGTGGCTTGGACATCAGCGGCCGAACTCGCAACATACGGGTAAAAGTGCGGGGAGGACAAAACCGGGGGGCCCGTTAAAGGCGCTCCGGAGGCCGCTGGCAAAGCCTGCGCAAGTGGCCAGGGAAAGCCACCGGGAAAAAACTGTCCCCCGGCAAACCCGTGAGGCGCGGAAAACGCCAGAGGAGGGCCAGGCAGGTGGAACGCAGCTGCAATGGATGACTGCGTTGCCACCAGCTGTACCGCCCCCACCGAGCCGGGGGGGGAGAGCCTGTAGCCCGACGCCCGGGGACGCCGACGCGCCAATATACCCAGCGGGTGACCGGGAGCCCAAAGGAAACGCCCCCGCTGCAAGAACCCCCGCCGGGGACCCCAACACCGAAACTGCATGGGGGGCCCCGGCCTCGAAAACTCCACCCCCCTCAATGCACTGGGGCCCGTCCTAACCACCCCATCCATATATGCGGGGGAAAACGGCCCCCCCGCAGGGGGGAGCCCCTCCACAGCCGCAGCAGCCCATGTAATTGATGGTGCAGGAGTTCCCTGCAAACCCCCAAAATCTGTACCCCCCGGCAGTGAGTGCTCCCCCCCACCCGTGGGCGCCCGCACCGCTGGCCGGAGCCTCCGGCGGGAGGGGAAGGGAAGACGCGCCGCAGCCAGACGCGCCGGGCGAGGGAGCCGCCCGGCGCACCGAGGCCTCCGGGGATGCCAACGGCCGGAGCCCGGCAGAGACGTCCTCCACAGTAGCACGGCCCGAGCGGCCGCCGGCCGCACCACAACCGCTGCCTAGACCAACCTGCGGGGGGCCGCACTCCGTGATCCACGAGGTGGCGGGAGGGGGGGCGGATCGGCGGGGGGGGCGGCATTTTAAGGGAACAGAACCGAGGCACAGCACAGGGGAATGAATTACAGGGATGACTAGACAAGGGAGGCAGTAACAAATTTACCACAATAAAACAAATAAAGGGGGTCATTCCGAGTTGTTCGCTCTGTAATTTTTTTCACATTGCAGCGATTTTCCGCTTAGTGCGCATGCGCAATGTCCGCAGTGCGACTGCGCCAAGTAAATTTGCTATGCAGTTAGGAATTTTACTCACGGCTTTTTCTTCGTTCTGGTGATCGTAGTGTGATTGACAGGAAGTGGGTGTTACTGGGCGGAAACTGGCCGTTTTATGGGTGTGTGCAGAAAAACGCTACAGTTTCTGGGAAAAACGCGGGAGTGGCTGGAGAAACGGAGGAGTGTCTGGGCGAACGCTGGGTGTGTTTATGATGTCAAACCAGGAACGACAAGCACTGAACTGATCGCAGATGCCGAGTAAGGTTGAAGCTACTCAGAAACTGCTAAGAGGTGTGTAATCGCAATTTTGAGAATCTTTCGTTCGCAATTTTAAGATGCTAAGGATCACTCCCAGTAGGCGGCGGCTTAGCGTGAGTAAATCTGCTAAAAGCAGCTTGCGAGCGAACAACTCGGAATGACCCCCAAAGAGCAAAGCACTATGTATGAGAGTAAAATATCCTCAGCTGTCCTGGGCCATACAATAAATGGCAAGAGGAAGTCTGAGGCACATGACCCTGCCCTATATACTATCCTGAGACCAACCCCTTAAAGCTTGACGGACAACCCTCTGATCCTATAGGAAAAAACCACCGGAAATATGATCTGCCTAGCAACTGCTTAGTCATAAAACAACCAATCACCAAAAGTTGGGCTCTTATATGGCCTCAGGCTTATGCAGCCTTCAGCTAATCAAAACAAAATTAAATTAGAAATATAAAAATTGTACTTGAAGATATTTTAAACAAACACATACTTCAATGACTATGAGGTTTGGTTAGTAAAATATATATACTGTACTGTCTGTGTGTTGTGTGTATGTATGTATATATATATATATATATATATAGTTCACAGTAGCGGCACTCAGCGATGACTTCTCCAAGAATTTAAAACACCATCTAGGAGCTCTACAATAAATGAGTAATCTCACATTCTTTATTCTGTCCTTTTCAATGAAAGGTCTTCAAAGTCATATAGTTTATTAATTCTATCACCCCCTCTTTTTAATTTTATCACATGTTCGATCACCTGAAATTTTAGATACTCTGGATTCACACCAAGGGGGAAATGTAATAGGGTGTGAGAATTAGAAAGTGAGAGATTTTGGTCAAATTCTTCAATTTTTTTTAAGTGGAAATCATTTACATGCCAAAATCAGTCTTGCTGATTTTGGCTGATTTTGCCATGTAAATGATTTCCACTTTAAAAAACAGGAGAATTTGACCAAAATCTCTCACTTTCTAATTCTCACACCCTATTAATTTTTTCTCCAAGCCTTTTTTGAAATGTCTAGGGACACTATGGTTTTCAGTAGTTTACTGTGCTCTAAGAAAACTATTTTCAAGGTGTTACAGTACTGTAGCTCTTTTTTCACTAAACTTGCATACCTTACATGTACCACAGAGAAAGAAAATACTTTGCTGATCTCCTCTGGTTCATCCAGAAAAGTGCATATTGTTATTCAATATGTACGTCTAATATATTGGTGTTAGCATATTTTTTGCCTATTACACTATGTGTATTTTTTTTATCTTTTGCTCTGTGTGACTTACATAATAGAAGATTATGGTTGATTATTGCAATTTGATGGCTACTGAAGCTACATTTAGATATCAGATAAGCTGTACTTTATATAACTGTTGGTACAGGAACACATTGTATCAGTGCTATTTGTGTGGAAAAATAGGTTCAGGACCTGTGAGTATGGAGTGTAGCTAGTATTTAGAAAAGAGGGCACTCATAATGGACTTCAGAATAAAACTTATCTTATGGAAAGTAAATTTTAACCAAGGACAGGTCCAGGAACCCAGTTTCTGATTATATCATATTTAATGAGTGGTTCATATATGTGTGTGTGTGTGTGTGTGTGTGTGTGTGTGTGTGTGTGTGTGTGTGTGTGTGTGCACTTGTTTATATATCCTAACGGGGACAAGGGCCAGACAGCACACCAACACTGGCGGGACCTCCGACATGGTGGGGACCTAAAATGAGGTCCCCATGAGTCTGACCCTGGGAGGTGATGGGGGAGTCATGTCTCAACTACCCAGCATACAATTCTCGCAAGTCCCAGAGAATCACGTTTACCAGACTGGAATGGGTTTCGGTGTGTATGCAATGCAGAGTGTGTTTAAAGCAAACACTTCCCCAGCAGCGCTGTGGAGCATTCCCCGAATAATCTCCGGTGCTGCGGTGCCACCGGGGGGGGGGGGGGTTAGGGCGGCTCGCTCCGCTCCGGTCGGGGGACTTGGCCCGGGGCGGGGGACGGGCGCGGGACGGGCGAGGCCCTAACCCTCGCCCTCCCTCGCTCGCCAGCCAGCCAAGTCCCGGCCGGGGACTTGGCCGGAGGCACCCCGTCCGCCCGGCGCGTCAGCGCCTCCGAGCACGGCGGAGCGCGGAAGGGGGGTCCTTCCCTGGTCCGCCCGGGGGCCGACGTGGACTCCCTGGCCGGGCTTAATAGTCGGGGGCGGGTCCACCGGGAGGGGAGGAGGGGCCTCGGGCGGTCTGGACGGGAGCGAGTCCGGGCCTCGCCTCCTGCCCGTCCCCGGCCGGGTCAACCCCCGGTCCGTGCGGCGGCTCCACGGCCTGGGCTTCCCGTCCAGCGGAGGACACCCCTACTCTCGCCTGATCTTCACCCGGCGAGAGCCCGGGCCGCGGAAGCCGGAGAGAGCCCGGGCCGCGGAAGCCGGAGGGAGCCCGGGCTGCGGAAGCCGGCTGGAGCCCGGGTTGCGGAAGCCGGCGAGATCCCTGGCTGTTCTTCTCTTCCATCCATCCGTCCGTTATTTCATTTGCTGTCTGTATGTACGGAGCCCGGGCCGCGGAAGCCGGAGGGAGCCCGGGCTGCGGAAGCCGGCGGGTGCCCGGGCTGCGGTAGCCGGCGAGAGCCCGGGCTGTTCTCCTCTTCCATCCTTCCATTATTTCATTTTCTGTCTGTATGTACGGAGCCCGGGCCGCGGAAGCCGGAGGGAGCCCGGGCCGCGGAAGCCGGAGGGAGCCCGGGCCGCGGAAGCCGGAGGGAGCCCGGGCTGCGGAAGCCGGCTGGAGCCCGGGCTGCGGAAGCCGGCGAGATCCCTGGCTGTTCTTCTCTTCCATCCATCCGTCCGTTATTTCATTTGCTGTCTGTATGTACGGAGCCCGGGCCGCGGAAGCCGGAGGGAGCCCGGGCTGCGGAAGCCGGCGGGTGCCCGGGCTGCGGTAGCCGGCGAGAGCCCGGGCTGTTCTCCTCTTCCATCCTTCCATTATTTCATTTTCTGTCTGTATGTACGGAGCCCGGGCCGCGGAAGCCGGAGGGAGCCCGGGCCGCGGAAGCCGGAGGGAGCCCGGGCCGCGGAAGCCGGCTGGAGCCCGGGCTGCGGAAGCCGGCGAGATCCCTGGCTGTTCTTCTCTTCCATCCATCCGTCCGTTATTTCATTTGCTGTCTGTATGTACGGAGCCCGGGCCGCGGAAGCCGGAGGGAGCCCGGGCTGCGGAAGCCGGCGAGAGCCCGGGCTGTTCTTTTTTTTTTTCCTTTCATTTATTTCCCCCCACCAGGGTGCGCCGACGAGGGGAGACGCCTCCCCGCCGCCGCCGTACCGGACACATCGCAAATTCACAACGGTGGATTATTATTATTATTATTTTTTTTACGCGGCCAGCAGGGGGCGCCGCGCGCGCGGACTGGCGCTCGTGAACACTGCATTTAAATCGGTGGTGTGTTTTTGTCTTTTGCCTGTTTTTTTTTTATCTCAATCGTGTATTCCCTCGGCTGGCCAGCGGGGGGCGCCGCGGCGGGGACACGGGCGGACCGGGTACATTTCATCTGTTTGGGGCGAGTGCTTTTTTGAATTTTTTTTATCTTTTAGTCTCGTTCCGTTCTTCCCTTCAACTGGCCTGCGGGGGGCGCCGTGCGCGCGGACCGGCGTCCACCCCTGGCCGCTCCGGGGCTTTGCATTCAAATGGGTGGGGTGTTTTTCATTTTTTGCCCTTTTTTTTCACTTCCCCCCTCTCAATCGTGTATTACCTCGGCTGGCCAGCGGGGGGCGCCGCGGCGGGGACACGGGCGTACCGGGTACATTTCATCTGTTTGGGGCGAGTGCTTTTTTGAATTTTTTTTATCTTTTAGTCTCGTTCCGTTCTTCCCTTCAACTGGCCTGCGGGGGGCGCCGTGCGCGCGGACCGGCGTCCACCCCTGGCCGCTCCGGGGCTTTGCATTCAAATGGGTGGGGTGTTTTTCATTTTTTGCCCTTTTTTTTCACTTCCCCCCTCTCAATCGTGTATTACCTCGGCTGGCCAGCGGGGGGCGCCGCGGCGGGGACACGGGCGTACCGGGTACATTTCATCTGTTTGGGGCGAGTGCTTTTTTGAATTTTTTTTATCTTTTAGTCTCGTTCCGTTCTTCCCTTCAACTGGCCTGCGGGGGGCGCCGTGCGCGCGGACCGGCGTCCACCCCTGGCCGCTCCGGGGCTTTGCATTCAAATGGGTGGGGTGTTTTTCATTTTTTGCCCTTTTTTTTCACTTCCCCCCTCTCAATCGTGTATTACCTCGGCTGGCCAGCGGGGGGCGCCGCGGCGGGGACACGGGCGGACCGGGGACATTTCATCTGTTTGGGGCGAGTGCTTTTTTGAAATTTTTTTATCTTTTAGTCTCGTTCCATTCTTCCCTTCAACTGGCCTGCGGGGGGCGCCGTGCGCGCGGACCGGCGTCCACCCCTGGCCGCTCTGGGACTTTGCATTCAAATGGGTGGGGTGTTTTTCATTTTTTGCCCTTTTTTTTCACTCCCCCCCTCTCAATCGTGTATTACCTCGGCTGGCCAGCGGGGGGCGCCGCGGCGGGGACACGGGCGGACCGGGTACATTTCATCTGTTTGGGGCGAGTGCTTTTTTGAAATTTTTTTATCTTTTAGTCTCGTTCCATTCTTCCCTTCAACTGGCCTGCGGGGGGCGCCGTGCGCGCGGACCGGCGTCCACCCCTGGCCGCTCCGGGACTTTGCATTCAAATGGGTGGGGTGTTTTTCATTTTTTGCCCTTTTTTTTCACTCCCCCCCTCTCTATCGTGTATTACCTCGGCTGGCCAGCGGGGGGCGCCGCGGCGGGGACACGGGGGAGGGTTCATCCGGGCGGACCGGGTACCTTTCGTCTGTTTGGGGCGAGTGCTTTTTTGAATTTTTTTTTCATTTTATTTTTGTCATCCCTTCGACCGGCCAGCGGGGGGCGCCGCGCGCGCGGACCGGCGGGGCCCGGGGCCCTGCGTCCCACTTACTTTCGCCCGACGGGAATCGTTTCTTTTGTTTTTATCCGAGAGGACACACGGAATCTGCACCCCCCGCAGTGGCGTCAGGCGGCCACCGGGGGGGCGCCGCGGCGGGGATCGGGGGGGCGCCCGGGAGCCGCCTGCCCGTCCGCTGGGCCAAGGGGGCCGGGGCGGGTCACGCGCCGCCGTTCCCCCCCGATCGTCTCGCTCCGAGCCGCCTCTGGCCACCGGGGGGCGCCGTTGGGTGGCGCGGGGGCGCCCCCGCCGCCCGCCGCCTCCCCCCGCACGCGTCGGGCCTCCCCCCGGGCCCCCGCGGGCCGGGGGACGCGGCCGGCGAGCGTCGGACTCCAGCGCGGAAGTGTCGCGGATGAGTGCGGACCGGGGCGCCCGCGGCCCAGCGGCACTTCCAGGGGCTCAGGGAGGAGATGGTTGAAGCCTGGGTGAAGCGCGCCCTCGGCCGTCCGTGTCGCTACCCGCCGGAGAACACCTCCGCCGGATCAGTAGGTACCAACGAGGCGAGCGAGAGAGCCGGGACTCTGTCCGGGGCCGAAAAGCCTGTTTCCCTGGAGCTTTTGCGAAAGGACCCGTGACAGAAGATGCGCGGAGCTCAGAGATCAGCATGGGCAGGGCCTTCTTGCATCCGATTTTGCCCAGGCAGGGCTCCAGGAACCGGGTTACAAAAAGCAAAAAGCCCTGGAGCTCAAATAAAAGGTTTAGTGACAAGATAGCCGTGGAGCTCCGATAACAGCATGGCAGGACCAGGATGGGGCCTATAAAGGGTCCACGGCGGGCATCCGTTGGAGCCCGACGTACGGGCCGGGCACGTCTCCTTCTCCCCCGGAGGCAGCGCCCCCCAGCGGGCCAAATCGGGTACTGCAATTTGTGGAAGTTTCGCCGATGAGTGCGGACCGGTGTGCCTCAGGCTGGGAGGCACTTCCAAGGCCTCGGAGAAAAATTGCAGGGCGCACCGCAAAAGTGTCGCGCGCGCCTCCCGTCCCACTACGTCCGAGAGGACTCCCTGAGCGAGATTTACAGGTGGCGGATGGATTACGGTATGGAAACAGTGAACCAAATGATTTTTGGAGCTCCGGCGAATGGGTTTGTGAGAGGATAGCTGTGGAGCTCCGATATCAGCATGGGCAGGACCATCTCCCCGATGGGGCCTATAAAGGGTCAAGATGGGTGTCCGTTGGAGCCCGACGTACGGCCTGGGCACGTCTCCTTCTCCCCCGGAGGCAGCGCCCCCCAGCGGGCCAAATCGGGTACTGCAATTTGTGGAAGTTTCGCCGATGAGTGCGGACTGGTGTTCCTCAGGCTGGGAGGCACTTCCAAGGCCTCGGAGAAAAATTGCAGGGCGCACCGCGAAAGTGTCGCGCGCGCCTCCCCCTACGTCCGAGAGGACCCCCTGAGCGAGATTTACAGGTGGCGGATGGCTTACGGTATGGAAACAGTGAACCGAATGAAAATTACTCTTTTCTTTCAGCAACCCGATCGATGTGGCACCCCGCGCCCCGGCGGGGAGGGACGATCGCTCGGCCGGAACCCAGGGGTCTCGGCCGGCTCCAGGCGAACCCGACCCTCCCTCTGCCCACGGCGCGCCCCGAACCTCTCGGCCCGGAGAGGGCGTCCGGTCCCCAGGCGTCCGCCCGATCGCTCCGGTTTCCGGAGCCGGGCGGGCCCCGCACCCGTACCCCGTGCGGCGCGGTCTGCTCCGTCCGCCGGCACCCGCAGGCGTCTGATGCCGCCAGGGGTGCCGGGGAAGCGTCCCCCTCGCCCAGCAAAGGGCGCTCGCCCCCGGACCCCGGCGGAGCACACGATTTCCCAGGAACCGAATGAGCGTCGCATCGAGATCCGAGGACGCGGCCAGCCCCGATGGCCGCTCCTTGCAGCCCCAGGAGAGGGCCCTGCGCGCCGCCCCCGCTCCGGCGAGGCGGTCGCACGGAAGGGTTTGCCTGCCGGACCTCCCCCGCCGTGGACGGGAGGGCCGGACGGGGCGGAGGTCAGAGCGCGAGAGAGCGCGGGAGCGGAGCCGAGTCTGGCGGCAGGGCGAGAGAGAAGCGCAGACTCGGAGCGAGACCGTCCAGGAGACGCAGGGAGAGCAGGAGGTGCTTTTCGGAGGGAGCCGGCGGAAGCCGCGTTCGCCCATGCGCCAGACGGTGGCATCCCGGAAGGGCGATGGAGCCTCGCGAGGTGGAACTTCTTTACACCCTTTCACCCCCCCGGGACCAGATGAAACCCGTCAGGTGTAGATCGGGATGAGGTGGGGCTGGGGGCAGTTGCTGCCGTCCCAGCGAAAAAAACCATCCCCCAGGACGGCTTGCACAGGTTTCCTATCGAACGGGTTGTCGGGTGAGGAGAAAACAGGCGAAATCTAGCGTGGTGATGTTGCCCCTCCCCGGGGTGTCCGCCCGACGGTGCGGTGGCGGCCGGGCCCCGCCGTCCACTCTGACTCCGAGCTTCCCAATCGGCCCTGATCGGGGACGGCCGTCCTCCTCCTCCCGTCCCCATATTTTCCGAGTGCCCGCTCGGCTCGAGACACGCCCCGGTCCGCCCTGCCGTGCGTCGGTGGACGGAGCCCGTTCCGGCGGACCCTCCGCTTTCGAGACGGTGCGCGCCGCGGCCCCCGATGTTTGGGCGCGCGCCGGCCGATACCGAGAGCTACCTGGTTGATCCTGCCAGTAGCATATGCTTGTCTCAAAGATTAAGCCATGCACGTATAAGTACACACGGCCGGTACAGTGAAACTGCGAATGGCTCATTAAATCAGTTATGGTTCCTTTGATCGCTCGACCCCGTTACTTGGATAACTGTGGTAATTCTAGAGCTAATACATGCCGACGAGCGCTGACCCCCAGGGATGCGTGCATTTATCAGTCCAAGACCAATCTGGGGGTTCCCGGCTGGTCGGCCCCGGCCTCCCGCCGCCCCCGGCCTCTCTGGCGACTCTAGATAACCTCGGGCCGATCGCATGTCCCCGTGACGGCGACGACGCATTCGGATGTCTGCCCTATCAACTTTCGATGGTACTTTCTGCGCCTACCATGGTGACCACGGGTAACGGGGAATCAGGGTTCGATTCCGGAGAGGGAGCCTGAGAAACGGCTACCACATCCAAGGAAGGCAGCAGGCGCGCAAATTACCCACTCCCGACTCGGGGAGGTAGTGACGAAAAATAACAATACAGGACTCTTTCGAGGCCCTGTAATTGGAATGAGTACACTTTAAATCCTTTAACGAGGACCCATTGGAGGGCAAGTCTGGTGCCAGCAGCCGCGGTGTGAGGAGTCTGTTTACTATTCTCCAGAAGATCCGTGAGTAGGCCAAAGCCTGGGCTTTTCCTAGGGGAAGTTCCCCAGAAATATGGAGCCTCCTGGGGCTGCTTCCCAGGAGAGTCCCCTGCCTGCCGGGCCTGGCCCTGGCCTTCCCCCTGATCCACCTGGGGGCAGCGGCAGAAGGGGAAAACCGTGTAGTAGTGATATGGAAAGCAGTATACCTGCTGCAGATTTATTGGAAGCACTGCTAGACGTGGAAGGAACAATAACTGCAGGAGAAAGGTCAGTGACTGTGGGAAATCATGCTCAGAAAGTGGATAATGAAGCAAATGTTTGTGAAACCCCTGTGGCACTGTCGGGAGGGCGACCGCTGATTTTCCCTAGCAAGTTGGGGGTGCCTGCTGAGCCCACTATAAGCATTGTGGAAGCTACAGGGAGCGTGGAGCCTGTAATCCCGGTGAGTGTCCCTATGGAGGTGGAGGAGCTGCCTATAACGGTGGATAATGTGTGTTTGGAAACTACAGTGACAAGCGAAATAAAGCCTGTAGTTAGTGACTGTCAGCACCTTTCTACTGATCTGCAGTACTTAATGGGTATTGGTGAGCCTGCTGCGGCTGGCATGAATGAAATAGGAGAGCAGAACCCAGGCGATGGGGGTGCCTCATCTATGAATCTGCAAACTGTATTTCCTAGCAATGGTGATCTGGTTGCTGAAATGGAATGCACACTTGTGGGAGGTTCTGCAGCAGCTGCAGTGTGCAATGTTCCTATGAACTTCTCTGAGGAATTGCTGCAGGCTGAAAAAGACATTATAAGGCTAAAAAAATGTGTGATAGCTAAAAGGCAGAAGCGCAATAGAGCCTTTAGCAGCCAAAGGCCACAGTTGAAAATGGAATTGGAGCAATTGGAGAGAGAGTTAGAAGATAAACTGTTTTTACAGGCTGGTTTGCAAGCTAAAATGACTGCAGCATTAATACCTGAGGGAGAGGAATTGAATGACAGCCAGCTTCCACCAAATCCTGTGGTTAGTTGCAGTGATGTTTCTGGTGATTCTAACCCTGTTTTGGAACACATTCGAACTAGAGATGAGCGGGTTCGGTTTCTCTGAATCCGAACCCGCACGAACTTCATGTTTTTTTTCACGGGTCCGAGCGACTCGGATCTTCCCGCCTTGCTCGGTTAACCCGAGCGCGCCCGAACGTCATCATGACGCTGTCGGATTCTCGCGAGACTCGGATTCTATATAAGGAGCCGCGCGTCGCCGCCATTTTCACACGTGCATTGAGATTGATAGGGAGAGGACGTGGCTGGCGTCCTCTCCATTTAGATTAGGAGAGAGAGAGAGAGATTGACCTGAGGCTGATACTGTAGAAGAGAGTGCAGAGTTTAGTGACTGACCACAGTGACCACCAGCAGTGCAGTTGTTTTATTTAATATATCCGTTCTCTGCCTGAAAAAAACGGTACACACAGTGACTCAGTCACATACCATATCTGTGTGCACTGCTCAGCCCAGTGTGCTGCATGCCTGCATCATCTATGTATATATTATATATCTGACTGTGCTCAGCTCACACAGCTTATAATTGTGGGGGAGACTGGGGAGCACTGCAGTGCCAGTTATAGGTTATAGCAGGAGCCAGGAGTACAAGACAGTCACATACCATATCTGTGTGCACTGCTCAGCCCAGTGTGCTGCATCATCTATGTATATATTATATATCTGACTGTGCTCAGCTCACACAGCTTATAATTGTGGGGGAGACTGGGGAGCACTGCAGTGCCAGTTATAGGTTATAGCAGGAGCCAGGAGTACATATTATATTAAAATTAAACAGTGCACACTTTTGCTGCAGGAGTGCCACTGCCAGTGTGACTGACCAGTGACCTGACCACACTGACCACCAGTATAGTTAGTAGTATACTATATTGTGATTGCCTGAAAAAGTTAAACACTCGTCGTGTGACTTAACTTGTGTGGTGTTTTTTTTTTTATTCTATAAAAAACTCATTCTGCTGACAGACAGTGTCCAGCAGGTCCGTCATTATATAATATATATACCTGTCCGGCTGCAGTAGTGATATATATATATTTTTTATATCATTATTTATCATCCAGTCGCAGCAGACACAGTACGGTAGTTCACGGCTGTAGCTACCTCTGTGTCGGCACTCGGCAGTCCATCCATAATTGTATACCACCTACCCGTGGTTTTTTTTTCTTTCTTCTTTATACATACATACTACTACATCTCTTTATCAACCAGTCTATATTAGCAGCAGACACAGTACAGTACGGTAGTTCACGGCTGTGGCTACCTCTGTGTCTGCACTCGGCAGTCCGTCCATAATTGTATACCACCTAACCGTGGTTTTTTTTTCTTTCTTCTTTATACATACATACTACGACATCTCTTTATCAACCAGTCTATATTAGCAGCAGACACAGTACAGTACGGTAGTTCACGGCTGTGGCTACCTCTGTGTCGGCACTCGGCAGTCCGTCCATAATTGTATACCACCTAACCGTGGTTTTTTTTTCTTTCTTCTTCATACATACATACTACGACATCTCTTTATCAACCAGTCTATATTAGCAGCAGACACAGTACAGTACGGTAGTTCACGGCTGTGGCTACCTCTGTGTCGGCACTCGGCAGTCCGTCCATAATTGTATACCACCTAACCGTGGTTTTTTTTTCTTTTTTCTTTATACATACATACTACGACATCTCTTTATCAACCAGTCTATATTAGCAGCAGACACAGTACAGTACGGTAGTTCACGGCTGTGGCTACCTCTGTGTCGGCACTCGGCAGTCCGTCCATAATTGTATACCACCTACCAGTGGTTTTTTTTTCTTTCTTCTTTATACATACATACTACTACATCTCTTTATCAACCAGTCTATATTAGCAGCAGACACAGTACAGTACGGTAGTTCACGGCTGTGGCTACCTCTGTGTCGGCACTCGGCAGTCCGTCCATAATTGTATACCACCTAACCGTGGTTTTTTTTTCTTTCTTCTTTATACATACATACTACGACATCTCTTTATCAACCAGTCTATATTAGCAGCAGACACAGTACAGTACGGTAGTTCACGGCTGTGGCTACCTCTGTGTCGGCACTCGGCAGTCCGTCCATAATTGTATACCACCTAACCGTGGTTTTTTTTTCTTTCTTCTTCATACATACATACTACGACATCTCTTTATCAACCAGTCTATATTAGCAGCAGACACAGTACAGTACGGTAGTTCACGGCTGTGGCTACCTCTGTGTCGGCACTCGGCAGTCCGTCCATAATTGTATACCACCTAACCGTGGTTTTTTTTTCTTTCTTCTTCATACATACATACTACGACATCTCTTTATCAACCAGTCTATATTAGCAGCAGACACAGTACAGTACGGTAGTTCACGGCTGTGGCTACCTCTGTGTCGGCACTCGGCAGTCCGTCCATAATTGTATACTAGTATCCATCCATCTCCATTGTTTACCTGAGGTGCCTTTTAGTTGTGCCTATTAAAATATGGAGAACAAAAATGTTGAGGTTCCAAAATTAGGGAAAGATCAAGATCCACTTCCACCTCGTGCTGAAGCTGCTGCCACTAGTCATGGCCGAGACGATGAAATGCCAGCAACGTCGTCTGCCAAGGCCGATGCCCAATGTCATAGTACAGAGCATGTCAAATCCAAAACACCAAATATCAGTAAAAAAAGGACTCCAAAACCTAAAATAAAATTGTCGGAGGAGAAGCGTAAACTTGCCAATATGCCATTTACCACACGGAGTGGCAAGGAACGGCTGAGGCCCTGGCCTATGTTCATGGCTAGTGGTTCAGCTTCACATGAGGATGGAAGCACTCAGCCTCTCGCTAGAAAAATGAAAAGACTCAAGCTGGCAAAAGCACAGCAAAGAACTGTGCATTCTTCGAAATCCCAAATCCACAAGGAGAGTCCAATTGTGTCGGTTGCGATGCCTGACCTTCCCAACACTGGACGTGAAGAGCATGCGCCTTCCACCATTTGCACGCCCCCTGCAAGTGCTGGAAGGAGCACCCGCAGTCCAGTTCCTGATAGTCAGATTGAAGATGTCAGTGTTGAAGTACACCAGGATGAGGAGGATATGGGTGTTGCTGGCGCTGGGGAGGAAATTGACCAGGAGGATTCTGATGGTGAGGTGGTTTGTTTAAGTCAGGCACCCGGGGAGACACCTGTTGTCGGTGGGAGGAATATGGCCGTTGACATGCCAGGTGAAAATACCAAAAAAATCAGCTCTTCGGTGTGGAGGTATTTCAACAGAAATGCGGACAACAGGTGTCAAGCCGTGTGTTCCCTTTGTCAAGCTGTAATAAGTAGGGGTAAGGACGTTAACCACCTCGGAACATCCTCCCTTATACGTCACCTGCAGCGCATTCATAATAAGACAGTGACAAGTTCAAAAACTTTGGGTGACAGCGGAAGCAGTCCACTGACCAGTAAATCCCTTCCTCTTGTAACCAAGCTCACGCAAACCACCCCACCAACTCCCTCAGTGTCAATTTCCTCCTTCCCCAGGAATGCCAATAGTCCTGCAGGCCATGTCACTGGCAATTCTGACGATTCCTCTCCTGCCTGGGATTCCTCCGATGCATCCTTGCGTGTAACGCCTACTGCTGCTGGCGCTGCTGTTGTTGCTGCTGGGAGTCGATGGTCATCCCAGAGGGGAAGTCGTAAGACCACTTTTACTACTTCCACCAAGCAATTGACTGTCCAACAGTCCTTTGCGAGGAAGATGAAATATCACAGCAGTCATCCTACTGCAAAGCGGATAACTGAGGCCTTGGCATCCTGGGTGGTGAGAACCGTGGTTCCGGTATCCATCATTACTGCAGAGCCAACTAGAGACTTGTTGGAGGTACTGTGTCCCCGGTACCAAATACCATCTAGGTTCCATTTCTCTAGGCAGGCGATACCGAAAATTTACACAGACCTCAGAAAAAGAGTCACCAGTGTCCTAAAAAATGCAGCTGTACCCAATGTCCACTTAACCACGGACATGTGGACAAGTGGAGCAGGGCAGGGTCAGGACTATATGACTGTGACAGCCCACTGGGTAGATGTATGGACTCCCGCCGCAAGAACAGCAGCGGCGGCACCAGTAGCAGCATCTCGCAAACGCCAACTCTTTCCTAGGCAGGCTACGCTTTGTATCACCGGTTTCCAGAATACGCACACAGCTGAAAACCTCTTACGGCAACTGAGGAAGATCATCGCGGAATGGCTTACCCCAATTGGACTCTCCTGTGGATTTGTGGCATCGGACAACGCCAGCAATATTGTGTGTGCATTAAATATGGGCAAATTCCAGCACGTCCCATGTTTTGCACATACCTTGAATTTGGTGGTGCAGAATTATTTAAAAAACGACAGGGGCGTGCAAGAGATGCTGTCGGTGGCCAGAAAAATTGCGGGACACTTTCGGCGTACAGGCACCACGTACAGAAGACTGGAGCACCACCAAAAACTACTGAACCTGCCCTGCCATCATCTGAAGCAAGAAGTGGTAACGAGGTGGAATTCAACCCTCTATATGCTTCAGAGGTTGGAGGAGCAGCAAAAGGCCATTCAAGCCTATACAATTGAGCACGATATAGGAGGTGGAATGCACCTGTCTCAAGCGCAGTGGAGAATGATTTCAACGTTGTGCAAGGTTCTGATGCCCTTTGAACTTGCCACACGTGAAGTCAGTTCAGACACTGCCAGCCTGAGTCAGGTCATTCCCCTCATCAGGCTTTTGCAGAAGAAGCTGGAGACATTGAAGGAGGAGCTAACACAGAGCGATTCCGCTAGGCATGTGGGACTTGTGGATGGAGCCCTTAATTCGCTTAACAAGGATTCACGGGTGGTCAATCTGTTGAAATCAGAGCACTACATTTTGGCCACCGTGCTCGATCCTAGATTTAAAGCCTACCTTGGATCTCTCTTTCCGGCAGACACAAGTCTGCTGGGGTTGAAAGACCTGCTGGTGAGAAAATTGTCAAGTCAAGCGGAACGCGACCTGTCAACATCTCCTCCTTCACATTCTCCCGCAACTGGGGGTGCGAGGAAAAGGCTCAGAATTCCGAGCCCACCCGCTGGCGGTGATGCAGGGCAGTCTGGAGCGACTGCTGATGCTGACATCTGGTCCGGACTGAAGGACCTGACAACGATTACGGACATGTCGTCTACTGTCACTGCATATGATTCTCTCACCATTGAAAGAATGGTGGAGGATTATATGAGTGACTGCATCCAAGTAGGCACGTCACACAGTCCATACTTATACTGGCAGGAAAAAGAGGCAATTTGGAGGCCATTGCACAAACTGGCTTTATTCTACCTAAGTTGCCCTCCCACAAGTGTGTACTCCGAAAGAGTGTTTAGTGCCGCCGCTCACCTTGTCAGCAATCGGCGTACGAGGTTACATCCAGAAAATGTGGAGAAGATGATGTTCATTAAAATGAATTATAATCAATTCCTCCGCGGAGACATTGACCAGCAGCAATTGCCTCCACAAAGTACACAGGGAGCTGAGATGGTGGATTCCAGTGGGGACGAATTGATAATCTGTGAGGAGGGGGATGTACACGGTGATATATCGGAGGGTGATGATGAGGTGGACATCTTGCCTCTGTAGAGCCAGTTTGTGCAAGGAGAGATTAATTGCTTCTTTTTTGGGGGGGGTCCAAACCAACCCGTCATATCAGTCACAGTCGTGTGGCAGACCCTGTCACTGAAATGCTGGGTTGGTTAAAGTGTGCATGTCCTGTTTTGTTTATACAACATAAGGGTGGGTGGGAGGGCCCAAGGACAATTCCATCTTGCACCTCTTTTTTCTTTTATTTTTCTTTGCGTCATGTGCTGTTTGGGGAGGGTTTTTTGGAAGGGACATCCTGCGTGACACTGCAGTGCCACTCCTAAATGGGCCCGGTGTTTGTGTCGGCCACTAGGGTCGCTAATCTTACTCACACAGTCAGCTACCTCATTGCGCCTCTTTTTTTCTTTGCGTCATGTGCTGATTGGGGAGGGTTTTTTGGAAGGGACATCCTGCGTGACACTGCAGTGCCACTCCTAAATGGGCCCGGTGTTTGTGTCGGCCACTAGGGTCGCTAATCTTACTCACACAGTCAGCTACCTCATTGCGCCTCTTTTTTTCTTTGCGTCATGTGCTGATTGGGGAGGGTTTTTTGGAAGGGACATCCTGCGTGACACTGCAGTGCCACTCCTAGATAGGCCCGGTGTTTGTGTCGGCCACTAGGGTCGCTAATCTTACTCACACAGTCAGCTACCTCATTGCGCCTCTTTTTTTCTTTGCGTCATGTGCTGATTGGGGAGGGTTTTTTGGAAGGGACATCCTGCGTGACACTGCAGTGCCACTCCTAAATGGGCCCGGTGTTTGTGTCGGCCACTAGGGTCGCTAATCTTACTCACACAGTCAGCTACCTCATTGCGCCTCTTTTTTTCTTTGCGTCATGTGCTGATTGGGGAGGGTTTTTTGGAAGGGACATCCTGCGTGACACTGCAGTGCCACTCCTAAATGGGCCCGGTGTTTGTGTCGGCCACTAGGGTCGCTTATCTTACTCACACAGTCAGCTACCTCATTGCGCCTCCTTTTTTCTTTGCGTCATGTGCTGATTGGGGAGGGTTTTTTGGAAGGGACATCCTGCGTGACACTGCAGTGCCACTCCTAGATGGGCCCGGTGTTTGTGTCGGCCACTAGGGTCGCTAATCTTACTCACACAGTCAGCTACCTCATTGCGCCTCTTTTTTTCTTTGCGTCATGTGCTGATTGGGGAGGGTTTTTTGGAAGGGACATCCTGCGTGACACTGCAGTGCCACTCCTAAATGGGCCCGGTGTTTGTGTCGGCCACTAGGGTCGCTAATCTTACTCACACAGTCAGCTACCTCATTGCGCCTCTTTTTTTCTTTGCGTCATGTGCTGATTGGGGAGGGTTTTTTGGAAGGGACATCCTGCGTGACACTGCAGTGCCACTCCTAAATGGGCCCGGTGGTTGTGTCGGCCACTAGGGTCGCTAATCTTACTCACACAGTCAGCTACCTCATTGCGCCTCTTTTTTTCTTTGCGTCATGTGCTGATTGGGGAGGGTTTTTTGGAAGGGACATCCTGCGTGACACTGCAGTGCCACTCCTAAATGGGCCCGGTGTTTGTGTCGGCCACTAGGGTCGCTTATCTTACTCACACAGTCAGCTACCTCATTGCGCCTCTTTTTTTCTTTGCGTCATGTGCTGATTGGGGAGGGTTTTTTGGAAGGGACATCCTGCGTGACACTGCAGTGCCACTCCTAGATGGGCCAGGTGTTTGTGTCGGCCACTAGTGTCGCTTAGCTTAGTCATCCAGCGACCTTGGTGCAAATTTTAGGACTAAAAATAATATTGTGAGGTGTGAGTTATTCAGAATAGACTGAAAATGAGTGGAAATTATGGTTTTTGAGGTTAATAATAATATGGGATCAAAATGACCCCCAAATTCTATGATTTAAGCTGTTTTTTAGTGTTTTTTTAAAAAAACACCCGAATCCAAAACACACCCGAATCCGACAAAAAAAATTCGGTGAGGTTTTGCCAAAACGCGGTCGAACCCAAAACACGGCCGCGGAACCGAACCCAAAACCAAAACACAAAACCCGAAAAATTTCAGGCGCTCATCTCTAATTCGAACACTAGAAGAGGATGAAGGGCCTGGATCATGCAGTGTTGTTCAGGATGCTATTGTGGAACTGCCCTCAGGTGTCTCTCATAACACTGATAAAAGACAGGTGGTCTCTTATTCAGCTGAGGCAGTAGTTGGGACAAGTGTGCAAGTGAAAAGAGTCTCTGTGACTAATAAAGCTATTGAATTAGGAATGTGGCAAAGATATGCTGCTAGAGAGGCAAAGAAAGAGAAAAAAACACCTAGTAAAGAGGGTAAAAAAGCTGATGCTTTAATTGATGAGCTAACTGAAGTTATAAGGCAAGCAACAGCTAAAAATATCACTCAGGTATCTGGTGGGTCTGCTCCTGGGCCGGCAGGTGGTGCTGCAGTTGCCCCTTGTGCAGTAGGTTCGCTTCCTGTGCACCCGGGTGTGACCTCTTATTCCAGGGTGTTGGCAGGTGGTTCAGGAGGTAACAGCAGAGCCCCTGTTGGAGGTGGGATGATGGGTGCGCAGCCCGTTAAGAGAAGAAATGCTGTACAGTTGAAGTGGCAGAGCAGTGACCCTCCCCCTTCTAGGGAAGATTTTTTAAAGCAGTTTCTCAGTTTGGGGTTTGTTGCCTCAGACCTCTACGCCTGTATTCATCCGGTTAATTCCCCTGAGTATGATATTAGTTTTATTTCATACAATGGTTTGCAGGCGTTTTGGTCTGTATGGGGGGCAGCAAAGACCCAGGGTCCTTGGGCTAATTATAAAGCCTTAGCCATCACGTGTAAGGAGACTGTTAAAATAAATGTCCTGGTAAGGAATGAATCTCTGGACCCAGCTGATATCTCCTTCTGGCTTCAGAGGTTTGTACAGTCAATGGAAACACCATTGGCCAAGGTTCCTGGGTCAATGGGGGTATGGGCTGGAGCCTGGTCAGCAGTTGTAAAATTGAGGCACAATGTGCATATTCCTTCTGCAGCATATATTGGGGCCGACAGGATACAGTGCTTTTACCCCGGTCAGCCCCGAATGTGCCACAAGTGCGGCGATTTTCGCCATGTAAGCCGTGATTGTACAATAGTTAAGTGCACCAGGTGTGATAAAGTGGGTCATGTTGCAAGAGAATGTAATACCATCAAATGTAACCTCTGTGGGGTGGAGGGTCATCCCTATTATAAGTGCCCAGAAGCATTCCACAATAAAAGCTTAGATGAAGAGATGGTAAGGGTGGCGGCTAGAGTGGAGGTTGAGGTATTGGGAGATGGGGTGGTTAAGGAGGTTCCCCAGGGGCCTGAGTTATGTGTTACAGGGCCTAGTAAGGAGGGTGCTCAAGGTCCGGAGTCGGTACAGGTACCTGGGTGTGTAGAAGATCCCTTTATAGTAGTAGGGGGTAAAGGAGGGAAGAGGAGGATGAAAGAGAAAAATATAGAGTGCCGGCCCATAACCTTCACCAATAGGTTTTTTGCTCTTGAGGAGATGGATGAGGATGAAGGGGATATTATCCGGCAGGATAATGGAGAATTGGTTCTTAGGCCTAGAGAGCAAAGGAAAAAGAAAAAATCTAGGGCTGTATCCCCATCTTTGGGACAATTAAAGGTGTCGCTCAAGTCAAAGGACAAATCTAAGGGGAAGAGTAGTGTAGGTGTTCCAGCTGTGGCCCTTGAGGATTTTCTAGTTGAGAGTGGATATAGGGGTCGTAGACCGGGTTTGGTGGAGGCTCGGGCGCCTATGCCTTGGGAGGTTGTTCGGGTGGAGGGGGTTCAGGCCCCTTCTAGCCAGGATGACCTGCTGCCTGAGCTTTCGATGGCTCCTAGGGTGTGTGGGTCTGACCCTTCTACCCTTCTTGGTTCAATCCTGGGCCCTCCATCTGGATCAGTTCCCTTTGGGAGTTCTGCCCCGGTAGTGGCCCCAATCCCTCCCGATATAGGGGATGGGAGTACAGGTTTAGTTTGTTTAAATCCACCTTCTATCTCGCCCATGTCAGGGGGCGGTGGTTCTGGGGAGGCATCTGTTGCTGTCGTTGTTGGTGATGGTGTGTGTATAGGAGTAAGTAACACATAAGTGAGTGTTTGGAACAATAATAGGGTGCCTACTAGAACCCTGAAGGATGGCTCTCCAGCCTATTAGGGGTGCCACCATTAATGTGGCATCAATTCTGTCCGAACGAGCTCGTTATTTGGCCTTTGATTTTTTCAACACGCTTGAGGTTGATTTTTTATTTTTGCAGGAGACTAGGGTAGGCAGGCTCGCGGATCTTCACAAAGCTAAGGCTGAGTGGAGACGTGGCCCCTCCTATTGGTCTCTTGCGGCCGAGCCGTACGGTGGGTTGGCGGTTCTTTTTACCGGCATGGTAACTGTCCAGCGGGTTATTGATCTCCAGGTAGGCAGATGTATGGTTTTGGATGTAAATCTGAGGGGGCACGACCTGCGCCTAATTAACATTTATGGTCCCCAGTCCAAGTGGGACAGGAAGTGCCTCTTCAGAGAGATAAAACCATATCTTTTTTCAGCCCGGCAAGTCATCTTTGGTGGTGATTTTAACACCATTACTAGGCCAAAGGACAGGGGAGGCTCAAAGACGACCCTGGGTTATGACTCAGTTTTTTTAAATAGCATGGTTAGACAGGCGGGGATGGTGGATGTGCACATTAGACATTCACCAGACCTCACGGGTTTCACTTTTTATAGAGGTAGGTGTAAGAGTAGGATAGATAGATTTTTTGTT